>NW_020837976.1:1076446-1498076 GCF_003676395.1 Aethalodelphis obliquidens
ACACACACACACACACACACACACACACACACACACACACACACACACAGAGGCAATGACAATAGTCATTAGCTGCTCTAAGAAGGGATACTGGACTAGAATGGAAAAGAGGTCTTAGTTGTAAAATAAGGGCTTGGACTTCCAGTATAAGATGAATAAGTCCTGGGGATGTAATGTACAGCAGTGACTACAGTTAACAATACTGTGTTGAATATTTGAAAGCTGCTAAGAGAGTATATCTTAAAAGTTCTCTTCATATATAATTTACTATATGAACAAGCTAAAGAAGAAAAATCACATGATATTAACAGATGCATAAAAAGTATTTGACAAAATCCAACTCCTATTCATGAGAAAAATTCTCAGAAAACTAGAAATAGAGGTGAACTTCCTCAACTTATAAAGAACATCTACAAAAAAACCTGAAAATAACATCATACTTAATGGCAAAAATCTATGATATCCCTCATATCAAAAATCAAGAAAAAGGCAAGGATGTCCTTTCTCACACTCTTAATTTAACATAGCACTGGAACTCACAGCCAGCTCAATAAAGTAAGGGAAATAAAAGGCACACATATCAGAAAAGAAATAAAATTGTCCATATTTACAGATGGTATTATTGTCTATGAGGAAAATCACAAGGAAGCTACAGCACAAAAATAAACAAAAAACACCTAGAACTAATAAGTGAGTTCCACAAGGTCATAAGATATAAGATCAACATTCAAAAACAACTGTATTTCTGTATATTAGCAATGAACATGAAGAAACCAAAATTAAAAACGCAATGCCATTTACATTTACTCAGATAAAAAAAGAATATTTAGGAATAAATCTAACAAAGCAAATATAGAATTTATGCTGAAAACTACAAAATACTGATGAAAGAAATTTTTAAAAGATCTAAATAAATGGAGAGACATATGGTGTTCATGGATTGGAAGACTCAAAACAGTAAAGACATCAATCCTCCCAATACTGATGTATAGGTTTAACACAATTCCTATCAAATCCCAGCAAGAGTTTTTGTACATGTTGTAGATATAGGCAAGATTGTTCTAAAATTTATATGGAAAAGCTAAGGAACTAGAAAAGCTAAAACAATTTTGAGAAAGAATAATGTGTAGGAATAACTGTACCCAAGTTTAAGACCTACACAGCTACAATAATCAAGACAGTGTGTACTACTCATGGAAGGACACACATACAGTACTCCCTTGGCATCTCTAGGGGATTGTTTCTAGGACCCCTGCAAATACCTAAATCCAAAGATGCTCAAGTCCGTTAAATAAAATGGCACAGTGGAATTCCCTGGTAGTCCAGTGGTTAGGACTTGGTGCTTTCACTGCTGGAGCCCGGTTCGATCCAGTCAGGAAACTAAGATCCTGCAAGCTGCACAGTGCGGCAAAAGAAAAAAAAAAAAGCATAGCCTTTGTATATATTATCCACACATCCTCCCCTATCCTTTAAATCATCTCTAGATTACTTATAATACCTAATACAATGAAAATGCTATGTAAATAGTTGCAATTACAATGTAAATGTTATGTAAATAACTGCTGACTACAGGCAAATACAAGTTTTGCTTTTTGAAACTTTCTGGATTTTTTTTCCCAGACTGTTTTCAGTCTGCAGTTGGTTGAATCTGTGGATGTGGAAATTGTGGATACAGTGGGCCAACTGTATAGATCAATGGAACAGAACAGAAAACCAAGAAACAGACCCACACAAGTATAGCCAAATGATTTTTGACAAGGTACAAAAGCAATTCAATGGAGGAAGGCAGTCTTTTCAATAAATGGTTTTGGAGAATTGGATATCCATTAAAATAATGAATCTCAATCTAAACTTCACACCTCACACAAAAATTAACTCAAATTGGATCACTCATTTAAATGTTAAAGTGTTTAGGAAAACAGGGTAAAATCTTTGAGAACTACAACTTAGTGAAAGCTTCTGAAACATGACACAAAATGTATTTTAAAAATCTAAAAAATTTTTGATAAATTGGACTTTGTCAAAAATAACTTTTGCTCTGCAAAAGATCCAGGTAAAAGGATGAAAAGACAAGCCAAATGCTGGGGAAAATCTTTTGCAAACCATATATATTAGAATAATTGAATAACTCTCAAAACTCAACAATAAAAAACAATCTGAGCAACTGACAAATCTCCAAAATCTACAAGCAGCTCATGCAGCTCGATATCAAAAAGACAAACAACCCAATCCAAAAATGGGCAGAAGACCTAAATAGACATTTCTACAAAGAAGATATACAAATTGCCAACAAACACATGGAACGATGCTCAAGATCACTCATAACTCATCATTAGAGAAATGCAAATCAAAACTACAATAAGGTATCACCTTACACCATTCAGAATGGCCATCATCAAAAAATCTACAAACAATAAATGCTGGAGAGGGTGTGGAGAAAAGGGAACCCTCTTGCACTGCTGGTGGGAATGTAAATTGATACAGCCACCATGGAGAACAGTATGGAGGTTCCTTAAAAAACTAAAAATAGAACTACCATGCGACCCAGCAATCCAACTACTGGGCATATACGATGAGAAAACCATAATTCAAAAAGAGTCATGTATCACAATGTTCATTCCAGCTCTATTTACAACAGCCAGGACACGGAAGCAACCTAAGTGTCCATCAACAGATGAACAGATAAAGAAGATGTGGCACATATATACAATGGAATATTACTCAGCCATAAAAAGAAACAAAACTGAGTTATTTGTAGTGAGGTGGATGGACCCAGAGTCTGTCATACAAAGTGAAGTAAGTTAGAAAAAGAAAAACAAATACTGTATGGTAACACATATATATGGAATCTAAAAAAAAAAAAAAAAAAAAAATTGGTTCTGAAGAACCTAGGGGCAGGACAGGAATAAAGACGCAGACATAGAGAATGGACTTGAGGACACGGGGAGAGGGAAGGGTAAGCTGGGACAAAGTGAGAGAGTGGCATGGACATATATACACTACCAAATGTAAAATAGATAGCTAGTGGGAAGCAGCCGCATAGCACAGGGAGATCAGCTCAGTGGTTTGTGACCACCTAGAGGGGTGGGATAGGGAGGGTGGGAGGGAGGGATACACAAGAGGGAAGAGATATGGGAACATATGTATATGTATAACTGATTCACTTTGTTATAAAGCAGAAACTAACACACCATTGTAAAGCAATTATACTCCAATAAAGATGTTAAAAACAAAACAAAATCTGATTAGAAAATGGGAGAAAGATATAGACAGACATTTCACCAAAGAGGATGTACTGACTGGCAAATAACTGCATGAAAAGATGCTAAATATCATTAGCCATTAAATAAATGTAAATTAAAGTCATTATGAAATATCACTATATACTCATTACAACTAATATGAAAAATAGTTACAATACCAATGCTGATGAGAATGCAGAGAAACTGTATCTCTCATACATTGCAGGGTGGTATATAAAATGGTAGAGCTACTCTGGAAAATAGTTTTACAGCCAGTATCATATGACCTAACATTTGCACTCATGGGCATTTATCCCAGAGAAATGAAAACACTGTACATGCAAAAACCTGCACACAAATGCTCATAGCAGCTTTATCTCTAATAGCCAAAAAATGGAAACAACAAAAATTATCTTCAGTAGGTAAATGGCTAAACAGACTGTGGTATATCCACACTATGGAATGATACCCTGCTATAAAAAGGAATGAACTACTGATTCCTGCAACAATGGGGATGGATCTCAGGGGCTTTATGAGTGAAAAAAACAATCTCAAACGGTTGTATATTGTATGATTTTTTTCTAATAACATTCTTCAAATGATAAAATTATACAGATGGAGAACAGATTAGTGGTTTCCAGGGGTTAGGGATATGGGGGGTGGGGGGATATGACTATATAGAAGTAACACAGGGAAATCTTTGTGGTGATGGAATAGTTCTGTATCTTGATTGTAGCAGTGGCTACAGGAATCTACACATGTGGAAAATGGCACAGAACTGTACACACACATCAAACCAATTGCAATTTGCTGGTTTTGATACTGTCCCAAGGTTATGCATAATGTAACCATCAAGGGAAACTGGGTGAAGGGTGCATTAGACCTCTCTGCACTGTATTTGTAACTTCCTGTAAATCTGTAATTATTTCAAAACAAAAAGTTAAAGACAAATGACAGATGCCAATAGCAAAATGACACACAGGTTGGAATTATCTAACAAAGACTTAACAAAGACTTTTAAAACAGCTATTATTAAAATGCTCCCCAAAATAAGGGCAAACACTTGGAATTAATGGTTAGACAGTGTAAGCAATAAAAAAAGAACTAAATGGAAAATTCAGAAGGGAAAAATACAATGACCAAAATGAAAAACACACCCTCGATAAGCTCAAAAGCAACAAAGAGATGAGAAGAGAAAAGACTCAGTATGCGGGCATACCTTGGAGATGGTATGGGTTTGATTCCAGACTACCACAATGAAGCAAATATTGCAACAAAGCCAGTCACACGAATTTTTTAGTTTCCCAGTGCATATAAAATTTATGTTTATGCTATACTGCAGTTTATTAACTGTGCAATAATATTATATCTAAAAAACAATGCACATACCTTAATTTTAAAATACCCTACTGCTAAAAAATGCTAACCATCATTTGAGCCTTCAGTAGTCATGGTACTAACATCAAAGATTACTAATCACAGATCCCCATAATAAATATAATAATGAAAAAGGTTGAAATGTTGCAAGAATTACCAAAATGTGACATAAAGACACAACGTGAGCAAATGTTGTTGGAAAAATGGCACCACCAGACTTGATGAACACAGCGTTGTCACAAACATGTAAAAATTCTAGTATCTGTGAAGTGCAAAAAAGCAAAGCACAATAAAATGAGGTACGCCTGTACCTGAAGATACATCAGTAAAAATGATCTAATCAACAAAGGAAAAAAAAAATTGTTTTTAAATGAACAGAGCCCCAGGGACCTGTGGGAAAACAACAGAAAGGGGAACATTTGTGCTATTAAGAGTCCCAAAAGGACAGGAGAAAGAGTTTAGTGCAGTGAAAATATTTAAAGAAACAAAGGTTGAAAATTTCCCATATTTGCTTCCCATATTTGCTACTGATTCAAGCTCAGTGAACCCCAATAGGATAAACCCAAAGGAACCTACTTCCAGACACATCATAATCAAACTGCTTAAAACTAAAAACAAAGAAAATACCTTGAGGACAACCAGAAAAAAATGACCTTACTTACAGGGGGAGAATGAATTGGATACCTGAAGATTTCTCACCAGAAACTATGTGAAACCTCTGAAAGAAGTGGAACACCATTTTTAAAGTATCAAAAGGAAAGAACTATCAATCCAAAATTCTATAGCCACTGAAAATATACTTTAGGAATGAAAATGAAATAAAAACTGCCTGAGAGGAAGGAAAACTATGAAAATTCATAGCCAGCTAACTTGCTGTAAAAGGACTACTTAAAAAAAAAAAAAAACCACCTCATAAAGGAAGTTCTTCAGACAGAAGGAAAACGATAGTGGAAGGAAACTTGGAACATGAGGTAAGAAGAGCAACCAAAATGATAAATTTACCTATTCTTCTCCTATTGAGTTATTTAAAATATATTTGACCAATGAAGACAAAAATTATAACATTTTCTGACGGGATTTTCAATGTGTATAGCTGAAATACATAAGACAACTACAACATAAAGGGGAGGGTGAAGGGGCATTTATGGTGGTAAGGTTCCTACATTCCTTAAAAAGTGGTAGCATACTGTGAAAAGTCAGGCATGTATACTGAAATCCCTAGAACAGCAACCATTAAAAAAACTGCATAAAAAATATAATCAAAAACACAGGGACTTCCCTGGTGGCGCAGTGGTTAAGAATCTGCCTGCCAATTCAGGGGACACGGGTTCGAGCCCTGGTCAGGGAAGATCCCACATGCCACGGGGCAGCTGGGCTCATGTGCCACAACTACTGAGCCTGCGCTCTAGAGCCCTCGAGCCACAACTACTGAAGCTTGCGTGCCTAGAGCCCGTGCTCTATAACAAGAGAAGCCACCACAATGAGAAGCCTACGCACAGCAACGAAGAGTAGCCCCCGCATGCCACAATTAGAGAAAGCTCACGCGCAGCAACGAAGACCCAACTCAGCCAAAAATAAATAAATAAAAAATAAATTTATTTAACAACCCCACACACAATATATAAACTAAAATGGATACTAAAAAATGTATAAATAACCCAAAAGAAGGCAAGAAAGAGAAACAGGAACAAAAAACAAAGGGAAGAAGTACAAAATAAGTAATAAAATGGGAGACAAACCCAAACACGTTAATACTACATTAAATGGGAATACTCTTAACACACTGACTAAAAGACAGATCATGAGAATGGATTTTTAAAAACAAATCCATTAGGGAATCCCTGGCAGTCCAGTGGTGAGGACTCTGCACTTTCACTGCCAGGGCCGGGTTCAATCCCTGGTCAGGGAACTAAGATCCCACAAGCCACATGGCACAGACACATTAAAAAAAAAAAAAAAAAAAAAAAGTCATTTGCAATATGGAATCTGAAACTGTATCAATGAACTTTTTGCGCTCACTTTGTAATATTTAAATTAAATGGTGGACTTCCCTGGTGGCGCAGTGGTTGAGAGGCCGCCTGCCAATGCAGGGGACACGGGTTTGATCCCTGGTCCAGGAAGATCCCATATGCCACAGAGCAACTAAGCCCGTGTGCCACAACTACTGAGCCTGCGCTCTAGAGCCCAAGAGCCACAACTACTCAGCCCACATGCAACAACTACTAAAGCCTGCGCGCCTACAGCCCATGCTCCACAACAAGCGAAGCCACCGCAATGAGAAGCCCGCGCACCACAATGAAGAGTGGCCCCCAATCGCCGCAACTAGAGAAAGCCCGCGTGCAGCAATGAAGGCCTAACACAGCCAAAAATAAATAAGTAAATTAAAAAAAAAAAATTAACGGCCTATCTTGTACTTTGAGTAGATCTTTTACTCATCGATGATTTTATAATTGGTCACTGAGAAAATATTGGCTCTTCCAAAAAATTATGAGCTCTTCCAAATGTTGATACATTTCATCACACAATGTTCAAAAATCACATTTATTAATGTCACCACCAACTACATGAGAAAAGTCTTTAGACATTGGAAAGCTGTCAAGCTCAGGGTGGCAAATACAAGTTTTCCAAAATTCTAATTTTCACATAAAAGCTCTAATTTTATCACTGGCCACAAATATTACCAGTTGTTTTTCAATCATCACATTTCAAAATTCAGACAGCACAGGTCCTTCCCAAGTGACACATACATACATAAGTGAAGTCACACACAGACACATCCCTCATATTCAAAGGCCATATTACTGACAGCAGCAAATAAATGTTTAGTTCTGTCATAGGACTACTAATCCTTTCACCAAGTATTTTTTCTTTTTTAAAAATTCAGGTTTATTGAGGTATAATTTACGTAAAATAAAATTCATCCTTTTTAGGTTTATAGTTCAATGAATTTCGACAAACAGCTGTATAACCACCACCACTACCACAATCAAGATACAGAACACTTCCATCACCCTAAACGTTCCCTTGTACCTCTTTGCAGTCAATCCCCTAGCCCATCCCTAGCCCCTGATAAATGTTCAGTTCTGTTATAGGACAGTAATCCCTGCACCAAATACACAGATATTAATTTTTTTAACATGTTCCCAAAGTCATCCCGTATCTTATTTGATACCAATTCAGTAAAATGTTACTACTGTCTACTATTAAATTAATGTGCATGATGGTGTCATTAATCATCATGCATCATTTTATTCTACTTCAGATCACCATGCTTCATGGCTTAGACTGCCTACCAATACTCACTTTCCAGACGTGTCAAATCCGACAAAGATATGTTTTAGCAGAAAGCTATTTGAACCTTGCAATAAATACATTGCACAGTCAATCAAAGAACTGACTCCCATCCCTTACCCAGTCAAGTTCTAGACCACTGCTTCTGAAGTAAAATACTACAGAACTTACTTACCTTCCCCCTCCAACCTAGTCAATAAACATTTAGCAAGATCTTTTCCCTACTACTACATACCTCATCTTCCCCACTCCATTCTTTACCAATGCCCATACTTTTCAATTTAAATGTTTTTCACTTTGTGCAGTCTGTGTACAAAGCACTCTCCTAAGTGCTGTGGAAACACTTCTCTTTGTGGCATGTTATCTACAACTTTGATGCTCTTTCCACTATACTACAGACGAAGGATCTTTGAAAGCCTGCCAGTTACTGATGATACGCTGTTATGTCAGGCAATTCATTTACCTTTTCTAAGGTTTAATTTAATTTATAAAGAATAATATCTGCAGCCCATGGGATTGTTGTAAAGATTAAATAAAATAATGAATGTGAAAAGTCTTATAAAGATGAATATATTGGCTTTTGGTTCCCCATCCAAAATTAAAAGATATTGGGGGGCTTCCCTGGTGGCGCAGTGGTTGAGAGTCCGCCTGCCGATGCAGGGGACACGGGTTCGTGCCCTGGTCCAGGCGGGTCCCACATGCCGCGGAGCGGCTGGGCCCGTGAGCCGTGGCCGCTGAGCCTGCACGTCCGGAGCCTGTGCTCCGCAACGGGAGAGGCCATGACAGTGAGAGGCCCGCATACCGCAAAAAAAATAAATAAATAAAAATAAAAAATAAAAGATATTGGGGAGTGGGGGAACCCACCTATACCTTTATACATACCATTTGTAGTTTTAAAATATATTATCCCCCTAGAACAGATATAGCTTAGATTTAAATAAATTACCAATTACACCGTATCTCTTAACCTCATGTCAGCTGTTCTTGGCTTTCATTACAGAAACAAACAAAAACATTTTCTAGTAATTCAACAACAAACAAATATTTATTGAAAACTTAAAATATGCCAGGCACTGCTCGTGGAACTAGTGACACATCAGTGAACCAGACAGACAATCAGATACCTGCTCTCATGGAGCTTACATGTTGAGCATCAATATCTCAATATATAATAGCTCAGAAGCCCACGAGCTATTTAAGTAATTCAAATATGTTTTCATTTAGGAAAAAAATTTTAATCTCATAGGAACAGTAAATTTCCAATCTCTTTCGAATTTATTTTTAAAAAATCTGTTTTTTACATATACTATACTATTCTTTCATAGCCTATTCACATTTAAACAATTTCTTCATAAGTACTAAGAAAACAGGCGGTCCTTTCCTTTTAGCTGGCAAAGGAACAAGGTACTGGGGAGTTACAATGATGACTGAGGGTAACACTACTTGAATTCTTTATCAAATCTGATTTCCTGCCCCGCCTGAAATCAGATCAACCAAACAAACTAAAACAAAACCAGCTTTTTCAGAAAACGTTCATTCTTTTTCATATAACCTGTTCTTTCTTAAAACATATTTTTAAAAAGAGAAAATACTTTCTTAAAAGGGAGGCAAGTTTTTTTCTATCCAATCCTACCACTTCCATCTATTTTGTTTTCCTCACAGCAGCTTCCCAAATGAGGTATTATGCAGGAGGCATAATGTCTAGCTAGTTGGCAACTATTCAGTCCTTCCCAAACCTGGCTATGCAATCACCTAGACTCTGTTAAGAATACAAATTTCAGCATACTACATCTTCCAACTCCAATTCTCGTACGGTAAGGCTGTGGTGAGGCCTGCCAGAATCTGTATTTGGTTTTGATATGGTTGATCCATGAACAGGCATTTGGAAATCTTTCACTAAGTTACCCGAAGACTTATCACTAAGGCAAAGCAGCATACAGGTATCCTTTCATTAAAGGACCAAATGTTATCCCAGCTGTGGTCTTAAATTGGCAGTCTTTAGCAACTAGTTGACAATACTTATGCTAACTCTAATGTTAGATAACTTAACAATTTAGTAAACACGTCATTTACAAAAAAGATAAGGAAGAATAAACTATCATAACTTGGGTCTCTCTTGGTGAGGAATCTCCATCTAATATAGGAGATACTTGCTGTTTGCGACTGCCCAGCAGGTCATTTCCCCCTATCTTGGAAACTGAACTCCAATTTCCATCCCTCCCTCATGCAACTCTAATACTCTGTCTTGGAATAAGACGACTCACTCCCAGTTCTGAGACTGGAGCTCATGACGGAGGCCTACGCTTACCATCAAACCATTCTTCTGACTACTGTGACTGGTTCAGATATGGGCACACGATCTAGTGGGCCAGATCAGTTAGAAACTCTATTTAAAGGTTAGAAGAAAAGACTTTTTCTTCCACTATGCCTGAACAAGCACTCATGGAAGCTAATGGCAAGTACCTTACAACCACAAGGAGTTATGTACCTGAGAAAGGAGACAATACTAAAGAAGCAGATTTGGAAAGCCAGCTCCCAGTCACATCATTTGAGCCCTGAAAAAAGACATTCCTGAAGCTAGAATCTACCTATCAAGTATTCAGAGGCAATAACATTCTTTGTTGTTTAAATTAATTTGGGTTGAGTTTTCAGTCCTTTACAATAAAGATTTCTAATTAATATAGGTAAAAAGGAGTAGAATCTCTATAGGCCCTTAGCTTTCAATTCACTAAATTAAGTGGCTACTCTGCCACTACTATAAGAAGAAAAGGGGCAGGAACTGAGCATGAATGCTACAATTACAAAAATAAGCCCATTGTTTTTATTTAGATTATAATTCATTTAATTATAATAAATATTTACTCTAAAACCACCTGAGAAAAGCTATATGAGGTTAATAACTTCATTCTCTTCTACTCAAAAAGATGATAGAAGCTATGGGGGACTGGGTTGAGACAGGTAATGCCAAAAGACCACCTAACAACCTAGAATGGCAGGATAAACTCCTACAAACAAAAAAGCTTTGGGGCCAGGGCAGAAGAGCACAGGGCAGAAGGGCAAAAGGGACCTAGGGGCAGCCATTTATCATCAGCTTACACAACTGTTTTTGTGAGGTTTCAAACCATGCTTTACAGATGATCACATTTAATGCTTACCACCACCCTATGAAATAAATTATTATTAACTCCCTTTCACAGACTGAAGAATAGGCTGTTGAAGAGAGTTTAAGCGATCCAGCCAAGGTCAAAAAAAAGAGGGAAGTGAGGAGTGGTATAAGGAACATCTATGTTATAGTCTGCCTTGCCCCACTGCTCTTCTTTTCCTAGAAACTGCTTCCCCATTCTCATAGTTCTCATGTGATCCTTATCACAAGAGATTAGTTGAGGGGTGAGCACCTGACCCAAGCTGAATCGATGCATCTTTTGCTCCAGAGCTCTGGATTTGAGACTCCAAGATTTAAAATCAGTGCTTGAAGCTGAAGCTGTTAGATATAAAGCTCCAGCACTCTGGGCAACGGTGTCTTCCACACAAGTGACTAAAACCAGTCTACAGTCCGAATGACAACACAAAGCAAGAATAAGAATAGAGAGAGAATGGCTTGTTTCCATTTGAGGCCCAAGTTCCAGTTCTTACTGAAGTTCAACTGAATCTTTATACTTTTAATGAGATCAGGTTTCTCTGACTCTAGAAATTCTTTTTGCCTAGGAAAATTCAAGTTGAGTGCTATCATGTATAACTGACAGCATCCTAACTAATTCAGAGAGAAAGAACAGGGGAATGGGGGGGGGGCAGATAATCATTCACAACCATCAAAAAGTATTCATTGAATAATAATGTCCAAAATTACTAAGCCCTCATTAGTAATTCTCATTAGAGAGGTAAGACTAAACACTTTAGACTCATACAACACAGTTCTGATCAAGTTCTAAACTATATGAGACAGATTACAAATACTATAGAAGTTCAAAAGAGAAAATAACAGTATAACACAGTTGTAACTTATGTTAGACTATAAAGATGAGAAAATTGGCGAGGAAGACATAGAGGAGAACTCAAAGGGAGAGAAAGATAAGGCCTGGTGGGAAAGAGCAGGCAACATGCTGTAGAAAGTGAGGAAATCCACCTGGAACGTACAGTCTATTTTGGAGAATGGTAGGAATTAAGACTAAGTAAATAGGGAAGCTAAGACCACATGACCAAAAGCACTAAAGTTAAGAAAAAGAAAGATACAGTATGGACTATACTGGCAAACTGCTAGGGTGTCCCACTAAACCCAAGAATGTTGGGTTGAAATTTTCGACTTGAGTAGGGCAGAAATAAAAGAAAGCAAAAATCAGATTCAAGAAATATTTCAAATAAAGAATCCCATTCTACTCTTCTCCCAAGTTTCCAAGTACTAGTATTTCTAACTACAGTGGAACCTTCATAAATCTGTAATATAAAGGTAGAGCAAGGAAAGGAGTAACTATTAACACCTGGATGAAACTACAGCACTTGCATATAAATTATTTCATTTAGCCCTCATGATTAAACCTATGAAGTAAATATTATTATGATTCTCATTTTGCAGATTAAATATATTCAGGCTCAAAGAAGTTAGATAACTTGTCCAAGATCACTCAACTAAATAAAAAGTTGGCCTGTGGAATGGGGAGGTGGATAATAATGCTCTTGGTCAACACAAGTCCTTTTTCCCAGAACAAATTATGAAGACATATAATGAAAACAATGATGATGATAATGATAGCTAACATTAACTAAAGGCTGAGAACTATGCAAAGCATGTTACATGCACTAGCATTATCACATTTAATATTCCTAACAGCCCTATGAGAGTCTGTGATTAATCTCATTTGAGGATGATGTAAGCATATGAGTCCTAAAAAAGTTAAGAATTTTGCCCAAACTCACAAGGCTACTAAGTGCCTGACCTGGTTGGGATTCAAAATCACAGTCTGACTGCAAAGCTCATGCTCTCAACCACTATGCTATATTGCCTCCATGACTAGATATTACTAGAAATAAACAAAGGAAATACAATTAGGATGAGATGAGTAAACACTTTTAGAGTGGATGATAAAAATTAGGGAAACATTTTCTTTGTCCTACTGTTACAGCATTAAAATTTTAAAAATTAACTAAAGGATAGAAGACATATCTAAAACAGAATTTCTTAATAAGGTTGGGAATTTAAATACACTTGTATCTAAAGACAGTTTGGAGATGGTTTCAACTACTGAATTTTGTACTATACTCCTAATGAAAACCAAGGGTCAGAGAGTAGACATTAGCTGTCCAAGGCCATACAATTTTTCAGTTTACAATTTACAGTGTCAACTAGAGAGTACAATTCTGTACTTCAGACCCCACCCACCATCACCCACCAACCATTCAGTTTTTCTTTCATGTATATCATACCCACATTCTTGGAAATTAAACAAATGTGTAATTATGTTAGTGTTGTTAGAACTAAGATCTTTCCATGTAAAAGCAAAAAATACAAAGTGATGATAAACATAAACTAGAATTATCAGTATAAAGTATTTTTTCTTCTTTCCAAAAATAAAATTTCACAGCCCTAATTATTAAACAAGGATAAGAAGCAATTTTAACCAGTAGTAATGAGTACTAGCATCCAGTTCCCCACTAAATGGCTGATTTCCAAGTCTGGGGCAAGAAATGTATGTACAAGATGAGCCTGGTCATCTTATTACACCAAGAAACAAGGAAGTTCCCTCAAAGATTATTAAGATCATAGACAAATAAGATGGGAGTCAATGTAAAGAGGCTCCCATTAGTCAAAGACAGGACAAACTGAGCATAGCAAACATGACAAAAATTGACTGAAACACATCAAATATATATTTTTAATGGTTTCCACAATGATGCCAAAAATAAAAAACAAAATAAAAGAGAGAAATAAATAAATGTTGGGTATATCTTATCCGCTGAACTTTATGGACTAGATTAATGAGTTCTTTTGCATACCAGCCTTTTAGGCAAAGGGAGACCACAGTAGGAAACTGTAGGGAGGGAGGCCGATAACAGCAGGGGATATATTCCCCTTGTTCCCTTACTGCCAGATCAACATGCTTCTATCTCTACTTAAAACCACAGTCCCTGCCAGAAAGCCCTCTCCGTAGAGCTACCCTTCCAATTGCTCTCTTCCCTTGTCATCCTAAAGGTGGTAGTAGCTCTTTCCCCACTGTTACTTGTCCCAGGGTACTGTACTACCCCTACTGATTTCCTTAAATACTGTCTATACATTTGTAAATAGTCCCTTTCTTAAATTTCCCTTAAATACCCAATTTGTGCCATGTCTAGCACACTAAACCTCCAAAATATCTCACTCTGAAAAGTGGCAATTAAAGAGAAAGACTAAAAGAATCTAAAAAAAAAAAAGTTGATATATGTGTATGTATAACTGATTCACTTTGCTGTACACCTGAAACTAACACAACATTGTAAATGAACTATACTCCAATAAAAACCTAAAAAACAAAAAATTTAAAAAAAATAAAAATAAAGAGAAAGACTGATGCATTCACCCTGTACTTTATGAACCCTATTTCACAGTAAGCAAACAGCCCTATAGACGATGAGTAAACATTCTTAAATTCTTATATTCTCTTAACAGAAGAATTACAGTTAATAAATGTGAAAGGAATGACATAATTAGAAAACCATTATTTTGCTTTCCCTGATGAATAACTGCTTCAGTTAAAAATTATAAATGGATGGAACCATTAGCTGAAAGGATACTAAAGGATTTTACAAAGCAAGTTATTCAGGCTGTCACCACCTGAACACACTGATCAACCTTAGCATCACTAAAAGCGTGGGTGAGCCAGGTACTGTATGCCTCTTGATGTGATGCAAAAGAAAATACAATCTATGAAACACTCCTGACTAAAAGGTCAAAATAATTAAAACGAGTTTTTAGATCTAACTACCAACTTACAGGAAACATGGAAGATACAGGAGCAAGCTAAATGACATGACAAGGAAACAAACAAAAAAAATCCAGAATATGAAACACTGTATGGTACCAACGACCTAGTTTTTTCAACAAGACAATGGGGGTGGCAGATCGAGGAGATGGGGGAAAAAACTGCTCTACATTAAAAAGAGACTTAAAAGACCTAACAAACAAAAGCAACATGTAGACTTTGTCCGAATCTAGATTCTAATAAGGCGACTGCAAAAAAAGACATCGTTTTAGACAACCAGAGAAATCTGAATATAAACTGGGAATTAACGGTACCAAGGTACTTTTAATTTTGTTAGACACGATAATGGCCATTGTGGTAATGTAAGAAAAAAAATTTTTTTGAGATGTTTACTGAAGTATGTAAGGGTGAAATGACAATATCTGGAATTTGCTTTAAAATATTTTTGCAAGAAAAAGGATGTTTGATGAAGCAAGTATGACAAAATTTTGAAAACTGCAGAATCTGAGTAATGGGGGTTCACTATGCTATTTTCCCTACTGGTGTATGTTTGAAATTTTTCATTTATAAAATTACCAAACAAAACAAAAATCCATGTTTTTCCCACTAAAACCATAGTTTTCAAACTTGAGCATGTCTAAGAATCCACATCTCATGCAGGATCCTAGGACTCATACCCCAAAATTCTGACTTTGTCTGGGCATGGGCTCAGGTTCCATTTTTAACAAGTCCTCAAGGGAATCCAGTACATACAATCTACAGACATATCTGAAAATTATACACTTAGACTAATTCACCACAAGTCTTTAAATATACTCCACCTAAGAGAAAAGGCATGATCATATCTCTTACCTCCCCTTCAAGCCTTACCCCATTTAAATCTGCTCATAACTTATCCTGTTCCTGGGACTGTAAGTTCCATGAAGGCAGAGCCCTTTGCTTTTACTCACCATGGGGTCCCCAGTGCCTACCAGAGCACCTAGCACACAGTACACAGCAAATAAATATTTGCTGAATAAATGAATTCATTATTCATTAATGAATGAATAACAGCAAAGAGAAAAAAGAAGAGTTAACTGTAGTTCACTATTTCAAAATTAGTTCCAGGGAACAATCTAAGGTAAAATTTCAATTTCTTGCCAAAAATCAGTATAGAAAGTATGGAATAAAGACTATAAATAAAGTATGGGAATAACAATAAACTAAAATTAAATAATAAAAATAAACATAGGAATAAAGGAGGGACACAGGTTAGGGTATGCTTTAAAATATGATACATGTTTAAGACAACCTCTCTCCTAAGACATCAAACTTTGAATGTTAATTTGAACATTCAAGTTCCTACTAAATGTTTAGAAACTATTATGAAAATGTACTCTTACATCTCACAATCCCAAACAGGAAGGGCAGACACATTAGAAAAGTAAACTAGTACATGTATACATTTTAGTGGAAAACAGATAAGTAACTCAATTACTACTTTCTCTGTTTAAAAAGCACAAACCCCTACAATTATGACACAAGTCACAAATGCAAAAAAGAATAACTGCCAAATATAACAATTAAAAGTTATCTTAGGATGATCTTCTAAGGCTATGTAGAACTAGTTGCAAAAATAGCACTTACCAAAGATGGTTCCTATTCTTATACTTCTACCCCCAAATCACTTAACTTTAAAATTTTCCTTCTTAAATAATAAATCATAACTTTTTAAATGTTTATGGAATTATAATAAACAAAGACTTATAGAATTTTTAGAGACACAATGGACATTAGCAACTACATGGTCCAATTCTTCATTGGGGAAGATGAAGCCCAGATGAGAAAAAAGATTTACTTGGCTACACAGAGAGTTAACAGCAAAACAAGGATATGCCAGTGCTCTGAATTTCCAGTCCAGTGTACTTTTCACTATACCATGCTAACAGGATATTTTAAAGAATATTTTCCATTGTGAAATGCAGTAGTATCTGTTCACCTCCTTGTACATACATGTGTGGGGTATTCATCAGCTATGTTCTGGGCTTAAACTAAATGGATGTACCTCTTTTTTAGTGGGGATGGTCATGGGGAAGGGGAGCTACTAGACTATCTTCAGCAACAGAACTCCGTATGTAGTACTTCCTGATATGTGGGCCTTTCTGTCATATATCAGAATCTCTAGTTTTTACCATATAAACACATCAAAATTTAAAATCATGAAATAAAACTAAATTGTAAAGTTATGCAAAATCTAATCTAAAACTGGGAATTGGGGCTTCCCTGGTGGTGCAGTGGTTAAGAATCCACCTGCCAATGCAGGGGACGAGCCCTGGTCCAGGACGATCCCACATGCTGCAGAGCAACTGAGCCCGTGCGCCACAACTACTGAGCCTGTGCTCTAGAGCCTGCAAGTCACAACTACTGAGTCCGTGTGCCACAACTGCTGAGCCTGCACTCTAGAGCCTGCAAGTAACAACTACTGAGCCCGCGAGCCTAGAGCCGGTGCTCCGCAACAAGAGAAGCCACCACGATGAGAAGCCCGCGCACCGCAACGAAGAGTAGCCCCCGCTGGCTGCAACTAGAGAAAGCCTGTGCACAGCAACGAAGACCCAACACAGCCAAAAAAAAATAAATTTTAAAAATAAATAAATAAAATAAAATAAAACTGGGAATTTACTCTTTGTTCATTATAAAATATTATCTGTGGTTCCTTCTTCTGGATTAAAAACAGCTCTGACTCAAGAGATTAATGAATGGCCCAATTCATGTCTCAGCTATTACTCTGAGCCACCTCTCTATACACCCACAGGGTTCTTGTGGTGCAATAAGGGCTGTTTAACAGAATAGTGAAAGTATAAGATACACACAGAAAGAGAGTAAGATAACTAAATCTCTGTAAACCAGCTCCCAACTATCTTTTTTATCAATCTGAACCCTTAGCACAAAGTAGGTATGTTATAAATCATGACTAAATGAATAAACAATCTCCAAAAGCCCCTCCTCATTCTACTGAATCTCATCTAAATGTCTCCATTGTCAGTAACAACTGGCTTGGACACTTCAAATAAAGTATAGCTGGATTATGAATTTACAAGCATGGTTTGAAGTGCCAGATAAATTACTTTACACTTAGAGAAGACAATAAATATCAACTTCCAGCCTAAGCACAGTGACTAGCATATAACAGGAATACTATAAATATGACAAAAATAATAGTTACCAATTAACAAATGCTTACTAAATGTCACATGTTGTGATAATTGCTTTGTCTACATTATTTAATCTTTACGAAAATCTAGTACTATTATCCCTCCACTTTCCTGAAGATGAAACAAGCTTTGAGAGGTTAAAATAATTCACCTAAAATCATCTGGTAAGTACACGACAGAGCCTACATTTGAATCCACGTTTAGAACCTACACAAAGATTTGCTGAATGAATGACCTCAAAACAGTCTGATCCAAACTAACCAGATATGCAACAGATACTGGTAACACTCATTAACTCATGAATTATGAACACTAGCAAGCATATAGCTTTAAGGCCCAAAGACTTAATGACCTCAAGTCTTTTCATTCCACCAACAGTAATATAACCCCAAATGTGATCAATGCAACTGGCAGGACACACAGAGGGACTATACAGCAATAATCTAAAATCTGGAATGCTAGCCACAATCTTTTGAAATAATCCAACATGTGACCTAGGATTGTCAAAGTTAAAGTATACAACAAAAGTTCCATTTGAGTGACAGGCACACTAGCAGTGTTAATGACAAAACAGGTAAGTTATGTGACATGAAGCTTATTTTGGAATATTAGTAATTTGAGTAAAAATATGACATCCAAGTAGAGATGCCTAATAGGCAGTCAGGTATTCAGGATTCAAAAACAGCAAAAAGACTAAAAAATAAAGACCTGGATATCATGGGTACAGAGATGATAGCAGCTGAAGATATAAGAATGGATGAATTCTCCAAGACAGGTGAAGAGAAAGCTAAGTATTACGGGCCAAAGACTGTGGCTGAAGGAAAAAGAAGTCAGCAATGTAAAGATGGAAAAGCACTAGGTCAAGGAAGCCCAGAAAAAGAGAATTTAAAGAGGAAAAACTCAAAACTTCATTTACATTTGCCTTCTACATTCTGAAAAACTGACTAATGAATGATGGTAGCAACAAATACGTACAAAGGGGACAGCAGTGTTGGAACTCAGTATGCACTGTTCATCTGTTATTGGTTGCCTTCCCTCTATGCCACTCACTCATTGTTACACCTCCAACAACTAAACAAAACTAGAAAAAAAAGGTCAGAAACAAAAACTAAAAAAAAAAAGATGCTACAGTCAGATAGCTTTATTTTCAAGAAATGTATGTCAAACCTCAAGACAAATATATACCTAACCTTCCCACTCACCTGCCTTTGTTTTTCCTTTTTAGCTTACAAATTGTAGCCATTTTTGCCTCTGGAAAAATAAACATTAATTAAACTCCATTCCTTACTGTTTTCAGAGGTACTCAAAACTATTGAGAAATTGTTAACAAACCTTAGATAAAATAATTCTAAGGTTTAAAAAAAAAGTTGGAAAAAGAAAAACAGCTCTTGATTATCACTATAAACTATAACGTGGACAGTAAGAGAACCATTAGGACACTGGAAAGAATCTGACTTACAGAAAACCAACGCTGAGTAATTTGGATGATCTAGGAAACGAGTGACTAGGTACCGTATTACCTTAGCATCTGCAGACTATTTTAGCATTTACATTTGCAATATGAAAAATGGGCTTACCTGGTTTTTAAAATAAATTATGTGTTCAAGAAAAAGTTGAAGAAATCATTTATCAAGGCTTCTATCAGCTACATTATTTTATAACTACTAATACTCAACAAAAAAAGCTGTTTTCTTTGTGGGTGAGGTGGTTTAAAAGCCCTATGCCAGGGACTTCCCTGGTGGCACAGTGGTTAAGAATCCGCCTGCCAATGCAGGGGGTTCAAGCCCTGGGCCAGGAAGATCCCACATGCCACGGAGCAACTAAGCCCGTGCACCACAACTAGTGAGCCTGCACTCTAGAGCCCATGAGCCACAACTACTGAAGCCCATGCGCCTAGAGCCTGTACTCCACAAGGAGAAGCCACCGCAATGAGAAGCCCCCACACCACAACGAAGAGTAGCCTCTGCTCGCCACAACTAGAGAAAATCGACAGGCAGCAACAAAGACCCAAGGCAGCCAAAAATAAATTAATTAATTAATTAACTAAAATTTTTTTAAAAAGACCTATGCCAACAAACTCTTCAGAAATCAAAAGGTGTAGGAACTTTCATTTCTGAAGAGTAGGTCTGGTCAAGAAAACATAATTTGACAACTTTATTTTCTGAGATTACCAAAAAAATATTAGAACTTGAGTGTTGCACATGGCACAAAATACATACTCAATAAGTATCAGCTAAATAAAGCAACAAAGGCCAAAATAATAGGGAAAGTTCAATCAATTTAAGAAGGGTATTGTTCCTACAATACATGAGATGTCCAAAGTCCAGACAGGGAAGAGTAAAAACGGACTCACTGAAAAAGATGAAGCTGCCTGGTAGGTCATTCTGCATGGTTGAATAAATGAATGAATGTTTGATGATAAACATAAAATAATCATGCAAAGAAAATTCATGTTAGATGCTACAAAACTGGAAAAAGGGTTCTGCCTCCAAAGAAAAATTCAATCTTTACCAAGTTCAGATTAATATAATAAAATTTCAACAGCTATCAATAAGCAATTATGGAACTCAACAGAAAAAAGGTGACGGGGGAATATGTCCGTTGACTATGTTCTTTTAGGTTTTGGGCTCCAAGATACTTGGCTGTCCTAACTCTGAGAGGGCATGACTACCTGCCTACTTTCTTGACTCTTCCTCTTTGTTCTTTACCCTTTTATCATTATATCAGTTTCAACTTGCATCTGTGTGCAAATGATTTCCAAACTGTTATCTTTAATTATGAGCTCAGTTTCATATCTCCAATAGTCTACAGATCATGTCTTTGTGGTTGTCCTACTATCCCCTCAAACACAACAAATATAAAACTGAATTTATCAAAAAAAAAGAGTTCTTTTAAAAAACAAAAAATAAAAACAAACAACAACAACAAAAAAACTGAATTTATCTGTAGCCAATTCTTCCCAAGCGATTTCCAAACCTTACTTGTTTTCACCAGTCTCCCTATAACCCAGGCTTAAAATTTTTAGTCATCTAACTATTCTTCTTGGTTGCCCCTTCTCCCCAACCCTGCCAATCAAATTCCATCAATTCTCCTTCCCCATTCTAATGCCCCAATTTTGAGCTTCAGTCATTTCTGGACTATTAAAATAATTTTTTAAAAAACTTCAAATCTCACCCCATCTCCAGTCTCTTTCCACACAACCCATCCTGCACACAACTACCACATTCATCTTCATTCACCCTAGCACAGCCCTGTTTATAAATATTTAATAGCCACAACATACTGAATAATCTAAACTCCTTAGCCTAGCAATCAAATCCTCCACACTCTAACCCCAATCTATCCTTCCAACTTTATCTTCTGTTCCCCTAGCATGTGCTAGCCCGTCATGTTTCCACCCTCTATTCACGTTTTCTTCCACTCCCCCTTTGACTACCCTCTATCTAAATCCTATCCATCCAGCATACAGCATACTGTGGCTCTCTCAACTCACAGAGTTCTTCCTTTCAATATCCAAGAGTGTTTATTACCTATACCAATCATTTGAAACATCACATATTTTCTCAATCTGTGAAGTGTTTTGCTTTATTTTTGTGTATGTGTGTGAGATTAGGACTTGTTTTTCTAAATAGATTGGACTTTCAAGGAAAGAATTCATGACTCACATTTCCTTATATCCTCCACATTTCAATAAATTTGTGAGGTTCCCACCAAATGAAGCTACGGCAAGAGGCTAGAAGACAACTAAAACCAACCAAAAAAATTCCTACTAATCCCTCCCTGTAACACTGCTTCATGGAATAAGGAGATCAAAAAGCAAAGTAAAATCAAGAGATATACAAAAATTGGATAAATATTAAAAGAAGAATTAGACTTCTTAAAAGTTATAGAAATCCTTCCTAGAAAGATAAGTTCTAATTCCTTCTCTTATTCAATAAAATGTTTTCAATTGTATTAAGCATCAACCCTCTTTTTTGTTTCTCTATATGAAGGGCATCCATAATGTGGGTGTGACATTTCAAATATACAACCCACAACTCTTATTTCACAGTCAAGGATGCTTAGAGTAATTTAGAAAGCTTTGGGGAGAAACTTTCTTGTAAACCCATATGTGTTAAAAAATATATACACAGGTATTTAGAGTAACTGAAATGTATGTTAATTTTAAATGATCTACATCATTTTCCTGATTCAAGATGAGATTTTAAAATTGTATTATTTCTCTGAATGGCATTATTCAATTCACTTAATTTTAATCCCAAATACTGTGGACATCTAACATTAATTCTCTGAGAAGGTTGTAAATTACTATCCATATACATATTCCTTGAAACTTTTAAGATAACGTGGTTTTGTCTGGGCGAAAATAGGATTATTACATAACTTTTGGCTGTTCAGTAAAGGAAAAACTTGCTTACAAATAGTTTGCAACTATTAGTATTAGGAGATTTTGAAAAAACTTAAGAACTCCAGTTATCTACAGATACTTATTCATGCTATCAACCACTGAAGAATTTTTAAAATAGTGTTTCGGACTTTCATATCATAAAAACTTCTTCAGAATGTTTCAAAAGTTATAATGTTAAGCACAACACCACCAAAAAAGGCAATTATGACAAAATATCTGTGCAGTACTTTTGTAATCAACAATATTGTAAAAGATGTTAATATCGTGATGACCTACCATCAGATATCTTGGATTTTAAACTTTAATAGTCCAGCAAAAAGTTCCTCAGACTCAAATCACCTATGACATTTTGGCTCAAAAATCACTTCCTCAATATTGATTCTACATTGTCACAAGTCTAAAAATTAAACCCTTAAGGAGATAAACAGCTGTAAATGGAAGCAGTCTTTTCCAACTTTACTGTCAAACCAATAGGAAGGATTAATATTACTAAGGTCGCCATTTAACAAACTATATACGTAGTAATGACTTTGACGTGGTAACTTTTTATATGATCGCCTGCAACAGAGGTTTATAAGTATCTTTTGTTTAACGATAAACTGAGTCAGAGCTAAAAGTTCAGAGAGTGCAGAGCCAGTCCAATGATAAATAGGTCTGCGGCATGAGCTTTCAATGGTACTCCAAGACTCTTCAGGAAAAACACCAGATTTTGGTGTTTTCCAAGATGATGCACACCTGAAACTTTCTTTTGCAGATAACCAGACTGAAAGCAAGAGGAAGGAAATAAATACAGAACCTCCGGCAAGCAAAAGAGAACTGTGCCACTCACCAGCAAACAATCTGAATTCACTTCCGATTTGGGATCCCGCAGCAGGTTGTCGATTTTTTCAAACCGAGTCTCAAAACTGTCCCCAGTCGACATGTTGCTGCTACTGTGACAATACCCTCGTACCAGCACCAGTAGCGGAAAGCAATTTCAACCAACTTCCTCCGGCGGTGGGTTCGCGGCCGCGGGGCGGAGAAGCCGGAACCCCAGGGTCACCAGGTGCGCCCGGTTCCCCCTCCTCCCCCTCACTGAGGGGATCTCCGCTCTCCAGACCCCGGGCCGGGGGCGACGGCGACCCACAGCCGCTCGGACGCCCAAAGTCGCATCCCACCCGGCAGCCCCTCACGACAGCCGACAGCGCCGTCGCCACCAGCCTCGTCGCTCCGGCGAAGTGCTTCAGCCTAGCGGGCCCCGGCCGCCTTCGCCATGGAGGGCTCCCGGTCCCGAGATGGGCAGGAGGGGGGAGAGAAAGAAAAGCAGGGTGGAGACTCCTCCGGGCAGCAGGGGAGGGAGAAGAGGAAAGGCGAAAGCGAAGGGCGGGCGCGGAGCTGTGCCAGCTGCCGCCGCCGGCGCTCGGGCCCCGGGCCGGGCCCGCTCCTCTCTGAGGCGCTGGAGACGGTCTAGCCCTGCATCCCCGGATCCACTTGGCCCGGCCCGACGCACCGATCCGCCTCGGCCAAGAGCTGGTCCCCGCGGGATAGCCTCACTCTCCCATTTTGTCCCGACGCTGACGGGGCTGCTGCTGCGGTGTCCGGCGGGGCAGGGCGAGGTCGGTGCCCGATGGAGACTTGGGAGAGGACGGGCTGGAGAGGGGGCGGTGAGGGAGACGAGAGTCCGGTCCCGGCGGCTGCGGCTGGGGGAGCTTCTGGGAGGCGCTGTGGCCCGGGCTGGCGAAAGGGCGAGTCGCGCGGCGAGTGCTTGGGGGGTGGGGCGAGGGGGGCCGTGAGGGACTAATATGTCCGCCTTCCTGTTCAAACAAACGGAGACCGCCGGCGCCGACTGCGCATGCGGGGCGCGGACATTCGGAAGGGGAACCGGGCCCGCGCCGCGCGCGCGCGCGCACTCTGACGCCTCCGCAGGGCCAGGCTGGGCCGGGCGGGGCGGAAGGCGGGGCGCCCCCGGGGCCTCGCAGGCTGCCTGGGAAGGCTGGCAGCGGGGAGGAGCTGACTGGGCGCGGCGGGCGGCACCGCCCTCGCTCCTGCAGGCGTTGAGCAGCTAAGCCGTCTCGGGAAGCGGCTGTGGGTATCCACGCGGAGTAGGATCTCTTGCTGCCTGGCCGCTGCCCCAGCTCTGCTTCCTCTGGGCTGCAGCCATCAGAATTCTAGCGAGAAAGGGTGCTTGTTATTGTTATTTTGGAGATAGGTTTTTTTGTTTTGTTTTTTAAAGGCAAGATGCCTTTTCGCCGGCAGGGACCAGCGTTTTAGCACCAGCGGAGTCTGGTCTTCAGTAGTGCTTCATCGTCGGCCCTCCGTGAACCCCACGTCGTTTAACCCGTCTTTGCTTCCATGGGAAAATTACGAAGCAGTGCAGTACACGACCCTCCTAAAGCGAGCGTGTGTGTCAGGGGAGCTTTAAACTATTGACTCCGGAAGATATGGTCAATAGAAGTCAAGCTCAATTTAGTTTAAAAAAAAAAAGAAAAGAATCTCAGGAAAGAAATCAATATTTTTTAAGTTATTCATACTAGCTCTCTCACACGATTAACACTCCCACTATAGTTCTCTTCTTGATGTGTAATCCTGCCATTTCGATTTCAAAACATTCAGTGAAACTTAGAATGTGATTTTACCAGACTAAAGTAGAACATGAAAGTAATGGCCATTTCCTCCTAATTCAATTGCTTCATTGACTGTAGTGTGAGAGAGGGTGAGACGTGTTATCCAATCTGCTGATAAAGTAATGTTCGTCACTGCTTTCAGCAGGACATCTACCTTAATTCATTTCTAATCAATCTTCAGGTTTGCTCATAGGTCAAATAAAGGATTGCTAATAATAGAAAATGTGGATGTTTTGCCCCACACTGGAGAATGCTACAGATGAACCAATTGTCTATATAAAAAGCACTGTACAGCATCTGAACAGTCCACCAACTTTCTGTTGTGAGTCAGAGGTTAGGAAAATGTTCTGTTGTTTGAAAAATGTGCATTCTGTTTTCATTGTGTTAGATGCAAGAAATATTTAGATGTAAAATCCACTGTATAAATCAAGATAGGAAGTAAATCTTCACAAAAATCGTATCCGACGAGAACTAGACAAAATTCAGGTATTTCATTAAATGCTTTTGCAGTGACTTTTCCTGGCTCCAGTATTTTAAGCCAGTCATGTGAATTAAACTTATTTTTAAGCATAGGGCTTAAAATAAATCTGGCAGTTGCCCTAAAATAAATGTCCTAAACCATGCTTGTCCTTTTTTATTACCATTTTTAGGTAGTCTTAGGAATTTTGTTGTTTCGCAGAGAACTGTGAGCATTTTGCTGCTTTCCACTTGGACACTTAAAAAAATGCAGGTAGCTAAGACAATAATTGAGTGGCACTTATAAATGTAAGTGGGACTGAAAGCCCGTCTGGCAAAGCTACTAGAAGTATAGGTGTGGCCTATATATTTTACTGATCTACAAGGCTAATCTGATGATTGTAACCCCCCACTATCTTTTACCATAAGATAGCTGGACTCTGTATCAATGTTTTTGTTTTTTAAAAGTCCTCACCTGTAATGGAGTAGAATCATATGACATTAAAGTTCCTTTCCAACTTTAAAACTCTATTGTCTAATTGTTACTAGTCTCTTTAAAAGCATTGTGGATATTTGAGATCACCCTTAAAGTATATATTAGAATCCTAAGTACAATTGCAAACTACTGATACCATGGATAAATATAGTAAGAATATAACATTAATTATACATACTGAGCGCTTACCATGTGTTAGGCACTATGCCATATATAATATCTCATTAAAACTTCAAAAATACTCTGCTATAGTTATACCTACATTGTAGATGGGGAAACTGAGGTGCAGAAAGATACATTAGTTGCTCAAGGTCATGACAGACCCACGTTGGAACAGAGGCTGTCTGACTCCAGAATCCCAACTCTTACCTGCTGAGTATGCTAACAATATCCAATCCTAATACAGTAACAAGTAGTAGTATTTCACAACTGTATTATTTACATCCCATAGATTTAAATGATTCCATATAAAAAAGGAAATTATAAAATTTACAATGTGAGCAATATGATTACAGTCCCTAGGGAAAGATGTGAAATGATTGTAGTAAGGTGTGAATAAAAAGGATCTTGGTAGTATTCGATAACAGTGGCTTGAATAGATGTTCCCAAACACTGGGTCCAAGAACCAGTGGTCGTCCTTGGTGGAGTTGCTCATAAAGGAAGCTGTTCTACTTTAAGACTGTCTTTCAATCTGAAATTCTCTTGACTACTTTTTAAAAAAACTAAATGTATTTTCCTTTAAGAAGCAAGAGTAATAGTAAATGGAACAGCTTTTTTAATGTTTTTCACCTGGAAATTTAAAATTACAAAGTTGGCAACTTAAGCAAATATATAGATTAAATTAGTTATATGTTAATTTTTCTGGTTTTTGGAATTCAAACATCTGGAAGTGTTTAATTTATATGAGATTCATGCTAGGACCTAATGAAGAGACTGCGGTGCTGAAAGAATTTGAATGAGGCATATTTGGGAGAGATCATGGAAAAAGTAGAAAGATTTGGGTATAGACTTGTGTATAGTGAAAGACAATTAAGTTGAGCGTTCCTTTGCTTTCAGTTATTTCGTAGGAAATTGATTCTGTTTAACTTTATGGAATTCTTTCATAAACATTGATGTAGTAGCTAGCCTTGAAGGATGGTCCCCAAAGAACCCTGTCTTCCAGTATTCATGCCCTCCTGGAGTACCCTCCCACACTGAATCTGGTCTGGGGCCTTATGACCTGCTTTAACCAATAAAATGCAGCAAAAATGGCACTGTGCCAGTAACAAGCCTAAACTTTGTGAGTTTGCATGGCAACTAAGCATTTAGTGCTCTGGTAAGCCCAACTAAACTGAGATCACCATGGTGTGAGGAAACCCAAGCTAACTAAACACAAGAAGAAATCAGATGGAGGATGACTGAGGAATCCAGCAAACCTTGAGAACAGAGACTCCAGACTTATGACCCACATCAAGCCATTCCAGCAGTCCCCAGACATTTGAAACGCGCCAGATGACACCACAGGGAACAGAGACAAGCTAATCCCTCCAATCACTGCCCACACATCAGAATCATGAACATATAATAAAATGGTTGTTACTTTGAGCTTCTAAATTTTGGGGTAGTTTTTCAACATTAAATAACCAAAACGGTTGGATTTCAGGGAAAAAAAATATTCATAGCTAAATGTGTATATAGACATCTATTAAGAGTACCTTTTATACTTGTTTTATATCACCACTATACAAGGAAGTGGTCCACAATGAAGTGTTGTAAAGGAATGACAAATTAACTCATGTTTATTGTCTTTACTTCAACAAACCTTTGTACAAAAGAAATGTAAAAGCTTTTTGATCAAATTAAAGAATGCTTCCAGATTTTAAAAAATATTATAAAGTTACCATATTCCCATATAAACACATTTTCACATATATTTTTACATTTTCTCAATGCATAGTCACATCTATTCTATCTTAAAAATGCACCAAAAATTCAGGTACACGCTGTAAGTTACATATCAATTGTAATTTGGTGCCATAAATTGCATGTAATTTCAAAAATGCATACCACAACATATATACACTACCAAATGTAAAATAGATAGCTAGTGGAAAGCAGCCGCATAGCACAGGGAGATCAGCTCGGTGCTTTGTGACCACCTAGAGGGGTGGGATAGGGAGGGTGGGAGGGAGACGCAAGAGGGAGGAGATATGAGGATATATGTATATGTATAGCTGATTCACTTTGTTATACAGCAGAAACTAACACACCATTGTAAAGCAATTATACTCCAATAAAGATGTTAAAGAAATTTTTTAAAAAATGCATACCACAAATGTGTTAAGAAGGTTATGTGGCTAAGTTCCTACAGAAACTGTAGTTAACATTTCCAAGAAAGTATGATTCTTATTATGTTTCATATAACTTTCAAAAAGGGCATTACTTTATTTATTTTTTTAGTGTGGAACAACTTCACTTGATTCTGAACAACTTTAGTAAACAAAAAGTTGTGAAAATTTAGGTTCAGTTCTGTTTTAAGAGATTGGTTTTATATGATGAATATTTACCCTCAAGTAGTTTATATGTACATATTTTTCTAGATTTGTGAAGTGAATCAGGAAGAATATGTTCCATTACCTAAGAGTGCTCTTGAGATGAGCCAAGCTCTTTTTTTCTTTCCACAGGATATTCAGGCTTGGGAGTCAATGTAGTTTGACATGTTTACATCTACTACAGCCTAGGTGGTGCCTAGGCAGTTGGGGATGTGACATCTATCAAGATTACTGCAAGGAAAAGTGTAGGACCAGCCGTGAGCGCAGGGTGCCCTTAAGGGCTTCTCCTGACTCACCCTGGAATGCCTTCCTCTAACATCTGTTTTTTATTTCTTAGAAGCTGCTATTCCATTCAACTGCAAAAATACTTGCATTGACCCTAGAAACAGAATGGAAAAATAGAAGGAAACAGATTTCTGTAAAACAGTTACTTCCCTGCTCTATGTTATTGCCATCTTGGGGACCCTTCTGTTCCCACACTCACAAGCCCAAGCATGTAAATGTCTGATGTTATAATTCATTCCAAGGGTGGAGACTGTTAGGTTTGTGGAACCCCTGAGATGGTGCATGCATGACCATAGTAAGAGAGGAAAGCCCAGATCAAGGAGATAATAACAGATATACATAGTTGGTCACATACTCTTTTTCAGTTTTTGCAAGAGCCTCCTGTCCAAATTTCCCCCTCCCACCCAGCAGCCCCCCACTGAGTCCCAATTGTGTGTTTTCTAGCCCATTGCTTTTTAGGTACTTACATCTTCCTCTTTAGGGCTGTTACATTAGTGAATTGCCTTTTTTGGCAGTAACGGACTCTCGCTCAATATCTAATTCCCTTTTTTTTTTCATAACGACTTTTATCACTCATCTCAGTCTCAACTTTAAGACTTCCATGCCGGGATATGGGGATATATATATACATATAGCTGATTCACTTTGTTATACAGCAGAAACTAACACAGCACTGTAAAGCAATTACACTCCAATAAAGATGTTAAAAAAAAAAAAAGACTTCCATGCCAAACACGTGGAAACAGAAAAATGTGTATCTGACATTTCACCATTTCCCCCTCCCTTTCATCATTCAAAGACCTCCTAAAATATAACATCTTCCCTAAAATCCCTGTAACTTGAAGAGAGGCACTGATTCCTCATGTTCACCCATCAGCATATAAATATCACCCATATACACTCTATATATTCTTTCTTAATAACCAAGACCCTTTATAATAAACCTTACTCCTTTTTATTTGCAGACAGTGTTAGTGCTCTGCTAGTTGAATTTATACATATGCTCTTGTTTATGTGTTCTTGTCATTGCTGCTTCATGCATTCCCTAAGGCATAGGCTAGGACTTTTAAAGCAGTAATCATGTTTTTCTTTCATTATAAAAATAGTACACGCTTATTTTTAAGATTTTGGGAAATATGGAAAAGTAAGAGAACAAAATTCACTCATATTCCCACCACTCAATTACCATCACTATTGACAATTTTGGAGATTTTCTTTTAATCATTATTTGTCCCCTGCAAAGGTTTGTTTGTTTTGTATGCTGTATGTGCAATTCTTATATACTGTTTTTTTTTTTCAGCTTACATAATGGTTTGTATAGGCATAATTAAGCATAACTTTTTATACCTGCATAATATTCCATTCCAGAAATTTACCATACTTTATTTAACCATTACTATAAATAGTGCTACTATAAACATCCTTGTGCATGGTTTTTTCTTTTCTTTCTTTTTTTTGATTTTTTTCCCTTTAAAAAATTTTTTAATTTTATATTGGAGTACAGTTGATAAACATTTTTTGGATTTTTTTCCCTTTAAAAATTTTTAAAATTTTATATTATAAAGTTTTTTCTTAATTGAGAATTATTTCCTTAGAAATGCTTCTCAGGGACTTCCCTGGTGGCGCAGTGGTTAAGAATCCGCCTGCCATTGCCTGGGATATGGGTTCAACCCCTGGTCTGGGAAGATCCCACATGCCGTGGAGCAACTAAGCCAGTGCACCACAACTACTGAGCCTGTGCTCTAGAGCCCATGAGCCACAACTAATGAGCCTGTGTGCCACAACTAATGAAGCCCGCGCACCTAGAGCCCATGCTCTGCAACAAGAGAAGCCACTGCAATGAGAAGCCCGCACACCGCAACGAAGAGTAGCCCCTACTCGCTGCAACTAGAGAAAGCCCGCCCGCAGCAACGAAGACCCAACGCAGTCAAAACAAAACAAAAAAAGAAATGGTTCTTAGAAATGGGCCAAAGCATTTTAAACACTTTTGATATATTTTGCCAAATTGTTTTTCAAATAGCAATGCAAGTTTACACTCCGGCTATTTATGTTTATGTCCCTTTTTTTTTTTTTTTTTTTGCGGTACGCGGGCCTCTCACTGTTGTGGCCTCTCCCATTGCGGAGCACAGGCTCCAGACGCGCAGGCTTAGCGGCCATGGCTCACGGGCCCAGCCGCCCGCGGCATGTGGGATCTTCCTGGACAGGGGCACGAACCCGTGTTCCCTGCATCGGCAGGCAGACTCTCAACCACTGCGCCACCAGGGAAGCCCTATGTCCCTTTTTATCATCCTCCCCCTGGCATTGGATGTGTCGTTATTAACATCTTAGCTCATTGTTGTATTAATTTGCATATCTTTGATTACTACAAGGTTGAATACTTTGCCATATGTTGTTAATTAGCTGTTTTTCTTTTTCTATGAATTAATTTGTGATTTGTGCCTATCCATCAATGGGGCCTTAGGATTTTTCTTATTGATTTTTATGAGCATAAATATGAATATATATGTATGTATGTGTATATATGTAGGTATGCATATATATATGTATGTCTTAAGGATATTTTTATTCTAGAATTGAAAAATTTTACCAATTTATTGTTTATTTAAACATTTTGAATGTATTTTGTCAATTAAAATATATACTTTAAAAAATTTTGTTAAATCCATGATATTTTAAAGGAATTTATTTTATTATTTTTAATTTAGAAAGTCCTCCCACCTTCCAAAAGGTTGATATATATTTCTATTTTCTTTTGTCTCTTTTCCCCACCCTCACCATGGCTTGCTTTCTGTATATTTTTTTTAATTCCAACTGAAATGCATTTAGGCAAGAGCAGAAAGTCTAGCTGGGAGTCAAGAGACACTGAAACCAGAGTTGAAAAGCTCTGATGAACCATTGATACTCGCTCAGACTTTCCAGGCCTAAATGATTCTCATCTCTGCTTCTTGGTGGTTTACTTTATTCTTTCCCTATGTCCATGAACTGATTTCTTCCTACTTCTCCCTGCACATAAGCCAAATATAGCAACTTCTGCATCATACACTTAATTACAGTGAATTTAAGTACTAAGAGAGGATAAGTATCTCTTGTTCCAATCCATATTCTGTAAATTTTACTTAATTAATTTTTGAACAGTTAATACATACTCTGACATATAAATCCAACAGATACAATGTGGTATTCAATGAAAAGTAATTCTTCCTCTCACCTCTGTCCATAAGCTACTTATTCCTTAACACAAAAGGCAATGGCTGTTCAGTTTCTTATATTCTTTCGGTAAGTACGCAATCATCCACATTTGTTACATAGACTTCTCTCAACCATGCTTTTTCTTCCCCTATCTTAACAATATATCTTGAAGATTGTTCTGTATCAGTAAATATAGAACTGTCTCATTCTTTTTAACACCTACCAAGTAGTTCACTTTTTGCATTCATAGCAATTTATTTAACCAATACCCTACTAAAGGACATCTTAGTTGGTTCCAATCTTTTCCTGTTATAAACAATGCTGCAATGAATAGCTTTGTGCTTAAGTCCCTCCTGAGTTATTTATTTTGATTCTTTTCTTTGTTAAGTGGTTCTTCATTCAATATTTTTTTTATAGGAAGTGCTCATAGGAAAATGGTTTTCATTCTTTCTTTTTAAAAAGTTTCTACTGGGCTTCCCTGGTGGCGTAGTGGTTGGGAGTCCGCCTGCCGAGGCAGGGGACGCGGGGTCGTGCCCCGGTCCGGGAGGATCCCGCATGCCGCGGGGCGGCTGGGCCCGTGGGCTATTGGCCGCTGAGCCTGCGAGTCCGGAGCCTGTGCTCCATGACGGGAGAGGCTGCAGCGGTGAGAGGCCCGCGTACCGCAAAAAAAAAAAAAAAAAATTCTACTTAGTCAATGTCTTTGCTTTCTATAATTTTCTATATAAACTTCAGGCTATTTTTCCTTTTGTTTCTGCAGTGATTTGGATTTTGGAATAAAGAATTCTTGTTGTTAGTCTACTAATAGTTACCTTTAAACACAATGTTAAATATACATTTTTATGACTATAAATTTAAGCATAAAACTATAACTTTTGAAAACTTTCTTTTTAAATGAGAAATACAAATGGGCACCTTTTCTTTCTCTCCTTTATCTTTCTCTCCTTTTTTTTTTTAAAAAAAAAAAAACAAACTTTTTTTGTTTTATCTTTCTCTCCTTTTTTTTTTTTTTAAAAAAAAAAAAACCAAAAAAACACTATAGGGCTTCCCTGGTGGCGCAGTGGTTGAGAGTCCGCCTGCCGATGCAGGGGACACGTGTTCGTGCCCCGGTCCGGGAAGATCCCACATGCCACGGAGCGGCTGGGCCCGTGAGCCGTGGCCGCTGAGCCTGCGCGTCTGGAGCCTGTGCCCCGCAACGGGAGAGGCCGCAACAGTGAGAGGCCCGCGTACCGCAAAAACAAAACAAAACAAAACACCATAATCTTTTCTTTCAAGTTTTACAATATTATCTTCAGGTTTGTAACTAAATTATAACTAACATTTAGATTTACTTCTGTATTTTTAACTTCCATATTTGCTTCCAGTCCTTGTAAAGAATTTGTTTTCTTGCACTTTAATTTTTACTCATTTTTGAGTGGTCTAAAGTAAAACCTTATTTTATTTTTTTCTTCCAGTTCTATTGACATGAAGTTGACATACAGCACTGTATAAGTTTATCTGTATAACTACAGATAATGATTTGATTTATGTACATCATGAAATGATGACCACAATAAATTAGGAGAACACATGTTATCTCATATAGATACAAAGTTAAAGACACAGAAAAAAATTTTTTTTCCTGTGAACTCTCAGGATTTACTCTCTTAACAACTTTTTTTTTTAGATTTTTTTTGATGTGGACCATTTTTAAAGTCTTTATTGAATTCGTTACAATATTGCATCTGTTTTATGTTTTGGTTTTTTAACCAGGAGGCAGGTGGGATCTTAATTCCCTGACCAGGGATTGAACCTGCACCTCCCACATTGGAAGGCGAAGTTTTAACCACTGGGCCGCCAGGGAAGTCCCAAATATTTATTTATTTATTTATTTGGCTGTGCCAAGTCTTAGTTGCCACACTCGGGATCTTCGTTGCCACGTGTGGGATCTTTTTTTTAGTTGCGGCTTGCAAACTCTTAGTTGCGGCATGTGGGATCTAGTTCCCTGACCAGGGATCTAACCCGGGGCCCCTGCATTGGGAGTGCAGAGTCTTAGCCACTGGACCACCAGGGAAATCCCAACAACTTTTAAATATAACATACAGCAGTGTTAATTATATTTATAATGGTGCACATTACATCCCCAGTACTTATTATCTTATAACTGGAAATGTGTACCTTTTGAATGACTTCATCCAGTTCCCACCTGCCTCACCCCCTGCCTCTGGTAACCACAAATCTGATCTCTTTTTCTATGAGTTAGTTGGTTGGTTGGTTGATTTTTGAAGTATAATTGACCTACAGCACTATGTTAGTTTCCGTTACAGAACATAGTGATTCAATATTTCTATTCATTTCCAACTGATCACCATGATAAATCTAGTTATAAAATGACACCATACAAAGATATTACATAGTTATTGACTATATTCCCCACACTGTCTGTTTCATACCTGTGACACGTTTAAAACTTTAAATAATTTTAAAATGAAGGATCCTTAGGTGAGATCTAGCACATCTTTAAGCATGTCTGTTGTCTTCAGACATCAATGACAACATGGATAGATACAGTTTTTTGGTTCGTAAATCTTTGCCCTAAAATTCTTTAAGTGTACTCCACTATCTGTTTTTAGACTTAGTGCTACTGAAGAAAAGTAAAAGACCAACCTGTGTTTTGCTACTTTATATTCAACATTTTCTTGCTTAACTCTTGCAGGATTCTTTGTGTATTTCTGAAATTCAAAAACTTCACTGGGATAACCCCAGGGGTGGATCTCTTATCATAAATTTTTTCTGGAAGAGGGAACTTCTGAAAAGACTAAGGTCTTCCTTCACCTCACTGAAATTTTCTTTTTTTTTTTTTAACATCTTTATTGGGGTATAATTGCTTTACAATGGTGTGTTAGTTTCTGCTTTATAACAAAGTGAATCAGTTATACATATACATATATTCCCATATCTCTTCACTCTTGCGTCTCCCTCCCTCCCACCCTCCCTATCCCACTCCTCCAGGCGGTCACAAAGCACGGAGCCAATATCCCTGTGCCATGCGGCTGCTTCCCACTAGCTATCTACCTTACGTTTGTTAGTGTGTATATGTCCGTGACTCTCTCTCACCCTGTCACAGCTCACCCTTTCAAATTTTCTTATATATTAGTTTATTGCATATGCTTCATTTATCTCATCTTCTTTTGGAACATCTATTATCAATACCTAGGATCTCATCTTTGTCTTCCTTATCTCTATTTCTCTTTGTTCTTTTCTTCTACATTCTGGGAAAGCTTCTCAAGTTTGTCTTCTGAAACACTGATTTGATTTGCTGCCCTGAAGAGTCGGCTATATGTGACCTCCAGAATGGATTTTATTTGAGTTACTGCATTTTAAAATCTTGGTTTCCTTAAAGACTTTTCTACCCTGTTTTCTTTTCACCTTAATCTGTTTTCATTTCAGTTTAGCCTGCTCTTTCTATTCGTATTTCATAGGCATGAGTTTTTTATAAAAAAAAGATATAACTTAGATCTAGTAAAATGCACAGATCTTAAGTGTACAAGTCAGTGGAGTTTTATATATGTATACAACTGTGTGAACACCACCAAATCTATTATAGAACACTTTTAACACTCCCAAATAGTTCCTCATTTCCCCTCCCTATAAACACCTCACCAAGGTTAATCTATATTCTAATTTCTATCACCATAGATTAGTTCTTCATGTTTTAGAATTTCATAGAAATGAAACAATATACTATATAGTTTCTTGTGACTGACTTGTTCTTTTTATAGATTTGGGAGCATTTTGTGTGTGTGTGTGTGTGTGTGGTATGCGGGCCTCTCAGTGTTGTGGCCTCTCTCGTTGCAGAGCACAGGCTCCGGACGCGCAGGCTCAGCGGCCATGGCTCACGGGCCCAGCCGCTCCGCGGCATGTGGGATCTTCCCGGATTGGGGCATGAACCCATGTCCCCTGCGTCGGCAGGTGGACTCTCAACCACTGAACCACCAGGGAAGCCCTTGGGAGCATTTTTTAATTGTAGTAAATATATATATAACTTAAAATGTACCACTTTAACCATTTTTAAGTGTACAGAAAAGTGGTATTAAATATACTCACATTGTTGTACAACCATCACCACCATCCATCTCCAGAACTTCCCAGCTTCCCAAACTGAAATCCTGTACCCACTAAACACCAGCTTCCCATACCCCCTTCCCCCAGCCCCTGGCAACCACTATTCTACTTTTCATCTCTATGAATTTGGTACTATTCATAGTACTCTATGAATGAGGTACTATTTCAGGTACCTCAAATAAGTGGAATCATAGAATATCTATCTTTTTGTGTCTAGCTTATTTCACTTAGCATAACATCTTAAAGTTCATCCATCATGTAGCACGTGTAAGAATTTCCTTCCTTCTTAAGGCTAAATAGTATTCCATTGTACGTAAATACTTTTTGTTCATTTATTCATCCATTGATGGACGTGTAGATTTTTAAAAAACGGTCTTCCTAAAATTTCTTCCTGTTCCTGTAGTAAATCAGTATTCGATTAAGACTTTTTAAAATGTTCTTAAGAGATTATTTTCCTTGTCTTACACTGCAGAAATTTATTCCATAGTTCTCATTCCCCAACCCCCACCCCCATTTTCTCAACTTTGAATTGGGAGAAAAATATCTAGGACCAGAGTTTGTAAACAGATTAGATGCAGTGTTGTTATTTTGTTTCCTTATCATATAGCTTAGGTATTGATGGACTCTGCTTCTCTAATATTCTGTGATTTGATATGCACAGGCCTTATTCTAGTTTTTTTTTCTGCTTAGCAAGCATTTCTTTTGTGTAGTTCTTTTGAAATGAAGTAGAATCACTTCTCCATACTCTATTAGAAAGAGGATGTTTAACCTAGAGAATTTAACTGTATTTACTCTTCCTTAAGGACGACTTTACCCCTCCCTGCAGCTTTCACTGTTTTTAGGGTTCCTCTAACTCTACCTCTACCTCTACCTGAAATTCTTTTTTTTCCATAATTGGTCAATTAAATTTTTGGGTTTTTACTAATTTTTTTTCTTCCAGCATTATTGAGATATAGTTGACATACAGCACTCTATAAGACTGAGGTATTACATCACCTGAAATTCTTTACCTTTGTGAAGACTACCTATCCCAAGGTCTCCACTCTCTTTATCCTAAGCCTTATTTTGTACTGGGGATTGTAGAAACTGAATTGGTTTAGAGGCGCTGTTAATGACAGGAAGGGGCACCCCGACCATTCAGACATCTGTTTCCACACAGTGAAGGCCATGGCTGCCTAGATTTCTCATTAGTGAAGCTCTGTGTTCCCAAACTATGGGCAGTCAGTGAAGGGAATCTAGAGGAGCCATGAGACAGAGTCCCTTCTACCTAATTTACAGATTTCCAGATTCAAAAGGTGCTGTGTGGGGAATTTCCTGGCGGTCCAGTGGTTAGGACTTCACTCTTTCACTGCTGAGGACACGGGTTCGATCCTTGGTCAGGAAACCAAAATGCCATAAGTGCACGGGGTGGCCAAACCAAAAAAAAAAAAAAAAAAGGTTGCTGTATGCCTCAGATATCAATTCTGTTTCTTAGTTTGGCACTAGTGAAAATTTAGTAATAGAAATACTTTCAGCATTCTCCTTTATGATTGACTTTTATCCTTTATTTCGAGAGTGATTGTGCATTTTCATCTTTTTGTATTACTTTGTGAATATTTAATGGAAGGCTGGGAGATGAACTATTAAACACTGCTGTTATTCAGCCATCCCTAAAGTGTGGGTCCAAGGTTGTTTAACTTACTTTATATAATCCCCGTGTTATAAGACACCTAAGGAAGAGTCTCTTTCCCACTAGCTTGTTACCTTAAATGTAAGTATTAAAGTAATCTCTTTGTGTTAAGTACTTGCCATTCTCAGGAGCCTCATAAAAAGCAAATATTCTCCAAAGGGGTGAAACAGGTCTGTATCACCTTGGTTTGATAGCTTTAAGTCATCAAGCAACACGGGTTTACTCTGGCAATGAGGGAGTAAGGCACGTAAACTGGTAACAGCCCATGTTGCATTTTCCAGTATTCAGACAAGCACTTTAAATCAGAAGAGCAGAAACATTTTTACTGCTTTGAACTTCCCATAGTACCCCAGGCAATCCCAGAAAAGGCCTCAGTACTTCTTATCTAGAATACCTCAGCTGTTTTACAAGCCTCGATGAGAAGAATTGGAAAGCATCATCACAGACAGCTACTGCTGATCAACCCAGGCTCTTTACTGTAAACTAGTGGCTTTCTATTTTTGTTTTTATTTATTTTTACCAATGCTAATACTAGCTGTTATGACATCTTACAACATTGTCCAATAAGAACAACAGATAAAAGTGGGCTGCTGCAATTGAAGCAGGGAGGAGTACCAGGGCATTCACCCTCTCCCCACTACTTTTGGCGGGGAAAGGGCTCCATGGAATGCCTAGAGCTCTGAGTAACATAATTTCTAAATCACTGTCCGAGACATCACTAAAGGGTGTTTGTCCAAACTACCCACAAAAGAAGAGTATGAGAAAGGGCATCAAGACATCTCGGCATAACTAGAATGCCTGAGTTCTGACTTTGTGTGTTATTTTAAGAATACACTTGATTGGTGTTGTCTATACTTAGCACTCTTACCCCTTCTATTCTAGGCAACTACTGAGGGAGTTCCATTGGACCGTGTGATCACCAAAGCCTTACTCTTCCTTATATTCATTTTACGTATCTTTACAAACATCCTTAAAAATCTTTTTCTTACATCTAATATCAGAATGTGACTTCCACTTCCGACCAAGTTAGAGTACATCCACTATGGCGCATCTCTCCTGCTGATTACAGTGAAAACTATGGACAAAATACACAAAAATCGGGCTTCCCTGGTGGTGCAGTGGTTGAGAATCTGCCTGCCAACGCAGGGGATACGGGTTCGAGCCCTGGTCTGGGAAGATTCCACATGCCGCGGAGCAACTAGGCCCGTTAGCCACAATTACTGAGCCTGCGCGTCTGGAGCCTGTGCTCCACAACAAGAGAGGCCGCGATAGTGAGAGGCCCGTGCACCACGATGAAGAGTGGCCCCCAATTGCCGCAACTAGAGAAAGCCCTCGCACAGAAACGGAGACCCAACACAGCCATAAATAAATAAATAAATAAAATTAAAAAAAAAACAAAACACAAAAATCTAAGGACTCTCAAAAGTAAATGGAATCAGGTGGATTGTGGACTGGAGTCAAAACTTGAAGGAGCAATTCATTTGAGAATGAGTTTTCTATTTTTTCCCCTCTTTTCTCCTGTGGCTTTGCCCCAAGTGCAGAACTGTTTGCCAGCAGCGATACAGGGACTCTAAAACTCTAAAAGAAACCTTGCCTTTTTACACAGAAGAACTGGGAAAGGGCGCCTCTGTGGGGCAGAGAGTGTAGGAGGAATCCTGGAGAGAAGTGGGTTGGAGAAGAGGATATCTCAAAATTGTGTAAGAAACTAGACAGATCCCTAACTTACCCTTGAGCTGCATATGCGTGGGACAGACCCAAAGCAGCCTAGCAAAACTTTGAGAACTGAATTACTATTTAAACCACCAACCAGGTCTCAGACTAACGTCTTAGAGATGTATGTGGTTGAACAGACCCAAAGCAGCATCAGCAAGGTTAGGAAACTGAACTGAGATTGGAACCACTGCCCACAGAAAGGGATTTTTTGGTTGCTGTTCTAACAATCCATTTATTATTTATGTATTATTTATGTATTCCTCCATAGAAACACCCCCCGCACTGATTATTTGGAGCGAGTCACAACCTGGGGCCTGGAGTCTGAAATCTAAGGTACCCTCCTCCCTCATTTTGTGGCTTAGGTGGGGGCATAGACCAGACAGAACTGGCGTCTCATTTTTATACTGCATAAGGGAAGGGGACCTAGGCACACCCTGGAGAGGTGATTGGCAGGCTGGAAGATAAATTCTCTGAATAGCAGCACTTTTACCTCAATACAGGGCTGGGATTTGGCTGGGAGTGCTGTAGGGACAGGGGGAGGAGTTAATTCGATGGAGGAGTTATTTGCAGGTTACAGAGAGAAATGAAGGGAGTACACTGACACAGGGCCAGGGTATCAGCAGGGTCAGTAGGTGCTGCTGTATGTCTTTATTATCTCAAGGGGAAAGTGACAGAGGCAACACAGCCAAAGAGGCCCTTAGCAATTAGGCCCAGTGCCCCTGCAATGATTCTGGAACGGTTTCCTCTCTCAACAAGGACAACAATGGAGGTGATCAGGTAGAGGATGGCCACTATGAGGGCTCACTCCAAGGCCAGTGAATGAATTGTATCTTGGTGTGCAGGTCACACATGTAGACGACAAAGAAGATAGAAGCAAAGATCAATTCAATCACAGACAGAGAGGAATATCCTGCTGTTGAGGCACTGAAGAGGGTCAGAATCACCAGGTGCAATATAATCTCAGCAAACAGGAGACTTCCCTTTTGGGTGCACAAGAAGTTGGTGCAGGTGGTCCAGCAGTGGGGGGCAGATGTGTGCTGGGAATCTGCCATGGTGGGGCTGGAGTCCCTGGGGGCAGGGAGGATCTGCTTGCAGGCTCGAGGCTGGTGCACACCCAGCTGTCTTGCCGGATCAAAGTGATTTTAAAAATTTGTAGGTTGAAGCTAACTGGTTCTGTCACCTGCTAAAACAGTAATAATGATAATAATAATGAATAACATCCTTTAGAGAATTTTAACAGGATCTGTATCTACACAATTTAATATTCAAAAAGTCCAGAATATAATCCAAAATTACTTGATAAGCAAAAGGCCAGGAAAACGTGACCAATTCTCAAAGGAAAAGAAAGATCAACAGATGCCAACCCCAAGGTGACACATATGCTGAAATTATAAGAGAAAGACTTTAAAGCAGATACTATAATAAGCTTTATGAGGCAAAGGTAAACATACATGAGACAAAATGAATGGAAAGATAGGAGGTCTTAGCAAAGAAAATAAAATTATTTTTTATTATAAAATTATTATAATAATTTTATAAAAAATGAATAAAATAGTATTAAAATATACATTCTTTGAAATTTAAAATTTACTAATGAACTCAATAGCAGAATGAAGATGACATGGGGAAGAGTCAGTGAACTTGAAGACAGATTAACTGAACTTGAAGACAGATTAACAGAAATTCTCCAATCTGAAAAACAAAGAGAAAAAAGATTAGAAAAACTGAATAGAACTTCAAGGAGACTATATGGGACTAAATCAGAAGTCTAACGTTTGTAACAATTGAGTCCTATAAAGAAAATTGGTGCAGAAAAATATATTTGACGGAACAATGGCTGAAAACTTCCCCAAATTGGTGAAAGACATTAACTTGCAGATTCAAGAAATTCACAGAACATAAAACAGAATAGACTCAAAGGAAACCACACCCAGACATATTATAATCAAACTACTGAAAACTAAATGTAAAGAAAAAAATCTTAAAAGCAGCTAAGGAAAAATGACACAACATATATAGGAGAAAAAAGATGTTAATAATGATGGACTTCTCCAGCTGCATAGCACAGGGAGATCAGCTTGGTGCTTTGTGACAACCTAGAAGGGTGGGATAGGGAGGTTGGGAGGGAGACGCAAGAGGGAGGAGATATGGGGATATATGTATACATATAGCTGATTCACTTTGTTATACAGCAGAAACTAACACAATATTGTAAAGCAATTATACTCCAATAAAGACGTTAAAAAAAAAAAAATGATGGACTTCTCATTGGAAACCGTGGAAGCCAGAAGACAGTAGAACATCTTCAGAATGATAGGAAAAGACTTTCAACCAAGCATTCTAAATCCAATGAAAATATCCCCTAGGAGTGAAAGAGAAATAAAGATATTCTCAGATGAAGGTAAACTAAGAGAACATACAGCCAACTAAAACAAATGCTAAAGAAAGTTCTTCAGGCTGAGGGGAAATAATACCAGATGAAACCTGGAACTTCAGGAATCAAAGAATAACAAAAACAGTAAAATCTGAGTAAATATAGAAAACTGGGGTTTTTTTTTCATGCATGTTCAATTAATACATATGACAAGTATAGTATAAAGGGAGGAGGTTAAGAGACTTATATGATTGTAAAACTTCTAAATATTAAATAGTAAAACATTACTCTAACTATACTCTGAAATGTTAAGTATTTCTGTTGTATTATTTAGAGCAGTAGTTCTCAACTTGGGCTGATTTTGCCCACCAGGAGACAACTGGCAATGTCTAAAGACAATTTTGACTGCCATAATTGGGGAAGAGGTGCAACTGGCATCTGGTGGGTAGAGATCAGAAATGCTTTTAAACATCCTACAATGCATGGGACAGCTGTCCAGAACAAATAATTATTTGGTCCAAAATAGAAATTGTACTGTGTTTGAGAAATTCTTCCCTAGAAAGACCAGAAAGAGAAAGGGAGAGGGAGGGAAGGAGGGAGGGAGGAGAGAGAGAAAGACAACACCAAAAAAGCAGTAGATAAAATAGAGTGGAATACTAAAACTATTCAAACTATCCAAAAGAATGCAGGAAATGGGGAATAGGGAAACAAAAGAGCAAACAGAACAAAAACCACATAGCAAAATAATAGACCTAGATCTAACCACACCAATAACTACATTAAATGTAAATGGTCTAAATATACCAATTAAAAGATTGAAGTAATATTAAAATTTTAAAAAATCTACATGCTGCTCTCAAGAAACTCAGTTTAAACATAAAGACTTAGATAGATTAAAAGTAAGAGTATGGAAAAAAATATTCCACAGAAACAATAATCAAAAGGAAGCTGGAGTGGTTATTTTAGTATCAGACAAAGTAGACTTCAGAACAAGGAATGTTATTTAGGATAAAAAAAGGACATTAGAGATTTATAAAATGGTCACTTTACCAGAAGACATAACAATCTTAAATGAGTATGCACTTAATAACAAGGCTTTAAATAAAATACATGAAGCAAAAACAAACCTTGACAAATTTAAATAAATTAAAATAATACAAAGTATGTTAATGGACCATAATAAAATTATACTATTATAAAGCAACAGCAGAAAGATAGTTCTTTTTTAGTTTTGCATATGGATGTCAAATTGTTTGATAAGCAGATGCTGAAAAACTATCCCTTCACCATTGAATTTCTTTAACAACTTTGTCAAAAATCAATCAATTGACCAATTTTGTATAAATCTACTTCTGGACTCTCTGTTCTATTCAATTGATCTATATGTTTATATTTACCAACACTACACTCTCCTGATAACTGTAGCCTTATAATAAGTATAAATCAAGTCATATAAATTTTCTTATATGTCAAAGTTGTTTTGGCTATTGTACAGCCTTTGTTTATCCATAGAAATTTTAGAATCAGCTTGCTAATTTCTACAAAATACAGTACTGAGATTACGATGGGATTACATTAAATCTGTAGATCAGTGTGGGGAGAATTGACATTCTAATAATATTAAGCCTTCCAATCCATGAATACAGTATGCTTTCCATTTATTTGGATCTTTTATTTCTTACATCAATAGCTTATAATTTTTAACATGTATATTATATACCAAAATATATCATATTTTTACACTATTGTAAATAGTACTCTTTTCAAATTTCAATTTCTAATAGTTTATGTTACTTTATAGAAACACAATGAATGTTTGTACATTGACTTTGAATCCTATGACTTTCCTAAATTCACTATTAGTCCCAGTAGCTGTTTTATACATTCTTTGGGATATTCTGTCTGTTGATAGCCAATAGAGACAGATTTCTTTCTTTCTTTTCAATCTACATTTACTTTATTTATTTATCTTGTCTTAGTGCACTGGCTTCACCCTCCAGAACAGTATCGGATAGAAGCAATAAGGGTGGACATCCTTCCCTTTTACCTATCATATGGGAACATTCAGTCTTTCACCATTATGTTAGTTACAGGTACCCTCTATTAAAACGGGGATTTTTTTTCTATTCTTGGCTTGATAAGCTTTTTAAAAATTCAAGTATGGACGTTTTTTCTGCATCTGTTGAGATAATTGTGTGGTTTTTCTCTTTTATTCTGTTGATATGATAAATTACATAGATTGTTAAATGTTAAACCAACATTCCACTCCTTGGATAAACCCCCAATTTACCATGAAATATTATCATTTTTATATATTGATGGATTCAGTTTACTAACTTTTTTTTTTTTTTTGCGGTACGTGGGTCTCTCACTGCCATGGCCTCTCCCGTTGTGGAGCACAGGCTCCGGACGTGCAGGTCCAGCAGCAATGGCTCACGGGCCGAGCCGCTCTGTGGCATGTGGGATCTTCCCAGACTGGGGCATGAACCCGTGTCCCCTGCATTGGCAGGCGGACTCTCAACCACTGCACCACCAGGGAAGCCCCAATTTACTAACTTCTTTTTAAGGTTTTTTGTGTGTATGTTTATATTTTCTCCCTCCCTCTTTCTCTCCCTTTTTCTTTCTTTTTCTTCTTTGTTTCACTATCATGGTAATGCTAGCCTCGTACAACAAGTTGGGAAAGGTTCCTTCCCTTACCATTTTGTCATAGAGTTTGTGTAGAATTGTTATAATATCTTTAAATGTTTGGTATAACTCACTAGTGAAACCTAGAGTATTCTTTGTTGGAAGTTTTAAGCTATAAATTCAGTAGTTTTAAGCTATTATCAGTAGATAATCAGGTTATCTATTTCTTCCTGAGGGAGCTTTGCTAATTTGTGTCTTTTAAAGGATTGTCTATTTCATCTAACTTTTAAATTTCTGAGAATCAATTTTTTTCATCATAATCTATTGTCCTTGTAATGTATATAGTGTCTCTAGTGATGTACCGTCTTTTGATCCTGAGATTGGCAATTTACATGATCTCTTTTTTCTTGGTCAGTTTGGCTAGAGATTTATAAAATTTACTAATCTTTTCAACATATCAGCTTTTGCTTTCATTGGTTTCTCTATTAGCTTTCTGTTTTCAAATTTATTGGTTTTCATTCTTATCTTTATTTCCATCCTTCTACTTGATTTGCATTAAATTTGTTCCCTTTTTCTAGATTCTTAAACTGAAAGCTTAGGCTACTGATTTTAAACTCTTGTTCTTTTCTAGTATAAGCATTCAGTTCTATAAATTTTCTTCTGGCTACATTTCACAAATTTTTATATGTTGTATTTTTATTCAGTTCAAAATATTTTCTAATTTCCCTTGAAATTTCCTCTTTGGCAAGTGGTTCATTTAGAAGTATGTTGTCTAATTTTCAAATATTTTCCTGATTTTTTAAATTGTTTTCTCATTTGATTCTGTTCTGGTCAGATTATATACTGATATATGTGTGGGGTTTTTTCCCCAACTGATATTTTCTATTGTGGTAAAATATACATAACATAAAATTTACCATTTCAAACATTTTATAGGGTACAGTTCAGTGGCTTTAAGTGTCAATCACAATATTGTGTAACTATCACCACTTTCTATTTTGAGAACATTTTCATTTTTCAGCATCCCGTATAAAAACTCTGCATCCTTAAAACAATAACTTTCCCTTCCCCTCAGCCACTTGTAATCTCTATTCTATTTTCTGGTCTCTATGAACTTGCCTATTTCTAATTCTTTAAATTTGTTAAGATTTGTTTTATGGTTCAGACTACAGTCTACCTTGGTAAATATTCCATATGCATTTGAAAAAAATTGTGTATTCTGCTGATGGTGGAATATTCTATAAATGTAAATATGGTCAGGTTGGTTGATAATATTGCTCTTTTGTATACTATTGATATTAAATTGTTCTATTGATTCCTGAGAAAGAAATGTTGATGTCTTCATGTATATATGTGGATTTCTCGCTTATTTCTACTAGCTTTTGTTTCATATATTTTGAAGCCCTATTTTGAGGTGCATACACATTTAGGTTTGTTACATCTTTTTGATGTTACCCATTTATAATTATGTAATGTCTTTCTTTATCCATGCTAATACTTCTTTTCCCAAATCTTCTTCAATATAAGCTCTCCAGATTCATGAACTGGAAGTATCCCATTTCACACTCCCAGTCACATATCTAAATCTAATTTTGTCAGATAACTACAGTAGTTTATGTGTTTCTAAAAACAGAAGTATGTGGCTTATAGAACAAGTTGAGAGCTGTGTAGTGACTAAAACATATGCCCTCCCAAAACAAAGCAATCTCACGTTAGCAAAAGAGAAAAATTTTAGAAAGGATTCTATAGTGGTACTTGAAATTTGAAATCCTGTATGGAATCTTGGTTGTGCTTTTTTCTTGCAGTTTAGGACCTCTAGCCTGTTTCCTTGTCCTGTACTTCCCCAAAACTAATGTTCTAGTAAACATCAGTGGGACTGAGCATCAGAGTGACCCCTAATGCCAGAGTACACACACTCCCACTCCCTAAATGCCAACCTAAATTCCTGAGGGAGCCAAGATCGACTTGATCTCTATTTCTGGATCTTAGAATAGTGGAGAGTTTTGTTAGGTTGTTTTTAGTCCTAAGAAGGCAGCAATAGCTGCTGTTTCAATTGTGAAGAAAATAGTATCCTCTCATTACTATTTATGACTGTTATTTCCCTGGCATGGGACTTTAAAAAACAAAACAAAACACTACAAAACCAGAAAACAGCTCTTACTGCCTAAAGAAAGGGAAAACTACCTTTGTTGTGTTTTGGCAGAAAAGTTAAGTAATGAAAATGAGGATTATTCTTTCTGAGTCTCAGGTTTCTCATCTGGAATATGTAGATTATGATAATGCCTGCCTCAGATGGTTCTGAAAAACAAAAAGATAACTGATAAAAAATAATGAGTTGTAGAACTCTAAGTAAATGTTAGTTATTAATATTGCTTTTTATATACACCTGTGAGATTTATCACCTCAATAATTTAGTTTTAATTGGAAAAGTTGATACCTTTTTTAGCTTATATTTCTTTCAAATTTCTTTTTTACTTTATGGAGAAAAGCAGTTGGCATTTCAGTAATTTCTATTTTTCAGTTTTATTGAGATATACTTGACATATAGCACTGTATAAGTTTAAGGTGTATAGCATAATGATTTGACTTTTACTGCAAGCAAATTATTTTTAAAAGTCCTTTACCCTCGGACTTCCCTGGTGGCGCAGTGGTCGAGAGCCTGCCTGCCAGTGCGGGCGATGCGGGTTCGGGTCCTGGTCCGGGAGGATCCCACATGCTGAGGAGCAACTAAGCCCATGCACCACAACTACTGAGCCCACGTGCCACAACTACTGAAGCCTGCACACCTAGAGCCCGTGCTCTGCAACAAGATAGGCCACCTCAGTGAGAAGCCCACACACTGCAACAAAGAGTAGCCCCTGCTCACCACAACTAGAGAAAGCCCGCATGCAGCAATGAAGACCCAACGCAGCCAAAAATAAGTAAATAAAATAAATAAATTTATAAAAAAAAAAAAAGTCCTTTACCCTCTATACTAATTCCTCTGCTTTTTACAAGATGATTCAATCTGTTCACAAGATGATTCAATCTGTTCACATTATTTTCAATGAAGCTATGTTCATTTAAAGGTATTGTAAGAATACAAAATATTTCCACAAATATACATGGTACATCTTATCTTTTAAAGACTAAATTTGAAAAGCTAAAAATCTTTCCTCAGCTATTTCTAGAATACTTTGCCCATAAATACCAGTCTTCAAGTTCTCAGAATTCATATCCAATCATCACTACAGCTCAAGAGGCAAATATATATCTTCTGTTTCGGATAAGGCCAGTTGGAATATAGTCTTACTGGGTAATCCAGCTTTTTAGTCTCTGCAAAGCATATTTTTAAAGTCTCTGCACACATAGTATATGGGTTTCTTTGAAATGTGTGAGGTTGACAGAGGTAATTAATACACAGTAAATTATATTTTATTTTATTTTTAAAATTTTTGAATTTTATTTTATATTTTTATACAGCAGGTTCTTATTAGTCCAATTTTATACACATCAGTGTATACATGTCAGTCCCAATCACCCAATTCATCACACCACCACCACCACCCCCCACCCCCATTTTCCCCTCTTGGTGTCCATACTTTTATTCTCTACATCTGTGTCTCAATTTCTGCCCTGCAAACCGGTTCATCTGTACCATTTTTCTAGGTTCCACATATATGGATTAATATATGATATTTGTTTTTCTCTTTCTGACTTACTTCACTCTGTATGACAGTCTCCAGATCCATCCACGTCTCAACAAATGGCCCAATTTTGTTCCTTTTTATGGCTGAGTAATATTCCATTGTATATATGTACCACATCTTCTTTATCCATTCGTCTGTTGATGGGCATTGAGGTGGCTTCCATGACCTGGCTATTGTAAATAGTGCTGCAATGAATATTGGGGAGCATGTGCCTTTCTGAATTATGGTTTTCTCTGGGTATATGCCCAGTAGTGGGATTGCTGGATCATATGGTAATTCTATTTTTAGTTTTCTAAGGAACTTCCATACTGTTCTCCATAGTGGCTGTATCAATTTACATTCCCACCAACAGTGCAAGAGGGTTCCCTTTTCTCCACACTCTCTCCAGCATTTGTTGTTTGTAGATTTTCTGATGATGCCCATTCTAACTGGTGTGAGGTGATATCTCATGGTAGTTTTGATTTGCATTTCTCTAATAATTAGTGATGTTGAGCAGCTTCTCATGTGCTTCTTGGCCATCTGTATGTCTTCCTTGGAGAAATGTCTATTTAGGTCTTCTGCCCATTTTTGAGTTGGGTTGTATGTTTTTTTAATATTGAGCTGCATGAGCTGTTTATATATTTTGGAGATTAATCCTTTGTCCGTTGATTCGTTTGCAAATATTTTCTCCCATTCTGAGGGTTGTCTTTTCATCTTGTTTATGGTTTCCTTTGTGTGCAAAAGCTTTGAAGTTTCACTAGGTCCAATTTGTTTATTTTTATTTTTATTTCCATTACTCTAGGAAGTGGATCAAAAAAGATCTTGCTGTAATTTATGTCAAAGAGTGTTCTTCCTATGTTTTCCTATAAGAGTTTTATAGTGTCCAGTCTTATATTTAGGTCTCTAATACATTTTGAGTTTATTTTTGTGTATGGTGTTAGAGAGTGTTCTAATTTCATTCTTTTACATGTAGCTGTCCAGTTTTCCCAGCACCATTTATTGAAGAGACTGTCTTTTCTCCATTGTATATCCTTGCCTCCTTTGTCATAGATTAGTTGACCATAGGTGCATGGGTTTATCTCTGGGCTTTCTATCTTTTTCCATTGATCTATGTTTCTGTTTTTGTGCCAGCACCATATTGTCTTGATTACTGTAGCTTTGTAGTATAGTCTGAAGTCAGGGAGTCTGGTTCCTCCAGCTCCGTTTATTTCCCTCAAGAGTGCTTTGGCTATTCAGGGTCTTTTGTGTGTCCATACAAATTTTAAGATTTTTTGTTCTAGTTCTGTAAAAAATGCCATTGGTAATTTGATAGGGATTGCATTGAATCTGTAGATTGCTTTGGGTAGTATAGCCATTTTCACAATATTGATTCTTCCAATCCAAGAACATGGTATACCTCTCCATCTGTTGGTATGATCTTTAATTTCTTTCATCAGTGTCTTATAGTTTTCTGCATACAGGTCTTTTGTCTCCCTAGGTAGGTTTATTCCTAGGTATTTTATTCTTTTTGTTGCAATGGTAAATGGGAGTGTTTCCTTAATTTCTCTTTCAGATTTTTCATCATTAGTGTATAGGAATGCAAGAAACTTCTGTGCATTAATTTTGTATCCTTCAACTTTACCAAATTCATTGATTAGCTCTAGTAGTTTTCTGGTAGCATCTTTAGGATTCTCTATGTATAGTATCATGTCATCTGCAAACAGTGAATGTTTTACTTCTTCTTCTCCAATTTGTATTCCTTTTATTTCTTTTTCTTCTCTGATTGCCATGGCTAGGACTTCCAAAACTGTGTTGAATAACAGTGGTGAGAGTGGACATCCTTGTATTGTTCCTGATCTTAGAGGAAATGCTTTCATTTTTTCACCATTGAGAATGATGTTGGCTGTGGGTTTGTCATATATAGCCTTTATTATGTTGAGGTAGGTTCCCTCTATGCCCACTTTCTGGAGAGTTTTTATCATAAATGGGTGTTGAATTTTGTCATAATCTTTTTCTGCATCTATTGAGATGATCATATGGTTTTTATTCTTCAATTTGTTAATATGGTGTATCACATTGATTGATTTGCATATACTGAAGAATCCTTGCATCCCTGAGATAAATCCCACTGGATCATGGTGTATGATCCTTTTAATGTGTTGTTGGATTCTGTTTGCTAGGATTTTGTTGAGGATTTTTGCATCTATATTCATCAGTGATATTGGTCTATAATTTTCTTTTTTTGTAGTATCTTCTTCTGGTTTTGGTATCAGGGTGATGGTGGCCTCATAGAATGAGTTTGGGAGTGTTCCTTCCTCTGCAATTTTTTGGAAGAGTTTGAGAAGGATGGGTGTTAGTTCTTCTCTAAATGTTTGAGAGAATTCACCTGTGAAGCCACCTGGTCCTGGACTTTTTTTGTTGGAAGATTTTTAATCACAGTTTTAATTTCATTACTTATGATTGGTCTGTTTATATTTTCTATTTCTTCCTGGTTCAGTGTTGGAAGGTTATACCTTTCTAAGAATTTGTCTATTTCTTCCAGGTTGTCCATTTTATTGGCATAGAGTTGCTTGTAGTAGTCTGTTAGGATGGTTTATATTTCTACAGTGTCTCTTGTAACTTCTCCCTTTTCTTTTCTAATTTTATTGATTTGAGTCCTCTCCCTCTTTTCCTTGATGAGTCTGGCTAATGGTTTTTCAATTTTGTTTATCTTCTCAAAGAACCAACTTTTAGTTTTATTAATCTTTGGTATTGTTTTCTTCACTTCTATTTCATTTATTTCTGCTCTGATCTGTATGATTTCTTTCCTTCTACTAACTTCGGGTTTTGTTTGTTCTTCTTTCTCTACTTCCTTTAGGTGTAAGGTTAGATTTTTTATTTGAGATTTTTCTTGTCTCTTGAAGTAGGCTTGTATAGCTATAAACTTTCCCCTCAGAACTGCTTTTGCTGCATACCATAGGTTTTTGGATCGTCGTTTTTTCATTGTCAGTTGTCTCTAGGTATTTTTTTATTTCCTCTTTGATTTCTTCAGTGACCTCTTGGTTATTTAGTAACATATTGTTTAGCCTCCATGTGTTTGTGTTTTTTATGTTTTTTTCCCTGTAATTCATTTCTAATCTCATAGCATTGTGCTCAGAAAAGATGCTTGATATGATTTCAATTTTCTTAAATTTACTGAGGCTTGATTTGTGACCCAAGATGTGATCTATCCTGGAGAATGTTCTATGTGCACTTGAGAAAAAAGTGTAACCTGCTTTTTTTGGATGGAATGTCCTATAAATATCAATTAAATCTATCTGGTCTGTTGTGTCATTTAAAGCTTCTGTTTCCTTATTTATTTTCATTTTGGATGATCTGTCCATTGGTGTAAGTGAGGTGTTAAAGTCCCCCACTATTATTGTGTTACTGTCGGTTTCCTCTTTTAGAGCTGTTAGCAGTTGCCTTGTGTATGAGGTGCTCCTATGTTGGGTGCATATATATTTATAATTGTTATATCTTCTTCTTGGATTGATCCCTTGATCATTATTCAGTGTCCTTCCTTGTCTCTTGTAACATTATTTTAAAGTCTATTGTATCTGATATGATTATTGCTACTCCAGCTTTCCTTTGATTTCCATTTGCATGGAATATCTTTTTCCATCCCCGCACTTTCAGTCTGTATGTGTGCCTAGGTCTGAAGTGGGTCTCTTGTAGACAGCATATATATGGGTCTTGTTTTTGTATCCATTCAGCAAGCCTGTTTCTTTTGGTTGGAGCATTTTATCCATTCCCGTTTAAGGTAATTATCGATATGTATGTTCCTATGACCATTTCCTTAATTGTTTTTTTTTTTTTTGCGGTACATGGGCCTCTCACTGTTGTGGCCTCTTCCGTTGTGGAGCACAGGCTCCAGACACGCAGGCTCAGCAGCCATGGCTCATGGGCCCAGCCGCTCCGTGGCATGTGGGATCTTCCCGGACTGGGGCACGAACCTGTGTCCCCTGCATCAGCAGGCAGACTCTCAACCACTTTGTGTACTGCAAAAAATAAAATAAAATATAGTAAAGTAAAATTAAATTAAATTTAAAAGTTCTTCAAATCAGCTTGACTCTTTGGAATGCACTTTGATTGGGATTTTCTTTGAAAATATGAAGTCTACAAATTTTTTCAATTATTTGATTATCTCAATTGCTTGCACTCAAAATAAACTGGAGTTTTATGCATTTTTCATTAAATAGGCAATTGGGAGAGGGAAAATGCATTCATAATGACTAAGAATTGGCATTTGTGTAAGATTAAAAACACAGTCATTAATAAGTGGATTGTTCACTTCATTATTCATTTTCTCACTATTAAAGCCTAATGACTGGATTTTTCAAATTGAAGCATTCAAAAAGATTAAAAAATTAAAAATACATTTTGTACTTTTTCACAGTTAAGAGACAGCTATAGATATTTCATTAAGATATATTAATTTTAAACTTCATAAATTATATGGAAGAAAATGTCAGAGAAAGCTGTTGGATGAATTTGGTAATAATAGTTAAAATTTATAATTTTAATGAATATCTATTTATCAATATTTATTAAGCCCTTACTATGTGTCTTGTACATCTATAGAATTTTATTTGATTATCTTATTTTAATTATCATAACCCTCTGACATATCTTCATTGTATAGATAAAGTCATTGAGCCTCAGAATATGAATTAACTTATACATGTCAGGAAGCTAGTATATGACAAAACATAATTTTGAACAAGGTCTCTGACTTCATAGTCTGTTAATCTGCATGTGTTTATATGTATTCGTGTGTGTGTCTGTCAATATACAAGTAAAGACTGTACTATTTTCACTTGTATTAAAAGAGGAAGCTAGGAGAAAATTTTTTTCTCTAGTATCTAGTATAAGAGACCAAATAATTATATAATGTTTAAGGGTTTTCAAAAATATATGGTTATTCTAACAGGTGTGTAGTGGTATCTCATTATTGTTTTAATTTTCAACTCCTTAATGACATATGATGTTGAACATCTTTTCATATGCTTGTTTGCCATCTGTATATCTTCTTTGGAGAGTTGTCCGTTAAGGTCTTTTGCCCATTTTTAAAAAATCAGATTGTTCATTTTCTGATTGTTGAGTTTTAAGAATTCTTTCTATATTCTGGATAACAGTCCTTTATCAGATATTTTGCAAAATACTTGCAAATATTTTCTTTCATTCTGTGACATTGTCTTTCTCAGAGTAGAAGTTTTTAATTTTAATGAAGTCCAACTTATCAATTATTCATTTCAGGCATCATGCCTTTGGTGTCATCATATCTAAAAAGTCTTCACTATACCCAAGATCATGGGTTTTCTCCTATGTTATCTTCTAGGAGTTTTATAGTTTGCATTTTACACTCAGTTCTGTGATCCATTTTGAGTCAATTTTCATGAAGGGTGTAAGGTCTGTATCCAGATTCATTTTTTTGCATGTACATGTCCAGTTGTTCCAGTACCATTTGTTGAAAGAACAATCATTGCTCCATTTTATTGCCTTTGCTTTTTTGTCAAAGATCAGTTGACTATATTTATGTGAGTCTATTTCTGGGCTCTCTATTCTGTTCCATTGACCTATTTGTCTATTCTTCCACCAATACTTAACTGCATTGATTATTTTAGCTTTACAGTAAGTCTTGATTAGTATTTTAGACCATTAACATTTAATGTAATTATTGTTATTTTAGGACTTGAATGTGCCATTTTTTTGTTTTATGTCCATTCTTTCTTTTTTGCTTCTCTGTGTTCTTTTTCCTGTCTTCCAATGGGTTATTTGAACTGTTTTACAACTCTGTTGTTATGTATCCATGGTGTGTTTGCATATATCATTTTGTATATTTTTTTAGGTATTACATTTTATATATGTATAACTTATCACAGCTTACTGGTGTTGACAATTTATCAGTTTAAATAAAGCTTAGAAACCATGTTGCTGTTTATATCCTTTTACCATCCACTGTTTTTAATATAGTTGTCTTAAATATTTCCTCTATATGCATTTAGAACTAGGTCAAGCAGTAAGGCACCATCCCAGGTGTGCCTGACCAAATCAAAGGAGGCTTTAAAAGAAGATGAAGCATCAGAGGCCACACTCCTTCTGGTCTGCTGCCTCTGGGGGCTCTCTGAGACCCGAAAGTGGTCCCAGACCAACAGATAGCAAGAAAACGGGGATCTCTGTCTTACAACTGCAAGAAAGTAAATTCTGCCAACAACCTGAATGATATTGGAAGAGGACTCCAAGCCTCAGATGAGAATCATAGCCCCAGCCAATACCCTCACTTCATTTCAGCCTGGTGAGGCCCTAAGTAGAGGAACCAGCTAACCTGTACCTGGACTCCTGACCTACAACCACTGTGAGGTAAATTTATTGTTGCTTTAAACTGCTGTTTGTGTGTGTGTTTGTTACACAGCAATAAAAAACTAATACACAATTCCTGCTTTTGAGCTTTGTTAGGTGGAACTACAGCAGCTCTGAGTCTAGGGCTAATTTTGTCCCACTAGTGATGCAAAACCTTTCTGTGCAATCTCTGTGAATTATGAGGCTTTCCACACTGGCTGTGGGAACAGAAACCATTTTCATCAATGGATTAACTCCAGAGATTATTCCTTTTAATCCTTTTGGTTGTTCTTTCTCCAGCCTCAGGTAGTTTCTTCACACGAATATCTTTTTTTTTTTAATGGCATTTCAGTTTTTTGGGTTTTTTTCTTACATCTTTATTGGAGTATAATTGCTTTACAATGGTGTGTTAGTTTCTGCTTTATAACAAAGTGAATCAGTTATAAATATACATATGTTCCCATATCTCCTCCCTCTTGCGTCTCCCTCCCTCCCACTCTCCCTATCCCACCCATCCAGGTGGTCACAAAGCACCGAGCTGATCTCCCTGTGCTATGTGGCTGCTTCCCACTAGCTATCTATTTTACGTTTGGTAGTGTATATATGTCCATGCCACTCTCTCACTTTGTCACAGCTTACCCTTCCCCCTCCCCATATCCTCAAGTCCATTCTCTAGTAGGTCTGTGTCTTTATTCCCGTCTTACCCCCTAGGTTCTTCATGACATTTTTTTTCCCTTAGATTCCATATATATGTGTTAGCATACCGTATTTGTCTTTCTCTTTCTGACTTACTTCACTCTGTATGACAGACTCTAGGTCCATCCACCTCACTACAAATAACTCAATTTCGTTTCTTTTTATGGTTGAGTAATATTCCATTGTATATATGTGCCACATCTTCTTTATCCATTCATCCGATGATGGACACTTTGGTTGTTTCCATCTCCTGGCTATTTCACACGAATATCTTAATCAGCATTCAGCTGAAGACTCCAGAAGGAATCTCTTCAGGTTCAAGGAAAATGGAGCCTCCTGAGACTCCTAGTTCCATCTCTCTGGTCAGGGAGACCAGTGAGCCCTGCTTGGGTTCCTTCTCCCCGAACCATGGCCTGGAAACTCCAGGTAAATTGGGACAGTCACAGGGCTCATCTTGTTTCCCATCTTGCATCCATCACTGTCCTTTATTACCTGTGTATAATATCTTGAAAACATCACTCATATATTTTGTCTGCTTTTTCAGTTGGTTCAGGTGAGAGGATAAGTCTGCTTCTTGTTATGCCATCTTGTCTGGAAGCAGAATTACAGTGCCATACTCTGTCTTTTAAATCTTCTTGTCTTTGCTCATTGTGTTCTTTCTTCTAGATTATCCACTTGGTGAGCTCCTTCTCATGTCCCAAGGACAGGTCAAATGTTATCTTCTCTATACAGCCTAATCCCAACCTCCAGGAAAAAGTAATCATCCCCTCCCTTGTGCTCTCACTGTATCATATTTCTACTATAAGATGCATCATATTATAAGCCAACTGCTTGATCATGTGTCTGATTTTCCTGTTGGAATGTGAAAGGAAATAGTTTTTATTCAATGGACAATGCATATATCCCAACAAATCAGACCCATGTTAGGACTGGGACTACAATGATGAAAAGATATATTCCCTACTATTAAGGAATTCACAATTTAGGGAGAGGGCATCTTTTTAGGCCAATAAGCAATCACAACTCCATAAGAGAGCTGTAAGTACAAGATGCTATGTGTGTAGGAAGAAACATCACAAAACAGAGGAGTCTGTCAAAGCATCACAGAAGTGTTATTCCTCCATCTGAAACTTGAGGTTTAAGTAGCAATCTGTAGGTAAAAGCCTAGTTCAAAAAATTCTACACTGAGTAAGCAATGGGTCAAAATACAGGGAGATGTAAAGAACATGGTGTGTTTGGGTAAGGGCAAATAGCTTTAGCATGGCTATTTCCATGCTGTTTTCTTTCTTTATTTGCATTTGGAAATGTTCAGAAAGCGTAAACCAAAGCCACTTTTTCCTTCAGTATTTATTGAGTACCTATTGTATGCCATGCTCTGCTAGATTCTTTGGCTGTAATGATGAGCAAAAGGAGGTCCTATCCCTGCTCCAATGTAACTAATGGCCAACATCAATTGCTATATTGCTTAATCCAGAATGTATATGTAGAGTAAAATAGCATCCAGTTGTCTTACTAAGGAAGGCCAAGTAAGTTCACGAAGCAGAAATTCCAGGTTGAATTTTTTCAGCACACTATTAGTCCACTTCTCATCACTGGTAGCCTCAGCATCTGCCCTGTGCTCAGGGAATACAAACACATGCTAATATTAGCTGCATCAGCACATAGGAATGAAGGACAGAAGGAAGGAAGAAAAGAGGAAGCAAGGCAAGTCTGCTGCCCTCGAAGGCAATGAAAGCATTTTTTTAACCTCCTGTTTTTGTGTTATCCATGCTACTCTTTTTATTGGTTTATTATATTTAGTTAAATACTGGCCTAGAGTAATATTGAACAGACTGTGTTTTACATCCCTGACTTTCTCTTCTATCTATAGAGACCTGTATTCATGGAAAGTGGGTTTCTCATGGGAAGTTATTTGCAATTTTGTTAAGCAACATGGTTTAGTTGATCTAAAATTAAACAAATCTAGAAGAATAAGGCGTTGGGGGGATGGTTAGGGATGGGGAGTCTGCTGGGCCCTGTTACTAAAGAATTGCTGTTTTCTGAGCATTGCATGTGTGTTTCAAATAGATCTCAAGAAGAGTTTATAGATCATTTTTAAAAGGAGAGGGAGAAGAGTTTGATATTATCTGCCCTGACCTCACCAAGATGCGTTTTTTTTTTTTTTTTTTTTTGGTGTCATACATTCTTCCTCAAAAGGGCAGAATCCAGGCCTGATGCAGTGTGAGAGAAGGCGTTAGTCTGTTTCATAAACTGTTAGAGAGATTTAAAAAGTAGGCAATCTAATTGACTCATACATGGCTCACAGCCACATAAATGCTTGCAAAATTGCTTCTTGCACGTTAGTAGTGACCACAGAGGAGCAGAAGTAAAATGGAAGCAAGTGAGATGAGGACTCTTAGGAAATCTTTAACAGGACTTTGAAACTTTTGTTAAACCTTTGGTTGAACCTTGTGTAGAATTGTCCTTTGGAAAATTAAATACATTTCGATGAGCATAACGTAAGCTAACATTCACATACTTTGCCTACAAAATACCTCTTTGGTGTTAAATTTCATTTTCTACAAATATATTGTCTTTCAGAAACAACTGTTGAAGAGAAATAATTTTTTTTTCCAGGAAAAACTCTGGCTACATCGTTACTAGGAGATTTGTAATCTCCTTTAAACATGTTACTAAAATAGAAGTTGACATAACTACTGAGTTTGCTGTTTACATTTAATTAAAGGTATTGCTTAAAGTAAAGTATATTTGGGTGTTTAAGCTATTAACATACGCACACATAACTTTCTCTTTATTCACTTGTAACAAAGGTTTTCTTTCGCTATCTTCTTCAAGACTTTCTGCCTTATATTATTGGCTTTACCTGTGATTATTTCCTAGGTTCTCCTTATGCTCTGCCGAAACTTGCCTTATATCATCACTATCATTTGTTTCTTCCTTGTCAATCATACTCCAAAAAAGCCTCATCTGTTTGTGCTTTCCTTTTACTAATCAATTAAATGTAATCAGCTGAGGGACTTCCCTGGTGGTCCAGTGGCTAAGACTCCATGCTCCCAATGCCGGGGGATGGGTTCAATCCCTGGTCAGGGAACTAGATCCCAGGGAACTAAGACCCCGTGCAGCCTAAATAAATAAATAAATATTTTTTAATGTAATCAACTGAAATATAATACCATTGGTTTATAGTTTTAATCTCTAAATTGGTTGGTTGTTCCCCAACTTGGATGTAGGGAATTATTTCCTTCTGTGTAAGACTTCATTCTAAAAGCCTAAGTTGTCATAATGATCACAGCATAGTTATTCAACATGTTGTTATAAACAACTATCTCCCCAGTTACCAAAGACATTTTTCAGGCATCCACTTGAATTTGTAAACTAACTTTATAATTCGTTTCATTACACTTTGTTAGATTTTTTAAAATTTATTTATTATTTTATTTTATTTATCTGTGGTGGCATTGGGTCTTTGTTGCTGTGCGCGCAACTTTCTCTAGTTGTGGCAAGCAGGGGCTACTCTTCTTTGCGGTGTGTGGGCTTCTCATTGCGGTGGCTTCTTTTGTTGTGGAGCACGGGCTCTAGGCATGCAGGCTTCAGTAGTTGTGGCGCATGGGCTCAGTAGTTGTGGCTCTCGGGCTCTAGAGAGCAGGATCAGTAGTTGTGGCGCACAGGCTTAGTTGCTCTGTGGCATGTGGGATCTTCCTGGCCCAGGGATCAAACCAGTGTCCCCTGCATTGGAAGGCGGATTCTTAACCACTGTGCCACCAGGGAAGTCCCTGTTAGTTTTTTAAAATATGAATTCACTAGAACTTTATGATATCATTTTGAGTCAAAATGAAAGATTGAATTTCTTTTAGAAACTAACAGCTAAGATTCATTATTTTTCTTTTGCCTTCTGGTTGATTTAGTTATGAAAAACTTTTAAACATTTTGTGTATGTGTGTATATGACCTACTAGACTATGACACTCACTAATAAAAGAGTTAAACCATTCTAAAGGAATAAAAGTTTTATTTAATTTCTTTTTATGCAATCATTAAAATTATATATATAAAGTATATATATATATATATACATATATATATATATATATATATATAGTTTCTGCCCTGACCTCAGGAAATTTGCCCTTTATGCTATCCCATAGCTAGTTCCAATAGTTTGAAATTTCTTATGTGTCTCATGAGATACTTTGGACATTGTCCAGATCAAAAAATCTTCTCAATCATTCTCACAGAATTTAGCGATTATAATTAAAATATGTGGGAAAAGGGAAGCTATCACATTTAAATTACTGCCACTGTCCTGTCCTCTTTCTCCTAGCCTTTGTGGCTTCAAACAAAGAGGCAGAGGTCAAATGAAGTTTGGGGAAAATACTACATTTCTTAACCCAAAGAAGGTCTAGGGGACAGAGCCATAGTCATGGCTTTAGCCACGGCCACCATAGTTTTGATCCTTCCTTTAGGAGAGCGAACAAATAAACTTATGTCCAGACCATCTAGATGAAGAGTAGATGTGAATAAATTTAACTCCTACATTGCTGACATTTTAGCTTCCAAACCACTGGCTTCTTGGCAGAATGAATTGGTTTCTCATCCACTTCCAAGTTTACATAGATGGGCCTAGCTTAACTCTGGAACAGAAAGGCTGTCACTTAAGTTCTGTGGGTGAGCCCTTTACCTGTGTTGACAGAACTCCACAGGGCAGGCCAGGCAAATGAATGTGCTTGTTGCTAGGACACCAGGCTGTTTCCAAGGCAGCAGGCCATTCCTGTTTGCTATTCTCCTAACTGCTAGCACTACACCTGTTCCTTAAGAAATGTGTTTGTTTTCCTTCATTATAAAGCAAACACTTAGTGGGAAATAACATAGGTGCATGGCTGCAACTTCCCTGCAGTTTTCCAGGAGGAATGTAATACACCAAATATAATTTGATTTGTGGAAGAGGAATTCATGTATTTATATAACACCTAAGTCTACATACATAATTAAATGTTTGTATGATTGTTTGAGTCATTGTTATATGTATTTTTAGCCCACCATGTGCCACCAAGGATGTAAGGCAACAAGGCATATTCTGAGGCCACCCCACATTTGCCCCATATGTGCTCATGGGGTGACTATCTTTTCATGAATTTCTCAAAGACAACCCATGATGGCTTCCTATGGAACTCACCATTTTCCTCCTCCTACTAGCATCTAGTTGTCACCGAAATTGCCATCTTGCTGTCTATGACCTCTAACCAGGGCTGGGACCATGGTGTCAAGGCACAAAATTTAAGGAGGCCCTCACTTTTGGGGACATGCATGTGCCCTGCTGCCAACACCTGCCCAAAGGTGGTAAATACCTGAGTCAAGGGTACTGAGATCTGTGTCAAGAGCAAGTCTCCTGTTACTGATGAAATCTCGAATTCCAAGGGTTCTTAATCTGTCAGCGCAGTTTTAATCCCTCCTTCATCGTCTCTCCAGTACTCTAATACTAAAGATAAGTCTGTGGGAACCAGGCTACAGGACAACTTAATTGACAGACACTGCCTTACTGAGAACCATCCTCGTTCCACAACACTGACTGTCCAAGCAGGATCCTGGGTGTCCAAGCACAGCCTCTAGGCACGCAGGCTTCAGTAGCTGTGGCACATGGACTCAGTAGTTGTGGCTCGAGGGGTCTAGAGCGCAGGCTCAGTAGTTGTGGCACACGGGTTTAGTTGCTCCACGGCATGTGGGGTCTTCCCGGACCAGGGCTCGAACCTGTGTCCCCTGCCTTGACAGGCAGATTCTTAACCACTGCACCACCAGGGAAGTCCCTGTTTTCTCTCTTGTTGTGTAAGTTCTTACATAATATCCATGAGTTCTCCTCTTGACTTGTGAAGCCTAAAATATTTGCTATCTGGATCTTTACAGAAAAAGTTTGCTGACCTATGCCTTAAGCATATCAGAGTAATTCAAATCCTTTAGCTTGAGGCTCAAGAACTTGCATGACCTTCCCTCAGCCTCTTTACAGTCTTACCCTGGATCCCAATCTGTACTTTCACTGACCTATTTATTGTTCTATATTTTCCAGCTTGTTTTCTTTGTGACATTCTCTTTACCTGGAATGTCCATCGCCTTCTATCTCTTGATATTAAAGTCCTCCCTTTTCAATGAGGTCTTCCAAGATTTCCATTGTCTGATTATATATTCTCCTTATCTGTTCTCTCTTACACAATATAATCAGCCCTCAGCTAATTAGGGTAATAAGACTATATGTGTGTTGGTGGCAAGAGTGGAGGTGGAAATAATACAGGCTGTCATAGTCAAAATATGGTTAGAAGTGGATTTAATATAAACTTATTTGGCTACGGTTACATCTCGTGTACAGAGAGCACAATTATTACTTGCCTTTCCAGCAGCCATTCACTCAACTTCTAACCATAGTCTGATTTGCAGCCTCAGGTCACATGATCTGAGAAGAACTCTACCCTCAGTCTAAGGTAAAGTACATGACCTTGGCTTAAGCCAATCAGAGCATTACACTTCCTTTGCCAAAGTGGTCAGGGTGGACATATGACCTCAGCTGATCCAGAGTGAATCTTGGGACTTTTGCTTGGAATACGTGGAAATATGAAGTGGAAATATACAGCCCCAGGCAACCATCTTGCAACTAGGATGGAAGACTCTTCTGAGAATGAAGTCAGAAAAAAGAAGCAGAGCCAGAATTGGAGAGAGAAAATCAGGAAGCTGATAACATTTTTTGGTGTTCTATATCCAGCCACATCTGAAAGTAGACCTTAAGTTTAGCTAGCCATCTAAGTCCCTTTTTTAAAAAAAAATTTATATATAGATATAATTTTTTTTTTTTTTTTTTGGCATGTGGGATCTTAGTTCCCTGACCAGGGATCGAACCTGTGCCCCTGCAGTGGAAGCACGGAGTCTTAACCACTGGAAAACCAAGGAAGTCCTCTAAGTCCCTTTTATGATTAACTAGTTGGGGTGGGGATTTCTGTCATTAGGAACGATAAAATCCCGATAAAAGAACACATTTATTGGTGTGTAAATATCATTCAAAAATATCGCAAAGAATACAAATGCAGTTGTCTGGATGAGAGCATACCATTAAGTACATCATACAGGATGCTGGCTGCAGTACTCAGGACTTCCACTCTTGCTGCCATTCTCTTCTCCACTAAGCAAACTTGCAATCTCATGCAAGAGGTTACAAAATAAATTCATTTAAAAAAATCTAAAAACAAACTAATTATGTGACCCCCATTCCAAGATAACATTTATCTACGTGTGAACTGGAACAGTATGGGTTGCTGCCAGGTTCACATAATGTGGCAAATATTGTAGTTTATAATAATATGTAGAGGTTTTCACTGATTCATCATTATTTTTATGCTTTTCAAGTATAGATATACACATATATTGTGTGTGTATATGTATTTACCATGGTTTTTTTTTTTTTTTTTTCGGTACGCAGGACTCTCACTGCTGTGGTCTCTCCTGCTGCGGAGCACAGGCTCCGGACGTGCAGGCTCAGCGGCCATGGCTCACGGGCCCAGCCGCTCCGCGGCATGTGGGATCCTCCCGGACCGGGGCACGAACCCGTGTCCCTGCATTGGCAGGAGGACTCTCAACCACTGCGCCACAAGGGAAGCCCTGTATTTACCATGTTTGATCTCAAAACTGGATCAATCCACTGCTGATTTATTGAGAATTAATTCTATTGTATGGAACTGGCCATAGGTAGGTGGTGCATGGGAATAAAATTTTAAAAAAACAACTCTTAAAACTAGTACTTGTTTTCCTAGTCATAATGGAATAATAGAAACTAGATTTACCGCAGCTCACAGGCCACAACACGGGGAGGAGGAAGACAAGCCAAGCCCAGTAGTGTCACTGGGTCGAGGAGCCAGAGCTGAGAGCTTGAGGACAAAGCAACTGAAATTAATGGGGGAATCTTCAGAGAAAAGAGAGCCTCACAGAGAGAGGCATTGCCCTCAGAGGTTTGCAGAGAAGCCCCTCCTGAGTTTTAGGCTGAGTGTGAGGAAACTACCGAGGCTGAGGAAAGAGCCACAGGAAAGGGGCAGCAGGAAAAGTCCCTAGAGGATTATCCATCCAGAGCTAAGAATAGTTCATGTTCCCACCAGCGCTGGGCCAAGTCCCCAGAAGGGCACTGTCTCAGTAGTGAGGTCAGATTAGCCCTAGACTCAAGGCTGTTCTGACAAAGCAGATCAATGAGCTTCTGAGGCCTGGGGTAGAAGAGGGACATTTACTGCAAATGGGCACACCAGGACATTTTTTGGAGTGATGGTAATGTTCAAAAACTGGATTGTAGTGATGATTGCACAATCGTATAAATTTACTAAAAATCATTCAAATGTGCATGATGAGTGGGTGCGTTTTTATCACAAATACATTATATCTCAATAAAGCTAGTAACAAATAACCAACCCCCACACACACACACTCTGTAGACACCCCTATATCACTGAAGTCATCTTCAAGTATCTTTTTAAATTTGTACTATTATTTGGGTATGTGAGTGTGTCTCTTACATTTGACTGTTAAGTTAATCAAATGTAAGGACTGCATTTTACACACCTTTGTAATTTCACCAGTGGTCAGCTGGGTTCCTGAACATTAAAAAGTGTTCAATAAAAATTTGTTGAGAATTTTATGACATATTTCTTGCTTCCTGGATCTCTACCTTTGGCTCTTCCTTGCTAGCCCAACTTTATTGCATTTCATATTCTACCACCACAGATACTAGAAATATAAAGCATATTATTATTATTTGCCCATGAATACATTTTTTTTCCACTGTTCTAGTATAAAGGCCTGTTAGAGGTCAATGGGAAGCAGGGTCTGAAGAAGCAGACAAATTGAGTGAGAGACAGTGACTGATTTGTGTTTCTTATTGCATCAAAAGTAATTTATGCTGTGCAAAAAAGGGGAGGAGAAAAGAGGATGGTGGTTTTCTAAAACCTCCTGTCATATTTACTCAAACTATTCCTTCCCCTTTTCCATAGGATATTTTCACTATAAAAGGGGAAAAATGTAAGGGGATTTATGGCATGGAAAAGTGAAAAAATAATTTCCAGAAACCAGAAAGTCTACAGAAGAACACACCTTGTCCCAATTAGATATCAAAACAAACATAAAGAAACTCACAAAAACCACTTCAAATATGCTCTGAATCAAAATTCTTGGGGAAAAAATAAAACAAAGAAAATCTGAGTGTTCTATGTGACCTAAATTAAAAAAATAAGGCATAATTGTAAGCAAAATCCTTTGAAACTGATGGAATTAGTGCTGCCACCATAAACAAACAAATCTTGTCCTGAAGTAGTAAACAGATGAATCTTGTATGCTAACATTGTTTAAAATTTATGTAGAATACCAATCACCTATCTTGATTATCATAGTCATAAATTCTTTGACAGTCATCTTTCTCTTCTGCTTTAACTTAGAACAACTGCTGATACATCACTCTTTTCTTCCCTTCTTCCCCCCATCCAAGGATAAACAAACTCACCTTATTAAAAGAGTTATCAGGACTTTGAGAACGTTGTCATGTAATAAATCTGGAGAGAAGAATTGAAAGGAAGGTTGATAAAAGAAATTTTGAAAATCTATTTCATGGAAATCGACACAAATGGATTAATCCTTAGCAGTGTTACCTATTGGACCCACGTGTACTAGGAATCTTGCTCCCAATATCTCTGTACTAGTGCCCTCAGCATTCAGACTCAGCACATTTATTACCAATCCCTTACCATGTAGCAGAATAAACATGGCTGACATCAGAGTCCTTTGCCTTATTCTATCCTGTGCATTTCTGGTCTTTTTTCTCCCTTGTGTTTTTTTAAGGGAAGAATCCATGGTAAAGTTCCTAAAGTTTTGGCAGGATCCAGATTGAAATTAGGAAAATAAAATGGGATAACTGGGACTATTTTAGTCTGTTTTAATAAAGTTAGTTTGAATTATATTTTCTTTGTTTTCCTTATTAGGACTGAATCAACTTTCCTATTTATTTACAAGGACTTTACGCTATGGACTGAGACTTAAAATTTTGAGATTAAAAATATGCTATAATTCACTTTCACATAAATTTGCCTTTATGCTGTCTTTTTTTTATCTCTCTCACTCCATAGAATTATTAACTAAATAAAGATTTGCTATAAATTTTGCATAATATACATATCAAAACATTGAGGAAAGAGTTAAAGGTATCAGTTAAAAAGAAAAACTAGAACCCAGGTTTAAAATAAAATTGTTGCTTTGTTGCTTTCAATGTATGTAGCAACTTAGCTTCTTTGTTCAAATACAGTTGTATTTTTTTAAAATAAATTTATTTATTTTATTTATTTATTTTTTGGCTGTATTGGGTCTTTGTTGCTGCGCGCGGGCTTTCTCTAGTTGCTGCGAGCTGGGGGGGGTACTCTTCGTTGCGGTGCAAGGGCTTCTCATTGTGGTGGCTTCTCTTGCTGCGGAGCATGGGCTCTAGGCACATGGGCTACAGTAGTTGCAGCACGTGGGCTCAGTAGTTGTGGCTCACGGGCTCTAGAGCACAGGCTCAGTAGTTGTGGTGCACAGGCTTAGTTGCTCCACGGCATGTGGGATCTTCCTGGACCAGGGCTTGAACCCGTGTCCCTTGCATTGGCAGGCGGCCTCTTAACCACTACGCCACCAGGGAAGTCCCAGTTGATATTTTGATATCTTGTCAACGATCCAATATTTTGATATCTCATGTCAACGATCCAATAAACTGCAATCATGGGATTCTTTGGCACATCCACAGTCAGACTATATCCTCATCTGACTCTATAGCTAGGAATCATCTTATATACAGATTGGAAACCCTCCTTCATGGTGTGTTTAAGGGGTTCCAGGGAATGTAGCCCTTTTTGAGTACCTTGCCCATGTGTTGGTTGATACCTGAAATCCCACTAAATTAAAAGTAAGTAGTGGTAGTAGTAAAAAGTAGCAGTAGCAATAGTAGTAGTGACCACATATTAAGCAACTACTGTGTGCTAGACTCTGATGTATGTTTTTTATACGTTATATAATTTAACCTAGAATTTTTGCCAGGCAGGAATGATTTATTCCCAATTTACAGACAAGGAAAATTAAGCTCAGCGACATTAAATAATTTGCTCTAGCTTACTCAGCCTGTGGGGGACAAAACAGGGATTTCAACAGGTTTGGGGCACTCCACTCTCTTTCCATTGGCCCATATAGCCTTTCCATGGTTTGACTGTCTTCCTACAGTCCAAAGACACAGCAGGTAGCCCACAGATGAATGCAACTGTCAGGTGTGTTAAGTTTAGCTCTCAAACGGCGGAAGTCCGAAATTTTTTTAACTGGGGGTTTTCTCACAAAAATCTGAACTGTAAATGAAATGTCAGAAGATGGGGGGAATACTGGAGCCCAGAAACCCACTTGGCAACAGCGTATGGGAGCTGGGTGCCCCCTTTGCGAGAGGCCAGTGATCTTCTTTGTCCGGGTCCCACCTCCCTGCTTTCCTTAAATGCTACGCCCTTTGCTCATTTACATCACCTGCCCAGCCCCTGTGGCATGTGATTCAATTACACTTGCTTTCGCTTAGGCTTTACCTCTGGGAAGAAACGGATTGAAGCTATGTTAGCCATGTGTGTTTCGCTGGGAACATATCTGATATATTCCTGAGAACAGAAAGGAAGAGACTGTTGGAATGAACAGGGGAAGGGGAGGGGAGGAGGACTAAGGGAAGGGGAGATACTTGATGTCAAAGAGAGACTGTCTCCTTCACGAATCTGCCTGGAGCTGTTTTTGCGAGGAGCAGCGTTTCTCCCCGGGAGGAGGGATGCAACTTCTCACAGGTGAGCGCCCAGGCACAGCGCCCCTGACGCAGCCACGGCTCCAACTCCCCGCTATTGTCTGTTCTTCACATTAGTAATAATCTTGAAATATTACACCAGTGATAATGCCCTACATTTATAAAATCACTCTACCATTTGAAAGCACTTTCACTTTCTTACCTCAATTAATTTGGTTGTCACAACAACTCTGGAGGTAGGCAGGTAGATGTTATTACTCCCATATTTCAGACGAGGAAAACAATTCTCAGAGAGTGAAGTAACTCGTCTAAGATAACACAGCGAGTAAATGACGGAGCCAGGAGTAGAATGAGCCTCCTGACTCGGAGCCCTGCTGCCCTTTGCATTTACCGCGCTGCCTGCCCCGCCTCCTCCCCAGCACAGTAATGACCATTTACTCTCCTAAAAATATTCGCCTGATAGGGATTAATTATACCTATGATATTCCCTTGACCTGGGTTTCCAAAATTTTATACTACTTTTTCCCTAACGCATAATTTTTAAAACCTCAGCCATGAGACACTTTTCTCGGGGCTGTACTACTTTTCTCGGGTCATCATCCAAAGGATGAAAAGCATTTGTGTTAAGTTTTGAGGATGCTTGGCTACACACCCTCAATAAGATTTGGCCAGATTATTTCTGGCCTTACAAAAATTGTGCAAGTTAAATTTACTGCTTAGAAGTTGGAGGTCTGTTTTTCTTTTTGTTGTAAAGCTAGTCTGTCTTTCCCAGGAAGATTTTTAGATGCATTCACACGGAGAAGAGGGAACTATATTGGCAACACAGCATATTATGCCAAAGTGCATCTGAATACAAGCCACATGAAAGCAGTTTAATTTCCTTCTGGGTCTTGTATGGGAGAGCTAGTCAATATAATTTGCTCTTTGGGGCTCTGATTCCATTCCACATGACAGCCTCATCAACACACTAGAAAAATGATCTGAGCTGTGTTATCATGGGGGAGGGGTGGCTCAGGCATTAGTAATCAAAGCATATGGGATTGTGTTAGAAGGAAAGAAAACACATTTCTCACAGAACATTAGGTGCCTCGAGTATGTAATAAAACTATTAAGATAATGTTAGAGTATATTACCAGGAATTCTATTTTAATTCCTTCAGTTTGAGAATTTATAATTTAGGAGCAATAGGGAGAAACTTAAAAGTATGGAGAAAAAAAGTAAGGACTATAAAAATAGCATTTAGAAACAGGCTGAGGAGATGGAATGTCAGGGAAGAGCAAAAGGCAACTGAGATGAATTCAGAATAAATGAAGAGTCACTATGATTAGGAGTCCTCTCCACAAAAGATTCCTAACTTGAGATATTTGGTCTGTGAACTTTGTGACAGTAGAAGTGACTGATTATGTCACATTAAAATAATATTTAGGGGCTTCCCTGGTGGCGCAGTGGTTGAGAGTCCGCCTGCCGATGCAGGGGACACAGGTTTGTGCCCCGGTCCGGGAAGATCCCACATGCCGCGGAGCGGCTGGACCCATGAGCCATGGCCGCTGAACCCGCACGTCTGGAGCCTGTGCTCCACAGTGGGAGAGGCCACAACAGTGAGAAGCCCGCGTACCGCAAAACAAAACAAAACAAAACTTATTTATGGAATTTTTTAAAGAATTAGATCTCTTTTAAAATAAAGACTTAATCTTGCAGTTTGGAAGGGTAAAGTAGTATCTATCAATAGGCATGGTTTTGTCAATAATAAAGTATTCTTTTAAACTTGGAACACCTGGTTAAAAAAAACAAACTCTTGGGAGAGGAAAAGTAAAGTTTGGTCAGCCCAACATTAGACTGATACTTTCACATTATGAGTAACAGTGATAGAGTATTACCATGGAGGGAATAAAATTTAGCATCATCAAGAATTCAATTTTACAGGTAGGAAGGCAAACTCTAACTTTTAAGTTTCAAAGACTTTAATTCCTATATCCTTCAGGGTTTATGCACAAAGGCACCTGTTGACATGTTCTCGGGGCACTACTATCCTGCTAAGCTTTGTGATACCCAGTTTACTCATTCTTCAAGATCTAAATCAAAGAAAATATGTAAGTACAGGAATATTCCTCTTAGTATTACCTACCATAATAGAAAGTTGGAAATCCAACTAACTATCCTACAGTGGAGGTCTAATAAAATGAGAGATGATATTGACTTATTCTGGAATACTATATGGCTATCTTCACTGTTTTTGATAGTTAATGATACGGAAAACTGCTCATGACGTAATGTTGATTCAAAAGAATAGACAACAAAACTATATATACAATATGAACTCAATTCACTCACCTATACAAAAGAAATTACTGCAGAATAACAGTGGTTTTTCACTGGGTGGTGGGGTATTAAGTGATTTTTATTTTCTTTTAGAGACTTTTCTGTAACTTAAAATTTCTCTACAATGTATTTGTTACTTTCAAAAAAAAAAAAGCCAGTAAGCAATATTATAACTTTTAAAGATCCAGCTCAGATGTTTCCTCTCTGAGGCCTTCACCAACAGGTGTTAATTATTGCCCTTCCATGTTCACATAACACTCAGTATGTATCACCTCTAACCATTCTCCATTTAGATCCAGACTGATCTTCCTAAAAATTAAATCTTATGACCCAGCAATTCCACTCCTAGGTATATACCTAAGAGAAATGAAAACATATGACCATTCAAAAACTTGTACACAAATGTTCATAGCAGCATTTTTTCATAATAACCAAAATGTGAACACAACCCAAATATCCATTAACTGATGAACAGATAAATAAAATGTGGTGTATCTTACAAAGGGTAGTAGGCAAACCATTGTACGTCTACATCTTAATCCCCAGAATCTGTGAATATATTATATTAAATGGCAAATGGGGAATCAAGGTAGCAGATAGAATTAAGATAGCTAATCAGCTGACCTTAAAATAGGGAGATTAGGGCTTCCCTGGTGGCGCAGTGGTTGAGAGTCCGCCTGCCGATGCAGGGAACATGGATTCGTGCCCCGGTCTGAGAAGATCCCACATGCCGCGGAGTGGCTGGGCCCGTGAGCCATGGCCGCTGAGCCTGCGCGTCCGGAGCCTGTGCTCCGCAACGGGAGAGGCCACAACAGTGAGAGGCCCGCGTACAGAAAGAAAAAAAAAAAAAATAGGGAGATTATTCTGGATTATCTATGTGGCCCCAGTGTAATCACAAGGATCCTTAAAAGTGGAAGATGGAAGCAGAAGAAAACATTGGAGTTACGCAATGCGAGAAGGACTCAGTCTGCTGTCACTGGCTTTGAAGAAGGAGGAAGGGAACTACTAGCCAAGGAATGCAGGCAGCCTCCAGAAGCTGAAAAAGGCAAGGAAACTGTTTTTCCTCTAAAGCTTCCAGAAAGGAATGCATCCCAGACAGCACCTTGATTTTAGCCCAGTGACACCAACACCGGACTTCTGACCTACAGAACTGTAAGATAATAAATTTGCATTAAGTGAACATGTTTGTGATAAATTGTTACAGCAGCAATAGAAAAGGAAATCAGTGGAATATTATTCAACAATAAAAAGAAATGAATACTGATACATGCTGCAACATGGATAAAGTCTGAAAACATTATGCTAAGTGAATAAATCTAGTCACAAAAGCCCACATATGGCATGATTACATTTATATGAAATATCAGGATAGGCAAACCTATACAGAAAAACTAGTGATTGCTTACACCTGTGGGGTGGGAGGTGGTGTGGGATGTGATTTGTTAATGGGTAAAGAGTTTCCTTTTGGAGTGATAAAATTGGAGTGATAAAATTTGGAGTGATAAAATCTATAATTGATTGTGGTGATGGTAGCAAAACTCAGTGAATATACTAAAAACTACGGTATGTGAATTACATCTCAATAAAGTACATATATACACACATATAGGTATGAATATATATATGAATGTACAAATATACATATATATGAATATATAAACCTATATGTGTGTACCTATTCTGTGATGAAAAATCTTCAAAGGTTTGGATAAAATACAAACCCTTAGGGCTTCGCTGGTGGTGCAGTAGTTAAGAATCTGCCTGCCAATGCAGGGGACATGGGTTCGTGCCCTGGTCCAGGAAGATCCCACAGGCTGCGGAGCAACTGAGCCCATATGCCACAACTACTGAGCCTGTGCTCTAGAGCCCGTGCTCCGCAACAAGAGGAGCCACCGCAATGAGAAGCCCGCGCACCGCAACGAAGAGTAGCCCCTGCTCGCGGCAACTAGAGAAAGTCCGCGCACAGCAACGAAGACCCAATGCAGCCAAAAAAACCCACACAAACCCTTAGAACAGCACACACAGCCCTTCATTATCTGGCTTCTATTCATCCCAGCTGTATCTCTTTCCACTTTCTATTATACTATGTACCTAAAGATCCATACATACTAAATGAATTGCAGTTTTCCTCATGTTTGTACCTTTGCAAAAGTTGCTTTTCTGTCTCGAACATCCTTATCCTTCTTCCTCTTCCTCTTGTTAGTTTTGCAGAACTCAGTTTAACTTTCACCTATGAGAAGCTTTTCCTGCAGTATCTCACAAGGTTATGTTATGCACCCTTGGGTAAATTCTTCTGTATTTGTCTGTCTCCTTTATTAGACTATAAGCTCTTAAAGTCTTATGTCTTATTATTAATAGCTAGTATAGGGTCTGGCATATACTGGCAGTAAATTCATTCAAAACTATTTACTGATTAATTAATATCTCAATGACAGTACCCCTTGTATTATAAATTGTCTTTATCCTTGTCTCTTCAATACGTTGTGAGTTTCTTACCCTTATTCATCTTTGTATTCCTCAGACAACACAATCGCAAGTGTATAATAGATATTCTATAATAGAAAGAATGAATGGATGTTATACATAGTCATTTCTTAGGCACCTTAACAAATTTATCACATGTGACTCGCCAGAAAACAGTTAAGCTGTGGCTATTTTACTTTCTTCCTTTTTCAGAACACTGACATTTTAATGGCTTTCTGCAAGCCCCAAAACATATTTTAAAAAATGACAGCATATGCTGCAAGTGTGATTTTAAAATATAATAGAAATATATCAGTAATTTAGTTTAATTCATAAAGAAAAAATTTATTCTGCAGAGAAATATAATTTGTAAAGTAAATAGGCTCAAGTTGGTTAAAACTCACACATATTTAAAGTAATTTAACAACTGAACATCCTTGCCCAACAGACATTAATTCAAAACAATCTGTCTTTGTTTGTAGGATATGATCGAATCCCCAGCAGAAAATAGAATTTGCTGGTCCATTATACTAACACAAAGGCTGTTAGAATGTGCATGCCTGGTGAGTATTAAGCACGGACATTCAGGGGTCAGGTGGAACAGTGTTTTATAAATGCAGTCTTTATTACAGAACCAATAACAAATACTGTCACAGAAATAATCTCCACAGTCATCATATCACAGAGAGTTCATATAATTCAAATCTGAATGGCCACATTTGAAAAATAAAATGTAGTTTCTACGTAAGGTAATAATAAAATGTTAATTTTGAAAGCACTGCAAGTGACAGTTGATTCAGGAACACTTATGGAAATAATCATATATCCATTTACAGATGAGGAAAGCAGGGCACAGAAATGCTAAGTGACTTGCTCAAGGTCACATCAGTAAAAAGTGGCAAAGTCCAAGCTGGTACCAAAGTGTTCTGGCTTTAAATCCAAGGTTCTTCCCACTGCACTGTGCTGCCTGCATCTTTTTAAGACGTGCATTGGAGATCCAAAGTCATATGAATTGAAGAGATTATAAGACCTCATGTTTGTTGATTTAAAGTCCAGTGACCATCTAACTTAATGTTGGGAGGTGCCAGAGTAAATGGGCAGTCCCCAAATCTGGTTTCACAGACATTTCTTCCTGACCTCATGGACTGAATCAGGCCTTTTCTCCTCCTTGGCTGGCAATGACACTGCTCCCAGACACTCAGAAGTGAGCAATAGGGGCTTAAAGGGAGTGACTTGATCTTGAAGAAGGTTGTCCCTCTTGGCTTTTTAGCCTGGCTAAATTCATACCAGCTTTCATAGTGCATACGTTAATTTACTGAGTACTTACTGTAACCAGTCATTGTACTAAGTGCTTTACACAATTTATCTCATTTTGCTTTATCCCTGCAATAATTCAGGGAAACACATACCATTCTTAACATCTCATTTTACAGACAAGGAAACTACAACTTAAGGGAGGTTAAGTAATTTGCCCCAGATCATGAGGTACCAAGAGGCTGTTCTGTGATGAACTCCCATCTCCATGCCTTCAATCACTGGGTCTAGCAATTAAGACCTCCACAAAGGTTTTGTATGGTTTCAGACTAATAGCTTACAAAACAAATTTAAAAAGTAAAATATACATTTTGGACCTAAAAATAGTCTCTAAGATTTAACATGATAATAGAATATCACTCAGCAATAAAAAGGAATGGACTACTTATAGATGAAAGAACACAAATGAATCTAAAAGCATTAAGCTAAGTGAAAGAAACGAGATTCAGAAGACTCCATATCATATGACTGTATTTATATGACATTCTGGAACAGATAAAACTGTAAGGAACCAAAAGAAAAAAAAAAGCCCATCAGCAGCTACTCAGGATTAGGGAGGGAGGGAGGGGTTAACTACAAAAGAGAACAGGGAACTTTTGGGGGTGATAAAAATATTCTGTAAACATTTGCCAAAAATCTCATGTGCACCTAAAAAGGTGAATTTACGGTGCACAAACTATAACTCAGTAAAACCAACGTTAACCAATAAATGAATAAATACTGTCTCTAATGCAGTTTTCAAATCTCCACTAGTGAGACATAACCCATCAGTGAGTTGTGGACTCAGTTTTGGGGTAGTGACTGGTATTTTATAAAAGTGAAATAGAATAGGAAATATCAGAGCCATTGCACAAGGTAAAAGGAAAATTATTAATGAAACATTTGCTTCAGGAAAACAGAAACCATTGTCAAAATAGAGGGAATTTAATACAGGAAACAGGCTACACAAATGATGAAAAAGTTGAGAAGCAAAACAGGGGAAGGTGAGGCAACTCAGAGACCAGCAGTGGCAGAAACCATAATACCCAGGGACCAGGGACCAGGGACCCAGGGAGGAGGCAGCGTTGCTAGATGCTGGAGCTGGGATTATCCAGCAGAAGCTGAAATCAGAAGGTGCCTATATGGCTGGAGCTGGAACCAGGAAACTCAGCCTCTGTCAAAGATGCACTACAGGCAGAGGAAGATGGGGAAAATCTTCTTAGCTTTTCCATTCCTCCCACCCTCCAGTGTCATAGCAGGGCTGCCAATGGGTAGCACTCAGCCAGAAGTCAGTACATAACCTGGGAGCCTCGGAAACATAGCCTGTCGGGATCAGCATCCCTGTGACACAGCAGAGGAGGAGCAAGAGACAGATTTGACAGCAAACAGGCCAGGGACTGGCACAGATGTGAAATAAAAGGAATTTCTGATTGAAGGTCAGATTTTAAAAAGTTTAAAAGCCATTGCTTTAGAAAGCAAAGATATTCTCCAATTTATGCTCTTCTTTCTATATAAAAGAATACAATAAAGAATAAAATCACAATTTTGACCATTAGAAGATGCCAGCGTTTCCATTTTGATATGTTTGAAAAAGGCAGTTTGAACTAAAGAAGTCGAATTGAGAGACTAACCTATTTTTCTCATTAGTTTTGGAGTAGTCATACAAATGTCTCTTAGTAGAAAAGAGAAATCTAGCAGATGAAAGTGAGGTTTAGGCTAGAAAAAACAGCGGGAATGAAGTATACAAGTGGCAAATATGTAAGCAAAGGAACCAAATGTTCCTCTTTGATAATGTGCAAGGAAAATAATTACAGTTAAAAACTGGTAAGCTTGGTACCAAACTGCCTCTGTCAGCAGTTATTGGTGTGACTCCTTTATAAAATTGCCTGGATTCACAAAGAACAGTGGCCAAATTTCATCAACACCAGCTTATTCCTGACTCTGATGATTCACTCCCTCTAGTTCCAAAGCTTTGACCTTATATTATTTGGGGTTTCTGATCCCAAGAAATGGCTCTCAAGGCTCCCTCATTGAGTCAAATCTAATGCTTGATCCCTCGTGCTTAAAAAACATGCAGTGCTTACTTTTTGACTTCTTCATCTATACCAATTGTGCAGGAACACAGTACTTCAATCTGTTTCTTTTATATCTGGGCTCCTTCAATCAGTCAGTCAACCAATCAATTATTCAGATGTTTTAAAATATGATTTTGGTAACATTGTTTTAAACCCAACTGTATCATTATCAAGAGTTCTTTTTAAAGGCAGTGAATATTTGTGGGATGAACGGATGATGAATGGATGATTGGATTGGGTGAGCGCATGGATGAATGAAGGCAGTGTGAGTCTGTTCTAAGTTTCAGCCCGGCTGATGGGAATCTTCAAGCCAGTTTCCTGGTTCTGACTGACATGCAGTTTAGACCATCAGAACGTCACTGCACTGCTATCTAGTGGTAGCATAACCCATATGTAGGAAACGTACTTGCAGAAACACAAGCTTGAACACAAAATGACCGTGATTATCACAATTTTAATTTTTCTTTCTGGTTCCAGCTGCTTATAAGTGCCTCTTTTCATTTGGCTATCTTTGATAGTAACAGAATTTCACCTTGATTCTTTAACACATGTACAAAGAACATTAGCAGGATTATATCAATAGGTGTCACCAGCTCAGGCACCATGTGGTAAGGTAGGTCCTCCTTGGTACAATAAATACCAAACGTCTGTGTGTATTTTGAGGCAGCCAAAATGGGCCCATGTTTTTTTTTTAAAGCATTATAATCACCTGTTTTCAAGGAGAAGGATGATAATAATTTTAATGCTTTTGTACTTCAGTTTCATTTTGATGATTCTCTTTAAAGAACATACATTTTTTCCCCTTTCTGTACAAACACTAGCATCTTAATTGGTGAAAACTATTTATCTCAGAACATAATTACATAAAGATAAAATAGTTTCAAAGTTTAGGAAGCCAGGAGTATAAAGTAAGAACTCCATGTAATAATAAATTTATTGTATAACATGCTAGGAAACACCTCCCTCAAGGATTTTTAGTTTGCCCTCTTTTCTTTTTTCTTTTTTTGGCTGTGTAGCTTGTGGGATCTTAGTTCCCCAACAAGGGATTGAATCCGGGCCCATGGCAGCGAAAGTGCCGAGTCCTAACCACTGGATGGCCAGGGAACTCCCTTATGTTTTCCCTCAGTGGGATGTTTGGGGACAAACATGTGCCCAGAGATATTTCAATGTTTGAATGGGGCTGAAGAGTCCTATAGAAAAGGAGTTGAACTCTCTTTACAATTGGATGTGTTTGATGGACTCAGGGGTGGAGGGAGAAATATCCCAGGAGCCAGATCATGAAGAAGGTAAAAGCCCCAGGGGAATCCTCATGAGTGTTGAAGAAGTCTGCTGGGTGGGCCAGGCTGTACATCAACCTACTCAGGCCTTCAACTGATTGGATGAGGCCCACTCCTATTATGGAGGGCAACCTGTTTTACTTCAAGTCCACTGATTTAAATGCTAATCTCATCCAAAACACCCCCACAGAAACACCCAGAATAATGTTTGATCAAATATCCTGTTTGAGTATCTGACCCAGCCAAGTTGACAAAATAGAATTAGTCATCATGTGTCTTGGTGCAGGCCTACTTTTACCCACTGTGCTGTGCTCTCAATGGACTCTTTTAATCTACAGACTCAGATGCTTCAGTTCTGAGAAATTTTATTGAATCTTTTCTTTGAATACTTTCTTATACATTTTCCTTGTTCTGTATTTCTGGAAGGCCTATTATTAGGATTTTAGAACTTCTATTGGGCCTCCAATATTTCTATCTGCTTTTCCTATTTTCCTCTGCTAGTCTTTCAGCTTGTTTTCCGTTGATTTCCTTAATTTTTCCTTTCAAGTTTTTACTGGAGTGTTAATTTTTTCTATCATATTTTTAGTTTCAAGAGATTTTTTTCCGTTGAGAGGCCTCTCCCCTCTTTTTTTTTTTTTTTTGCGGTACACGGGCCTCTCCCGTTGCGGAGCACAGGCTCTGGACGCGCGGGTTCAGCGGCCATGGCTCACGGGCCTAGCCGCTCCGCGGCACGTGGGATCTTCCTGCACAGGGGCACGAATCCGTGTCCCCTGCATCAGCAGGCAGACTCTCAACCACTGCGCCACCAGGGAAGCCCCTCTCCCCTCTTTTAAAACAGTATTCTGTTCTTCTTTGATGTGGCAATACCTTCTCTCTTTTTTATTTTAGCTGATCTTTTCTGCTATTTTCTTTTTAACATCTTTATTGGAGTATAATTGATTTACAATGATGTGTTAGTTTCTGCTGTATAACAAAGTGAATCAACTATATGTATACATATATCCCCATATCCCCTCCCTCTGGCGTCTCCCTCCACCCTCCTTATCCCACCCCTCTAGTGGGACACAAAGCACCAAGCTGATCTCCCCATGCACTGCACCTGCTTCCCACTAGCTATCGATTTTACATTTGCTAGTGTATATATGTCAATGCTACTCTTTCACTTCGTCCCAGCTTACCCTTCCCCATCCCTGTGTCCGCAAGTCCATTCTCTACGTCTGCGTCTTTCTACCTGTCCTGCCCCTAGGTTCTTCAGAATCTTTTTTTTTTTTTTTTAGATTCCATATATATGTGTTACCATACAGTATTTGTTTTTCTCTTTCTGACTTACTTCACTCTGTATGACAGACTCTAGGTCCATCCACCTCACTGCAAATAACTCAATTTCGTTTCTTTTTATGGCTGAGTAATATTCCATTGTATATATGTACTACAACTTCTTTATCCATTCATCTGTTGATGGACACTTAGGTTGCTTCCATGTCCTGGCTATTGTAAATAGTGCTGCAATGAATATTGTGGTACATGACTCCCTTTTTTTTTTTAAAATATAAATTTATTTAGTTTTGGCTGCTTTGGGTCTTTGTTGCTGTGCGCGGGCTTTCTCTAGCTGCGGCAAGCGGGCGCTACTCCTCGTTGTGGTGCGAGGGCTTCTCATTGCGGTGGCTTCTCCCGTTGTGGAGCACAGGCTCCAGGCACATGGGATCCGTAGTTGTGGCTCGCGGGCTCCAGAGCGCAGGCTCAGTAGTTGTGGTGCACGGGCCCAGTTGCTCCACAGCATGTGGGATCCTCCCGGACCAGGGCTCAAACCTGTGTCCCCTGCACTGGCAGGCGGATTCTTAACCACTGTGCCACCAGGGAAGTCCCATGACTCCCTTTTGAATTACGGTTTTCTCAGGGTATCAGTAGTGGGATTGCTGGGTCATATGGTAGTTCTATTTTTAGTTTTTTAAGGACACTTCATACTGTTCTCCGTAGTGGCTGTATCAATTTACATTCCCACTAGCAGTGCAAGAGTGTTCCCTTTTCTGCACACCCTCTCCAGCATTTATTGTATGTAGATTTTTTGATGATGGCCATTCTGACTGGTATGAGGTGATACCTCATTGTAGTTTTGATTTGCATTTCTCTAATGATTAGTGATGGTGAGCATCCTTTCATGTGTTTGTTGGCAATCTGTATATCTTCTTTGGAGAAATGTCTATTTAGGTCTTCTGCCCATTTTTGGATTGGGTTGTTTGTTTTTTTTATTTTGAGCTGCAAGAGCTGTTTGTAAATATTGGAGATTAATCCTTTGTCAGTTGCTTCATTTGCAAATATTTTCTCCCATTCTAGGGTTGTGTTTTTGTCTTGTCTATGATTTCCTTGTTGTGCAAAAGCTTTTCTTTCATTAGGTCCCATTTGTTTATTTTTGTTTTTATTTCCATTTCTCTAGGAGGTGGATCAAAAAGGATATTGCCGTGATTTATGTCACAGAGTGTTCTGCCTATGTTTTCCTCTAAGAGTTTTATAGTGTCTGGTCTTACACTTAGGTCTTTAATCCATTTTGTGTTTATTTTGGTGTATGGTATTAGGGAGTGTTCTAATTTCATTCTTTTACATGTAGCTGTCCAGTTTTCCCAGCACCACTTATTGAAGAGGCTGTCTTTTCTCCATTGTATATTCTTGCCTCCTTTATGAAAAATAAGGTGACCATATGTGCGTGGGTTATTCTTTGGGCTTTCTGTCTGAATATAGTCTGAAGTCCGGGAGCCTGATTCCTCCAGCTCCATTTTTCTTTCTCAAGATGGCTTTGGCTATTTGGGGTCTTTTGTGTTTCCATACAATTGTGAAATTTTTTGTTCTAGTTCTGTGAAAAGTGCCATTGGTAGTTTCATAGGGATTACATTGCATCTGTAGATTGCTTTGGGTAGTATAGCCATTTTCACAATGTTGATTGTTCCAATCAAAGAACATGGTATATCTCTCCATCTGTTTGTATCATCTTTAATTTCTTTCATCAGTGTCTTATAGTTTTCTGCATACAGGTCTTTTGTCTCCTTAGGTAGGTTTATTCCTAGGTATTTTATTCTTTTTGTTGCAATGGTAAATGGGAGTGTTTCCTTAATTTCTCTTTCAGATTTTTCATCATTAGTGTATAGGAATGCAAGAGATTTCTGTGCATTAATTTTGTATCCTGCTACTTTGCCAAATTCATTGATTAGCTCTAGTAGTTTTCTGGTAGCATCTTTAGGATTCTCTATGTATAGTATCATGTCACCTGTAAACAGTGACAGTTTTACTTCTTTTCCGATTTGGATTCCTTTTATTTCTTATTCTTCTCTGATTACTGTGGCTAAAACTTCCAAAACTATGTTGAATAATAGTGGTGAGAGTGGGCAACCTTGTCTTGTTCCTGATCTTAGTGGAAATGGTTTCAGTTTTTCACCATTGAGAACGATGCTGGCTGTGGGTTTGTCATATATGGCCTTTATTATGTTGAGGAAATTTCCCTCTATGCCTACTTTCTGGAGGGATTTTACCATAAATGGGTGTTGAATTTTATCAAGAGCTTTTTCTGCATCTATTGAGATGATCATATGGTTTTTATCCTTCAGTTTGTTAATATGGTGTATCACATTGGTTGATTTGCATATATTGAAGAATCCTTGCATTCCTGGGATAAACCCCACTTGATCATGGTGTATGATCCTTTTAATGTGTTGTTGGATTCTGTTTGCTAGGATTTTGTTGAGGATTTTTGCATCTATGTTCATCAGTGATATTGGCCTGTAGTTTTCTTTTTTTGTAACATCTTTGTCTGGTTTTGGTATCAGAGTGATGGTGGCCTTATAGAATGAATTGGGGAGTGTTCCCCCCTCTGCTATATTTTGGAAGAGTTTGAGAAGGATAGGTGTTAGCTCTTCTCTAAATGTTTGATAGAATTCGCCTGTGAAGGCATCTGGTCCTGGTCTTTTTTTTGTTGGAAGATTTGTAATCACAGTCTCAATTTCAGTGCTTGTGATTAGTCTGTTTATATTTTCTATTTCTTCCTGGTTCAGTCTCAGAAGGTTGTGCTTTTCTAAGAATTTGTCCATTTCTTCCAGGTCGTCCATTTTATTGGCATATAGTTGCTTGTCGTAATCTCTCATGATCTTTTGTATTTCTGCAGTGTCTGTTGTTACTTCTCCTTTTTCATTTCTAATCCTATTGATTTGGGTCTTTTCCCTTTTTTTCTTGATGAGTCTGGCTAATGGTTTATCAATTTTGTTTATCTTCTCAAAGAATCAGCTTTTAGTTTTATTGATCTTTGCTTTCATTTCCTTCATTTCTTTTTCATTTATTTCTGATATCATTTTTATGTTTTCTTTCCTTCTGCTAACTTTGGGGTTTTTTGTTCTTCTTTCTCTAACTGCTTTAGGTGTAAGGTTAGCTTGTTTATTTGAGGTGTTTCTTGTTTCTTGAGGTAGGATTGTATTGCTATAAACTTCCGTGTTAGAATTGCTTTTGCTGCATCCCATAGGTTTTGTGTCATCGTGTTTTCCTTGTCATTTGTTTCTAGGAATGTTTTGATATCCTCTTTGACTTCTTCAGTGATCTCTTGGTTATTTAGTAGTGTATGTTTTAGCTTCCATGTGTTTGTATTTTCTACAGATTTTTTCCTATAATTGATATCTAGTCTCATAGTGTTATGGCCAGAAAAGATACTTGATACGATTTAATTTTCTTAGATTTACCAAGGCTTGATTTTGACCCAAGATATGATCTATCCTGGAGAATGTTCCATAAGCAGTGGAGAAGAATGTGTATTCTGTTGTTTTTTGGGTGGAATGTCCTATAAATATCAGTTAAGTGTATCTTGTTTAATGCGTCATTTACAGCTTGTGTTTCCTCATTTATTTTCATGTTGGATGATCTGTCCATTGGTGAAAGTGGGGTGTTAAAGTCCCCTACTATGATTGTGTTACTGTTGATTTCCCCTTTTATGGCTGTTAGCATTTGCCTATGTATTGAGGTGCTCCCATGTTGGGTGCATGAATATTTACAACTGTTATATATTCTTCTTGGATTGATCCCTTGATCATTCTGTAGTGTCCTTCTTTGTCTCTTGTAATAGTCTTTATTTTAAAGTCTATTTTGTCTGATATGAGAATTGCTATTCCAGCTTTCTTTTGATTTCCATTTGCATGGAATATCTTTTTCCATCCCCTCACTTTCAGTCAGTACGTGTCCCTAGGTCTGAATTGGGTCTCTTGTAGACAGCATATATATGGGTCTTGTTTTTGTATCCATTCAGCCAGTCTGTGTCTTTTGGTTGCAGCATTTAATGTCTTTACATTTAAGGTAATTATTGATATGTAGGTTCCTATGACCATTTTCTTAATTGTTTTGGGTTTGTTATTGTAGTTCTTTTCCTTCTCTTGTGTTTCCTGCCTAGAGAAGTTCCTTTAGCATTTGTTGTAAAGCTGGTTTGGTGGTGCTGAATTCTCTTAGCTTTTGCTTGTCTGTAAAGGTTTTAATTTCTCCATTGAATGTGAATGAGATCCTTGCTGGGTAGAGTAATCTTCGTTGTAGGTTTTTCCCTTTCATCACTTTAAATATGTACTGCCACTCCCTTCTGGCAGAGTTTCTGCTGAAAGATTAGCTATTAACCTTATGGGGATTCCCTTGTATGTTATTTGTTGTTTTTCCCTTGCTTCTTTTAATATTTTTTCTTTGTATTTAATTTTTGATAGTTTGATTAATATGCATCTTGGTGTGTTTCCCCTTGGATTTATCCTGTATGGGACTCTCTGTGCTTCCTGGACTTGATTGCCTATTTCCTTTCCCATATTAGGGAAGTTTTCAACTATAATCTCTTCAAATATTTTCTCAGTCCCTTTCTTTTTCTCTTCTTCTTCTGGGACCCCTACAATTCGAATGTTGGTGCATTTAATGTTGTCCCAGAAGTCTCTAAGAGTGTCCTCAATTCTTTTCATTCTGTTTTCTTTTTTCTGCCCTGCAGTAGTTATTTCCACTGTTTTATCTTCCAGGTCACGTATCTGTTTTTCTGCTTCAGTTATTCTGCTATTGATTCCTTTAGAGAATTTTTAATAACATTTATTGTGTTGTTCACCATTGTTTGTTTGCTCTTTACTTCTTCTGTGTCCTTGTTAAACGTTTCTTGTATTTTCTCCATTGTATTTCCAAGATTTTGGATCATCTTTACTATCATTACTCTGAATTCTTTTTCAGGTAGACTGCCTATTTCCTCTTCATTTGTTAGGTCTGGTGGGGTTTTACCTTGCTCCTTCTTCTGCTGTGTGCTTCTCTGTCTTCTCCTTTTGCTTAACTTACTGTGTTTGGGGTCTCCTTTTGCAGGCTGCAGGTTCATAATTCCTGTTTTTTTTGGTGTCTGCCCCCCATGGCTAATGTTGGTTCTGTGGGTTGTTTAGGCTTCCTGATGGAGGGGACTAGTGCTTATGTTCTGGTGGATGAGGGTGGGTCTTGTCTTTCTGTTGGGCAGGACCACATCTGGTGGTGTGTTTTGGGGTGTCTGTGACCTTATTATGATTTTAGGCAGCCTCTTGGCTAATTGGTGGGGTTGTGTTCCTGTCTTGCTAGTTGTTTGGCATAGGGTGTCCAGCACTGTAGCTTGCTGGTCGTTGAGTGGAGCTGGGTCTTAGCACTGAGATGGAGATCTCTGTGCGAGCTTTCGCCATTTGATATTATGTGGGGCTGGGATGTCTCTCGTGGACCAATGTCCTGAACTCAGCTCTCCCACCTCAAAGGCTCAGGGCTGACATCCAGCCAGAGCACCAAGACCCTGTCAGCCACTAGGCTAACGTTTTAGGAATAATCCTTTGAAGAGCTAACTTATTGGGATTTCAGCCTGAAAAATATGATCTCAATCACTTCTTAGCAGAGATATTCATGTTGCGTTCATCCTGGGGCTGACCTGGCCATCAACCCCTGCCTGGACCCCAGTGTAAGCCCGCAATACCTCTTCTTATCTCTCTCAGGATATTAATGTTGGCATTTCTTTAAAAAAGTATTTTGTTTTGTTTTTTCTCTTGCAATGTTCATTTCTTCCAAGTTGCTCTTTTCTGTTTATTTCTTTGGTTTCTATCTTTCATATTGGAGAATTCCCTCAGATGTCTGGTAAATTCTTGGTTATTTGCATATCTTCAAAAGTAAGGAATTAAAATGCTGCTTGCACGCTTTGATGGGAAAGTGGGAAGAGAGTATGTGTTGAATGTGACCTTTACAACAGGGTGATCTGGCCAGATCACATAGTTGGGAACCTCCACTGTCAGTCTGTTTAGATCTGCTTTATTAGGCTGGTCAAATTCCTCACAGGAAACTTCTGGTCTCCTTTCTTAAGGACAGGGCTCTGGTTTGCTGATTGGGAGACAAGGCCAAGTGCCTCAGGATGCAGATGTGTCCTCTGTTTTAGCCTCTCCTGAGAGTGAACCTCCCAGGTTTCACCATGTCCTACCAGTGGCCCAGCTGCACAGTTGGGAGACCTGGGGTCCAGTTACTTAACAGACTCTCAAAGCGATGGTCCTATTTTCAACCTCTCCCCACTCCACTTCCTGCTTCCACATGCTGCCCCTTCCCGAGCCCCCTGGAGACTCTGTAGTGTAAACTGGGTGGGTATCAGCTTTCCCTGCTGCTGACTTCAGATTCTGTTTTGGGGTGCTTTTCTAATCCATTTATCATCCCATCTGTTTTCTACCTTCAAAATCTTACTTCTGTTGCCTCCTCTCCCTTTTCTCTCCATCCTTGTGGGTTTATGTGTTTATGACAATCACCTCACTGGCGTTTTAGTGGGTTGTGAGAAGGAGCAAAAGCAGGTGCCTGTGTATAATCCACTATCTTTACCTGCAAGACCCTCTTTGGGATTTTTAAAAATAGCTTCTGTTTATGAAGTTCCCATTCATTTTAAAATTATTTAAATATTTTTAAAGTACAGAAGTTGAATTTTTTTTTTAGTCAGATATAATTAAACTTGTATGTATTATTTTTTTCACTGTTTCCAAAATTAAGAAGTCTTTTTCCCATAGTAAGATTAGGTAAATACTTAGATTTGTCTGAAGTAAAACTGCCAAGTAGTCATGTGTATTTTTTGGCAACAGCCCTCAGTCTTCTATTGGTGGTATGTCCTAGCCCTACTTCTGGAGTGTCCCCAATGCCTTTCAGAATCTCCACGATGGCACCTGTTCACTAACATTCTCAGCCAAGGCCTTTTCTTTCTTTCCATGGTAGCTCCATATGCCTCAAACCTTTTCTGATCCCATCCGTCACATCAAAACTTACCTGTTCAGGGTCTTATTTCATTATTCTTTGCTCTTTCTTAGCTAACAAAAGGTACCACGAACTATTTCAGAGGAACTTTACATTCATTTTTTTTTTTTTTGCAGTACGCGGGCCTCTCACTGTTGTGGCCTCTCCCGCTGCGGAGCGCAGGCTCAGCGGCCATGGCTCACGGGCCCAGCCGCTCCGCGGCATGTGGGATCTTCCCGGAGCGGGGCACGAACCCGTGTCCCCTGCATCGGCAGGCGGACTCTCAACCACTGCGCCACCAGGGAAGCCCTACATTCATTTTTGATTTAATCTTTACAACAGCCTGGTGTGATAGACACTATTAGTCCCATTTCATAGATGTGTAAATTGAGGCTGAGAGGTTAAGATGCTCTCATTCAAGATCACAAGGCTAGTAAATCAAAGAGGGTCTACAGCACAACAACTTTTAACCACTGCATACAGTCTCCCTATACTAGAAAATATTTACTGGGCTAACTCACACAGTAAGACATTAAACACTTTTAATGGCTATTTTTCAAGAGAGTACTTTAACCTGAATAGCGAAAATTTCAAATACATCAAAAGTTTCAGGCAGTAGGGCCTTTCACTGCCATTTAGGGTTACCTTCTTCCATCCGGCCCCCACGGAATGCCACGTCGATTTGGCATTTTTAACATTGCAGTTAAAGATTATAAAAATAAAGCCATCTCTGACCATGAAAAGCTCTGTGGAAGCTACGTTATAAACTATAACTGAGAAAGACTAGTTTTTAAGCAGTGTATTTAGATATGTTGGTGTGTTATTAGACACATACCTGAGCCCGTTCCCCATTTCACCCCTGTGTTTTTCAATTCAAAGAAGGATTTTTATTCTTCATGGAAATAAATGATATCAAAATCACAAGGTTTGACATCTTCTTAGATTATCTCCATCTAAGGTTATATAAACACACAGTATTTATGATTTAATACACATTTTTTTATCCTTACTGGGCTAAGTTGGTTTCCAAGAAAGAATAGCAGAGAATTCCAGATCTTCTCCAGAGATTCAGTATTATTTCTCCTCCAACCCAGAACACTCAGCTCTTCACCTCTGACACCCAGCTGATCAGATCCCCCACCTTCTCTCTCACACACACACTTATTAGACTACCATGTGCATTGTATGTCATATCAAAATGAATAAGACAATGACCATCTCTTCAAAGAGTCCATGGTCTAGAGAAGAGAGACATAAAACTATAATATAAAATAAAAATAAAATACATTAAAAAATTCATTCCTATAGGGAGAATATGAATTTTCTCCTTTATATTTCCAGATACTTCCAGACAAAGAATGGAGGTTTCACACTCCTTGGTCACTGCCCCCCTTCACCCCAAAAAACAACTAAACCTGAATCTTCTCATATCTCTGCCTTCTCAGTAAATGGCACTCAGGTAGTTTTTCAGGCCCCAAACTTCTGCTATTAATGTCAGTGTCTGTCTCTTCCCCTGCCTCAAATCCAATCCATCAACAGGTTCTGCCAGTTCTAACTTCAAAGTGCGCTCAGTAGTATACCGGTCCCCGTTTTGACTGCCACTCCATGGATCTGTGCACCATCGCCTCTCACTTGCATGGCTGCAGTATTTCCTGAATAGACTCTTTGCTTCCATTTCTTCCCTTTTTGCTCCATGACAACCTATTCTTCACAGAACAGTCAGAGAGCTCTTTTTAAAGTACTCACCAGCTTCTGTCTCAGCCATAATCGTGTAACAGGGTCTGGATTTACCTTCCCCCATGACTAGAAAACTGGCCAAAATATATTGACAATGGTTTTCAGACATTATACAACTGGCGGCACAGAACAGTTATCTCTGAGACAAAGGAAACAATAAGGTGAGCCCTATGGTTGTCCTGGTTATCTGAGGCAGTTTGCAGGCAGCACACATCCAAACAGATCCTGGAGGTCTTACTAAATTGAAGGGACAGAGATCAGAGTTTGATGAGGTCAAGGCAGCTAGAATTTGTGGAGCACCATTTTTTAAAAAGACTTTACTTTCAATATAAATTACCTTGGTTCCTATGTCACATATCAACTGACTGTGCGTCTATTTCTCAACTTTCAATTTCAGTTCCCTTGATCTATTTATCAATCACTATATCCTCATCACTTATGTCCTTATCCTTACTCTGTTGTCTTAATTTCTATCTCTCTCCACAAAGTCTAGTGATAAGATAGTGTATGTCTTCCAGCTTTGTCCTTTTTCAAGTTTGTTTTGGCTATTCTATGTCTTTTGCATTTCCATACAATTTTTATTTTTATTTTTTCTCTTGCGGGCACGTGGGCCTCTCACTGCCGTGGCCTCTCTGGCAGCAGAGCACACGCTCCGGATGCACAGGCCCAGCGGCCATGGCCCACGGGCCCAGCTGCTCCACAGCATGCGGGATCCTCCCGGACCGGGGCACGAACCCGCGTCCCCCGCATCGGCAGGTGGACCCCCAACCACTGCGCCACCAGGGAAGCCCTCCATATAATTTTTAGAGTCAATTTGTCAATTTCTAGAAAAAATCTGTTAGGATTTTGGTTGGAATTATGTAAAATTTACAGATCACTTTTGTAAGACTGTTTATCTTAATATTGTGTCTTCTAATCCATGATCATGATATAATTCTCCATTTATTTAGCTTTTCTTTAATATCTCTTATCAGTGTTTTGTATTTTTCAGTGTAGAAGTCTTGCACAATTTTTGTAAGTCTATTCTTAGTTTATATTTTGATGCTATTGTAAATGGTATTTAAACATTTATTTTCCAATTATTTGACAGTAAACAGAAATATAATTGATTTTTGTATATTGACCTTATATCCTATTACCTTAAATTCAGATTTTAGACCTACTAGTTTTTCTGTACATTGATTTTGATATTTCTGAATAAAGAAAATTTTACTTCTTCCCTTCTATTCCTTAATTCCATTGTGTTCAGGGAAACTACTCTGTAAAATTTCAATATTTTTGAAATTTCATGAGACTTGTTTTATGGCTTAGCACATGACCATCTTGGTGGATGTTCCAGAAACACTCTAAAGATGGGTTTCCATGGTCTCTGGCATCCATTGTTTCTCATGAAAAATCATTTTGCTGATGAAATGCCATCACATACCATTGTTTCTCAATATGTAACGTTTTCCTCTGACTGCTTTCAATACAATCTCTTTATTTTCGTTTTTGGTAGTTGAACTATGAAGTGCCTAGTTGTGATTTTCTTGTATTTATCTTACTTGGAATTTGTTGATCTTCTTCGACATGTAAGTAGATTATTTCCACCAAATTTGAGGAAATTTCAACTATTTTTTCTTCAGCTATTTTTGGGTCTCATTTGCTTTCTCTTTTCATTCTGGGACTAGAATTCCACTTGTGTTAGACCACTTAAGATGTATTACAGATTACGGAGGCTCTGTTCACTTTTTGCAATCTTATTTCGCTTCGTTTTTCAGAATGTATGATTTCTTTTTTAAAAAATTATTTATTTTGGCTGCACTGGGTCTTAGTTGTGGCATGAGGACTCTTAGTTGAGGCATGAGAACTCTTAGTTGCGGCATGCATGCAGGATCTAGTTCCCTGACCAGGGATCAAACCCAGGCCCCCTGCATTGGGAGCATGGAGTCTTACCCACTGGACCACCAGGGAAGTCCCTGGAATGTATAATTTCTAATGTTCTTTCTTCAAGTTCACTGATTATGGTGGTCATGAGAATTGCCTCCCAGGCCACCAGCTGTCAGGAACATAACTGACTGAGAGCACAAGCTGCTATTCTCTAAAATTCATCATGTGTTTGTGCTGAGGCCACACTTCCTGCAGGCTGCTGCCAGTCAAACACTGAGAGTGGCAGTGGTTCTAAGGACTCCTCTGATGACTGACTTGGGCTCCAGGACACCCTGCTGGTCTTGCTGAACTTTTCTTAGACTGCATGACATCTCACCTTCCTTCCTTCTCTTCTTCACTCCAGGTCAGTCTTGCAGTGTGATCTGATGGCTATCACAGCCTTCCCCAGTCCCCTCCCCATTTTCTAAAATAAGCATTTCTCTGAATAAAAGCCTTTCATGTTTAATCCATTCTTAGTGTCTGCTTTGAGGTGGGCACCTGGATTGACACAGCTAAAATCAGGAGTAGTCTGAGAAATCAGGTGGTAAGATAAGGATTTGGGACTGGCTTTCCCACCACATGGCAGACAAATGGGATGCTATTCTCTTGGCAGATGGAACAAGGATAGTCCCTGGCAAAAGGTAGTAGCTCAACTGCTGACTGTTTTACCGGTGGTGAATTGGGAAAATGTGTCAGAGGAGAGTAATGTTGTGAAAGGTAAGACAATACAGACATAAAGACAAACTGTGCTCTGGAACCTGTGGCTGCATTTGCATCAAAGGCACACTTGCCGTGAATGAGTGTGGCAGGGAACTAAGGCAAAACTGCTCCTGGGAGACACAGGACTTCTCTGACGGCAGACTTTGCTTCGTGGACTCTTCATTGTCCTTTCCAACCCTTCCTTAAACTGCACAAACAGTCCACCCCTCAGATTTTCCTTCCCTCCCTCCTTCACTTGGAGTCAGACCTGCATACAATCAATGGCTCTCCCAGCCTTCTCCAGCTCCTTCTCCATTTCCTCTCACAAGTGTTTCCTATAATAAAATCCTTGCATGTTTAATCCTTTCTTGGTAGAAGACACAAATTAACACACTGACTTCTGCTATCCCCAGTCGCTATTCAGCCCATCCAGTGAATGTTTTATTTCAGAAATTGTACTTTTCAGTTATTGAAAATATGTTTGGCTCTTTTTCATATTTTCCATTTCTCTGTTGACATCACCCATCTACTATTCAGTCATTATTCCAGTACTTTTCATCGGTTTTCCTAGAGGAAAAAAAGCCCAATTTATTATCTAGACAAGCAAACTATAATCTAAAATATAATTGGAAAGGAGCCAATATGTCAAATGTCTTTGACTTTGAGGACCTCAAGATTTCAATCTAGTGATTCTACTTCTGGGTGTATATCTGAGAAAAGTGAAATAACTGTCTCAAAGAGATATCTGCACCCCAGATATTCATTGCAGCATTATGTATAATAGCCAAGACATGAAAATAACCTAAATGTCCATTTATGGATGAATGGATAAATAAAATTATATATATATGAAATTATATATATATAAAATCATGTATGTATGAATTTCAACCATAAAAAAGAAGGAAATCCTGCCATTTGTGACAACATGGATGGGACCTTGAGGGCATTATGCTATGTGAAATAAATCAGACAGAGAAGGATAAATACTGTATGATCTCACTTATATGTGGAATCTGAAAAACCCAAAGTCATAGAAACAGAGAACAGATTGGAGGTTGCCATAGGCAGGTGGGTAGAGGTTGGGCAAAATGGGTGAAGGTGGTCAAAAGGTACAAACTTCCAGTCATGAGATAAATAAGTCCTGGGGATGTAATGTACAGCATGGGGACTATAGTTAACAATACTGCATTGTATACTGAAAGTTGCTAAGAGAGCAGATCTTAAAAGTTCTCACTGTAAGAAAAAATTTTAGCTATGTGAGGGGATGGATGTTAACTAAATTTATTGTGGTAATCATTTTTTAATATATACATGTATCAAAACATTATGTTGTACACCTTAAATTTATATAATGTTATATGTCAATTATATCTCAATAAAACTAGGGGGAAAAATAAGAATCAGAAAAAATAAACTTGTTTCTAAGGGCAAAAAAAGATTAAAATTTTTTTTCTTTAATTCTAAGGAAATGTTACTAAATATAACAGTAATAGCACATCTTAGTTGACTAGGAATTCCTGTCACAATGCTTTAGAAAGAATGCCATCTTCTCCAGAATAATAAAATTGTCAACTGACTGTATTGAGGTCACTTGACTGTACTACTGTTAGTTAACATTAGGGGAAGCTGGGTAAAGGATATATGGGAACTCTCTGAACTATTTTTGCAACTTTAAAAACTAAAATGTTAAAAGAAATTGCAAGTACCATGAGTCTCCCTTATAAGATATTAAAAGTGCAAACCTGTTTCAAAATGTGTAGAGATTCCGTCTAGTGTATTCACTTTACTTAGCAAACAAGAAAGGTAAAAGCAGGGGCTTCCCTGGTGGCGCAGCGGTTGAGGGTCTGCCTGCCGATGCAGGGGACGCGGGTTCATGCCTCGGTCCGGGAGGATCCCACATGCCACGGAGCGGCTGGGCCCATGAGCCATGGCCGCTAGGCCTGCGCGTCCAGAGCCTGTGCTCCGCAACGGGAGAGGCTACAACAGTGAGAGGCCTGCGTAGTGCAAAAAAAAAAAGTTAAAAGCAGTAGACATCTATTACCTTTTGTCTGCCCTTCCTTTTTGGAATTGCCCTTTTCCAACTCCATGTGAGTTTTTAATATATACATTTTTTTTCTTTTTTTTTTGTTTCTTTTGTTGTTTTTTGTTGTTGTTTTTTGTGGTACGCGGGCCTCTCACTGCTGTGGCCTCTCCCATTGTGGAGCACAGGCTCCAGACACTCAGGCCCAGCGCCCATGGCCCATGGGCCCAGCCGCTCTGTGGCACACGGGACCCTTCCAGACCAGGGCATGAACCCGTGCCCCCTGCATCAGCAGGCAGACTCCCAACCACTGCACCACCAGGGAAGCCCTATACATATATATTTGTACACCCATGTTCACAGCAGCATTATTCACAATAGCCTAAAGGTGGAAGCAACCCAAGTGTCCATCAGCGGGTGAATGGATAAGCACAACGTAATATATACATAGAATGTAATACCATTCAGCCCTAAAAAAGGAAGGAAATTCTGAACATGCTACACCATCAATGAAACTTGGGGACAACATGCCAAGCAAAATAAACTAGTTACATACACACACATAAGATACTGCCTGATTCCACTTATATGAGGGACCTAGAGTCACCAAATTCATAGAGACAGAAAGCAGAATGGTGGCTGCCAGGGGCTGGAGGAGGAGGGAATTGTTTCATGGGGACAAAGTTTCAGTTTTACAAGATGAAAAGAGTTCCGGAAATGGATGTGGTGATGGGTGCACAACAATGTAAATGTACTTAATGTCACTGAACTGTATAACTAAAAATGGTAAATTTTTTGTTATGTGTAATTTGTCACAATTAAAAAAAAACTGGTTAAAAAAAAAAAAAGCCAAACCCAACAGTTGTCCAGGCTCCTTGATAGTCACCTTTGAGCTACTGGGATCACAGGTCAATCTGATGCTGAAGAAATCAGAGTCTCTAACAGGTCAGAGCAATGTCTACATGCAGACAAAGTGCCAGGGGGGCTCAAACTCAGACCTCACTTAATCCTTACAGAGACCTTGCACGGAGAGTGAAAAGGAAGTGACTGGTCCAGGGACACACACCCTCTAAGGAGAAGAGCAAGACCAAGGATGGGAATCCAGCCCTGAAACCAGAGAGGTTCTCTCTCTGGCAGGTCCTTACGGCAGGCTTGTGTCCAATTCACCTCTGTGTTGCCAGCATCTGGCACAGCATCTGACCTGGCACATAGTAGGTGCCCAACAAAAATTTGCTGAATAAATGAAATGTGCTGAATTAGACATGATCTCTCCTCCTGAGTGGTTCAAGGCTAAGGAAAGAGTGTGGTGGTTTTGTGATGCATCAGCTTGGGGTGGGGGCAGGGTAACATGTCCCAGAATTCACTCCCTGAAGGTTTCCAGTTAGGAGAGGCCACAAAAGGCATCTTCACATGATATTTGGAGGGTGGAGGTGAAGTGGCAGCCGCTTTTGTGTTTTCATGCTTGGCAGTCTGGGCAGGCACTTGTGTAGCTCACACACGGTATCTGCTGACTCGTGTGGTTGGTGCGGCGAAGGAGCCGGGCCTGCAAAATCTCCGCCTTCCTCTGCAGCCCCGTCAGCTTCCTGACTCCAGAGTGGATGTGTGTTTAGCCCCAGCTCGGATGACGCCAGCTCTCAGGAATGACATCCTGAGTTAATACGGCTTTCAAGAAGCTTTCTCCAGTGAGGAGATGTTACTTCCACTGAGCTTTCATAGGCTTTGCTTGTATGTTAGTATCTACATTCTTCCTCATACCCAAACTATTTATTTTAATGGTTATTTTCCTGGAGGAAACAACCTTCCCTTGTGATTCTGAGAGAGCTTTGTCTGTAATGCTATTCGGGTGTACCACAACCCAGGGGGACCAATCAGAGTATTTCATCCCTCTGGACACCGTGATTGGTTCCAGTGATAGGCACAAGCTCAAAGTCAGCCAATCAGAGTTTTTGGGGGAGGTCAATGTGACAAGGGAGGGAAAGAGAAGTTTGTTCTTTTCTCAGTTGTCATTAGTTTTACATTCAAACTAGTCCTCTAATTCTTTTTTTTTTTTTTTTTTTTTTGCCTCTGTGTGAAAATGAAGTCAACACAATAAAGTACAATCCAGACATGGAGAGAGCCCCCTGAAGACATGGCATTTGGATCCAGTTGCACCTGGAGCCAGCCCATCCCCTGAGACTTCAGGTTACCTAGCAATGAAGTCTTACCCATGGTGGTTCAGGTAAGTTCCTATTTCTTCATGAAGCAGTCCTGGTTAATACAGTTAATAAATAGAACATGTATTCATTTGGTCCTACAGTGGTCTTTGTGTGGATACACCTCAAAAGGCAACCTCTGAAATAATGATCCTTTTGGTAAATTATACTTTGATGTTGAAGAAACTGTATCCTTTTCTTCTAATATATTCTAGATAAATCCAGCTCCAAATTATTATTATTTTTTCACTAAGTATTAATGATGGCTTTTCTATCCATGCTCTTATTTTATACTATATACCCTTCCTGGGCAATCGTATCCACTCTCATTGTTTCTGCAACCACCTATATGCTGATGAAAATAAATTCACATCTCTTCCTCAATGCTCTCCTCAAAGCATCAAGAATCAGATATCCGGGGAGACCTTCAAGATGGTGCAGGAGAAAGACGTGGAGATCACTTTCCTCTCCACAAATACATCAGAAATACACCTACATGTGGAACAACTCCTACAGAACACCTACTAAAACGCTGGCAGAAGGCCTCAGACTTCTCAAAAGGCAAGAAACTCCCCACGTACCTGGGTAGGGCAAAAGAAAAAAGAAAAAACAGAGACAAAAGAATAGGGATGAGACCTGCACCTCTGAGAGGGAGCTGTGAAGGAGGAAAAGTTTGTACACACTAGGAAGCCCCTTCACTGGTGCAGATGGGGGGTGGATGGGGGGGGAAGCTTCAGAGCCACGGAGGAGAGCGCAGCAACAGGGGTGCAGAGGGCAAAGTGAAGAGATTCCTGCACAGAGGATCACTGCTGACCAGCACTCACCAGCCTGAGAGGCTTGTCTGCTCACCCGCCGGGGCGGGTGGGGGCTGGGAGCTGAGGCTCAGGCTTCGGAGGTCGGATCCCAGGGAGAGGACTGGGGTTGGCTGCGTGAACACAGCCTGAAGGGGGCTAGTGTGCCACAGCTAGCCAGGATGGAGTCCGGGAAAAAGTCTGGACCTGCCTAAGAGGCAAAAGACCATTGTTCAGGGTGCGAGAGGACAGGGGATTCAGAGCACTGCCTAAATGAGCTCCAGAGATGGGCGCGAGCCACGGCTATCAGCATGGACAACAAAGACGGACATGAAACGCTAAGGCTGCTGCTGCAGCCACCAAGAAGCCTGTGTGCAAGCACAGGTCACTATCCACACCTCCCCTCTGGGGAGCCTGTGCAGCCCACCACTGCCAGGGTCCCGTGATCCAGGGACAACTTCCCTGAGAGAACACATGGCGTGCCTCAGGCTGTTGCAACATCACGCTGGCCTCTGCCACTGCAGGCTCGCCCCACATTCTGTACCCCTCACTCCCCCAGCCTGAGTGAGCCAGAGCATCTTAATCAGCTGCTACTTTAACCCTGTCCTGTCTGAGTGAAGAACAGATGCCCTCAGGCGACCTACACACAGAGGCGGGGCCAAATCCAAAGCTGAACCCCGGGAGCTGTGCGAACAAAGAAGAGAAAGGGAAATCTCTCCCAGCAGCCTCAGGAGCAGCAGAGTAAATCTCCACAATCAATGTGATGTACCCTGAATCTGTGGAATACCTGAATAGGCAACGAATCATCCCAAAATTTAGGCCGTGGATTTCGGGAGCAACTATAGAGTTGGGGTTTGCTTTCTGTATCTAATTTGTTTCTGGTTTTATGTTTACCTTAGTTTAGTATTTAGAGTTTATTATCATTGGTGGATTTCTTTATGGATTTGGTTGCTCTCTTCCTCCCTTTTTTTTATATATAGATTTTTTTTTCCTTTTTCTCTTTTTGTGAGTGTGTATGTGTATGCTTCTTTGTGTGATGTTGTCTGTATAGCTTTGCTTTTACCATTTGTCCTAGGGTTCTGTCTGTCCATTTTAGTTTGTTTGTTTGTTTGTTTGTTTTGTTTTTTAATATAGTTTTTAGCGCTTGTTATCAATGGTGGATTTATTTTTAGGTTTGGTTGCTCTCTTCTTTCTTTTTTTAAATTTTATTTTAAAAATTTTTATTGTTCATAATTATTTTCTATTTTAATAACTTTATTTTTTTCTTTCTTTCTTTTTTCTCCATTTTTTTCTGAGCTGTGTGGCTGACAGGGTCGTGGTGCTCCAGCCCGGTGTCAGACCTGTGTCTCTGAGGTGGGAGAGCCGAGTTCAGGCCATTGGTCCACCAGAGACATCCCATACACATAACATCCCATGCTACACATAACATCAAACGGCGAAAGCTCTCTCAGAGATCTCCATCTCAATGCTAAGACCCAGATCCACTCAACGACCAGCAAGCTACAGTGCTGGACACCCTATGCCAAACAACTAGCAAGACAGGAACACAACCCCACCCATTAGCAGAGAGGCTGCCTAAAATCATAATAAGGTCACAGATACCCCCAAACACACCACCGGATGCGGTCCTGCCCAACAGAAAGACAAGGCTCAGCCTCATCCACAAGAACACAGGCACTAGTCCCCTCCACCGGGAAGCCTACACACCCACTGAACCAAACTTAGCCGATGGGGGCAGACACCAAAAACAATGAGAACTACAAACCTGCAGCCTGTGAAAAGGAGACCCCAAAAAAACACAGTAAGTTAAGCAAAATGAGAAGACAGAGAAACACACAGCAGACGAAGGAGCAAGGTAAAACCCCACCAGACCTAACAAATGAAGAGGAAATAGGCAGTCTACGTGAAAAAGAATTCAGAGTAATGATAGTAAAGATGATCCAAAATCTTGGAAATACAATGGAGAAAATACAAGAAAAGCCTAACAAGGACATAGAAGAACTAAAGAGCAAACAAACAATGATGAACAACACAATAAATCATATTAAAAATTCTCTAAAGGAATCAATAGCAGAATAACTAAAGCAGAAAAACGGATAAGTGAACTGGAAGATAAAATAGTGGAAATAACTACTGCAGGGCGGAATAAAGAAAAATGAATGAAAAGAATTGAGGACACTCTTAGAGACCTCTGGGACAACATTAAATAAACCAACATTTGAATTGTAGGGGTCCAAGAAGAAGAAGGGTAAAAAGAAAGGGACTGAGAAAATATTTGAAGAGATTGTAGTTGAAAACTTCCCTAATATGGGAAAGGAAATAGGCAATCAAGTCCAGAAAGTGCAGAAAGTCCCATACAGGATAAATCCAAGGAGAAATACACCAAGATGCATATTAATCAAACTATCAAAAATTAAATACAAAGAAAATATATTAAAAGAAGCAAGGGAAAAACAACAAATAACTTACAAGGGAATCCCCATAAGGTTAACAGCTGATCTTTCAACAGAAACTCTGCAGGCCAGAAGGGAGTGGCAGGACATATTTAAAGTGATGAAAGGGAAAAACCTACAACCAAGATTACTCTACCCAGCAAGGATCTCATTCACATTCAATGGAGAAATTAAAACCTTTACAGACAAGCAAAAGCTAAGAGAATTCAGCACCACCAAACCAGCTTTACAACAAATGCTAAAGGAACTTCTCTAGGCAGGAAACACAAGAGAAGGAAAAGAACTACAATAAAAAACCCAAAACAATTAAGAAAATGGTCATAGGAACCTACATATCAATAATTACCTTAAATGTAAAGACATTAAATGCTCCAACCAAAAGACATAGACTGGATGAATGGATACAAAAACAAGACCCGTATATATGCTGTCTACAAGAGACCCACTTCAGACCTAGGGACACAAACAGAATGAAAGTGAGGGGATGGAAAAAGATATTCCATGCAAACGGAAACCAAAAGAAAGTTGGAATAGCAATTCTCATATCAGACAAAATAGACTTTAAAATAAAGACTATTACAAGAGACAAAGAAGGACACTACAGAATGATCAAGGGATCAATCCAAGAAGAAGATATAACAATTGTAAATATTTATGCACCCAACATAGAAGCACCTCAATAGTTAAGGCAAATGCTAACAGCCATAAAAGGGGAAATTGACAGTAACACAACCATAGTAGGGGATTTTAACACCCCACTTTCACCAATGGACAGATCATCCAAAATGAAAGTAAATAAGGAAACACAAGCTTTAAATGACACATTAAACAAGATGCATTTAATTGATATTTATAGGACATTCCACCCAAAAATGACAGAATACACTTTCTTCTCAACTGCTCATGGAACATTCTCCAGGATAAATCATATCTTGGGTCACAAATCAAGTCTTGGTAAATTTAAGAAAAGTGAAATCATATAAAGTATCTTTTCCAACAATAACGCTATGAGACTAGATATCAATTACAGTAAAAATTCTGTAAAAAATACAAACACATAGAGGCTAAAAAATACACTACTTAATAACCAAGAGATTACTGAAGAAATCAAAGAGGAAATCAAAAAATACCTAGAAACAAATGACAATGAAAACACAATGACCCAAAACTTATGGGATGCAGCAAAAGCAGTTTTAAGAGGGAAGTTTATAGCAATACAGTCCTACCTCAAGAAACAAGAAACATCTCAAAGAAACAACCTAACCTTACACTTAAAGCAATTAGAGAAAGAAAAACAAAAACCCCCCAAATTTAGCAGAAAGAAAGAAATCATAAGGGCAGATCAGAAATAAATGAAAAAGAAATGAAGGAAACAATAGCAAAGATTAATAAAACTAAAAGCTGGTTCTTTGAGAAGGTAAAAAAAATTGATAAACCATTAGCCAGACTCATCAAGAAAAAATGGGAGAAGACTCAAATCAATAGAATTAGAAATGAAAAAAGAGAAGTAACAACTGACACTACAGAAATAAAAAGGATCACAAGAGATTACTACAAGCAATTATATTCCAGTAAAATGGACAGCCTGGAAGAAATGGACACATTTTTAGAAAAGCCCAACCTTCTGAGACTGAACCAGGAAGAAATAGAAAATATAAACAGACCAATCAAAAGCACTGAAATTGAGACTGTGATTAAAAATATTTCTACAAATAAAAGCCCAGGACCAGAAGGCTTCACAGGCGAATTCTATCAAACATTTAGAGAAGAGCTAACACCTATCCTTCTCAAACTCTTCCAAAATATAGCAGAGGGAGGAACACACCCAAACTCATTCTACGAGGCCACCATCACCCTGATACCAAAACCAGACAAAGATGCCACAAAGAAAGAAAACTACAGGCTAATATCACAGATGAACATAGATGCAAAAATCCTCAACAAACTACTAGCAAACAGAATCCAACAGCACATTAAAAGGATCATATACCATGATCAAGTGGGGTTTACCCCAGGGATGCAAGGATTCTTCAATATATGCAAATCAATCAATGTGATAAACCATATTAACAAATTGAAGGAGAAAAACCATATGATCATCTCAATAGGTACAGAAAAATCTTTTGACAAAATTCAACACCCATTTATGATAAAAACCCTCCAGAAAGTAGGCATAGAGGGAACCTACCTCAACATAATAAAGGCCATATATGACAAACCCACAGCCAACATCATTCTCAATGGTGAAAAACTGAAACCATTTCCACTAAGATCAGGAACAAGACAAGGTCGTCCACTCTCACCAGTATTATTCAACATTGTTTTGGAACTTTTAGCCACAGCAATAAGAGAAGAAAAAGAAATAAGAGGAATCCAAATTGGAAAAGAAGAAGTAAAACTGTCACTGTGTGCAGATGACATGATACTATACATAGAGCATCCTAAAGATGCTACCAGAAAACTACTAGAGCTAATCAATGAATTTGGTAAAGTTGCAGGATACAAAATTAATGCACAGAAATCTCTTGCATTCTTTTACACTAATGATGAAAAATCTGAAAGTGAAATTAAGGAAACACTCCTATTTACCACTGCAACAAAAAGAATAAAATACCTAGGAATAAACCTACCTAAGGAGACAAAAGACCTGTATGCAGAAACCTATAAGACACTGATGAAAGAAATTAAAGATGATACAAACAGATGGAGAGATATACCATGTTCTTGGATTGGAAGAATCAACATTGTGAAAATGACAATACTACCCAAAGCAATCTACAGATTCAATGCAATCCCTATCAAACCATCAATGGCATTTTTCACAGAACTAGAACAAAAAATTTCACAATGTGTATGCAAACACAAAAAACCCTAAATAGCCAAAGCAATGTTGAGAAAGAAAAACCAAGCTGGAGGAATCAGGCTCCCGGACTTCAGACCATACTACAAAGCTACAGTAATCAAGACAGTATGGTACTGGCACCAAAACAGAAATATAAATCAATGGAACAGGACAGAAAGCCCAGAGATAAACCCACACACATATGGTGACCTTATTTTTGATAAAGGAGGCAAGAATATGCAATGGAGAAAAGACAGCCTCTTCGATAAGCGGTGCTGGGAAAACTGGACAGCTACACGTAAAAGAATGAAATTAGAACACTCCCTAACACCATACACAAAAATAAACTCAAAATGGATTAAAGACCTAAATGTAAGGCCAGACACTGTAAAACTCTTAGAGAAAAACATAGGCAGAACACTCTATGACATAAATCACAACAAGATCCTTTTTGACCCACCTCCTAGAGAAATGGAAATAAAAACAAAAATAAACAAATGGGACCTAATGCAACTTAGAAGCTTTTGCACAGCAATGGAAAACATAAACAAGATGAAAAGACAACCCTCAGAATGGCAGAAAATATTTGCAAATGAAGCAACTGACGAAAGATTCATCTCCAAAATTTACAAGCAGCTCTTGCAGCTCAATATCAAAAAAACAACCCAATCCAAAAATGGGCAGAAGACCTAAATAGACATTTCTCCAAAGAAGATATACAGATTGCCAACAAACACATGAAAGAATGCTGAACATCACTACTCATTAGAGAAATGCAATCAAAACTAAAATGAGATATCACCTCACACCAGTCAGAATGGCCATCATCAAAATATCTACAAACAGTGAATGCTGGAGAGGGTGTGGAGAAAAGGGAACCCTCTTCTACTGTTGGTGGGAATGTAAATTGATACAGCCACTACGGAGAAGAGTATGGAGGTTCCTTTAAAAACTAAAAATAGAACTACCGTATGACCCAGCAATCCCACTACTGGGTATATACCCTAAGAAAACCATAATTCAAAAAGAATCATGTGGCACAATATTCATTGCAACTCTCTTTACAATAGCCAGGATATGGAAGCAACCTAAGTGTCCATCAACAGATGAATGGATAAAGAAGATGTGGCACATATATACAATGGAATATTACTCAGTCATAAAGAGGAACGAAATTGAGTTATTTGTAGTGAGGTGGATGGACCTAGAGACTGTCATACAGAGTGAAGTAATTCAGAAAGAGAAAAACAAATACTGTATGCTAACACATATATATGGAATCTAAAAAAAAAAATGTCATGAAGAACCTAGGGGCAGGACGGGAATAAAGATAAATGAAGGGGCAGATGTAAAGAATGGACTTGAGGACACGGGGACGGGAAACGGTAAGCTGGGACGAAGTGAGAGAGTGGCATGGACTTGTATATATATTATACCAAATGTAAAATAGATAGCTAGTGGGAAGCAGACGCATAACATAGAGAAATCAGCTTGGTGCTTTGTGACCACGTAGAGGGGTGGGATAGGGAGGATGGTAGGGAGATGCAAGAGGGAGGCAATATGGGGATATATGTATATGTATAGCTGATTCACTTTGTTATAAAGCAGACACTAACACACCATTGTAAAGCAATTATACTCCAATAAAGATGTTAAAAAAAAAAGAATCAGGTATCGAGTTGCTTGTTGGCAACAACACATTTCTATTTCCCAAGCACCTCAAAGTTAACTTGTCAAAATGGAATGGATCATCTTTCCATTAACCATGCTCTTTTTCTTATAATTTAAAAATATTTATTGATGAACAATCTACCTGACCTCTGAAGGAAGGTGACATCCTTGAATCTTTGCCTTTCTACTTCTATGTACAATCAAGCCATCAAGCCCAACTATTGATTTTGTCTCCCATTTTATTAAATCCTCTTCTTCTCCTTACCACTACCATCATCTACTTCAATAACATCCAGTTTTAGTCCCGACCCCCCACCCAGCATCCCCCAAGAACTGCCAGGTTCTGTCTGATTCTCAAGTCTCTGTCTACGGTGGCTTCCCATTACGTAGAAAGTACAAACTCTGCTTTATGTCAGCTTGGCCTCCCTCTCCTGCCTCCCTTCCAGATGCTCACTGTCCCCTGCTTTTCCCCAGGGCAGTGGGACTTGTCCCATAATATCATGCTGTTACATGATTTTCTATCTTGACTCATGCTGCTGTCTCTTTTGACAGCAATGCTCTTCCCACCCTTGTCACCTGTGACTTCTCTGCTTTATTTGCAAATCAGCTCAGGAAGTAGCTACTCAGGGTGCCATTCCTGAGTCTCTGAAACCAGATTAGGGATCTGAGCTCTCAGAAATTATGCACCTATTTCCCATTATTATTTAAATTAAACAAATACCTTTTATTTTTCTGATTTTTGTCCTGAACAGGAAGTAATACCAAAAACGTTTTAATGCTGAGGATTAAACTCCAAATTGCAAGGTACAAAATGGTTGGTGAGAAGTAAACAAAATTAATTGTATACCATCATATGAAAAGCAAGTCACATACAGAATAAAATTTGTTCCTGTACTATATCTACTAATTTAAATCACGATGCTGGGCTTCCCTGGTGGCGCAGTGGTTGAGAGTCTGCCTGCCGATGCAGGGGACACGGGTTCATGCCCCGGTCCAGGAAGATCCCACATGCCGCGGAGCAGCTAGGCCCGGGAGCCATGGCTGCTGAGCCTGCGCGTCTGGAGCCTGTGCTCCACAACGGAAGAGGCCACAGCAGTGAGAGGCCCGCGTACAGCAAAAAAAAAAAAAAAAAAAAAAAAAAAAATCACGATGCTAATAATTATCAAATTACTACTAAGTATTTTCTAAGGATATATGTATAGGACTATATTCTAGGCTATATCCTAGTTCCTGATTGGGTACACAAGAAATATAAAATCTAGGTCTACCATATGTTCTTTTCTTCCTTTTTTAAATTGTGTTAAACATAATATAAAATTTACCAATCTTAAGTGTACAGTTCAGTGATATTAAATACTTTCACATTGTTGTGCAGCCATCACCACCATCCATCCCCATAACACCATGTGTGTTTTTTTTTTAAATCATCTTTATTGGAGTATAATTGCTTTACAATGTTGTGTTAGTTTCTGCTATATAACAAAGTGAATCAACTTTATGTATACATATATCCCCATATCTCCTCCCTCTTGCATCTCCCTCCCACCCTCCCCATCCCATCCCTCTAGGTGATCACAAAGCACCGAGCTGATCTCCCTGTGCTATGCACCTGCTTCCCACTAGCTATCTATTTTACATTTGGTAGTGTATATATGTCCATGCCACTCTCTCACTTCGTCCCAGCTTACCGTTTCCCCTACCCGTGTCCTCAAGTCCATTGTCTTATAGGTCTGTGGCTTTCTTCCCGTCCTGTCCCTAGGCTCTTCATGACCTCTTTTTTTTTTTTTTTAGATTACATATGTATGTGTTAGCATACAGTATTTGTTTTTCTCTTTCTGACTTACTTCACTCTGTATGACAGTCTCTAGGTCCATCCACCTCACTACAAATAACTCAATTTCATCCCTTTAATGGCAGAGTAATATTCCATTGTATATATGTGCCAAATCTTCTTTATTCATTCATCTGTTGATGGACATTTAGGTTGCTTCCATGTCCTGGCTAATGTACAGAGACCTGCAATGAACATTTTGGTACATGACTCTTTTTGAATTATGGTTTTCTCAGGGCATATGCCCAGTAGTGAGATTGCTGGGTTGTATGGTAGTTCTTTTTTTAGTTTTTTAAGGAACCTCCATACTGTTCTACATAGTGGCTGTATAAATTTACGTTCCCACCAACAGTGCAAGAGGGTTCCCTTTTCTCCACACCCTCTCCAGCATTTATTGTTTGTAGATATTTTGATGACGGCCATTCTGACTGGTGTGAGGTGATACCTCATTTTAGTTTTGATTTGCATTTCTCTAATGAGTAGTGATGTTCAGCATTCTTTCATGTGTTTGTTGGCAATCTGTATATCTTCGTTGGTGAAATGTCTATTTAGGTCTTCTGTCCATTTTTGGATTGGGTTTTTTTTTTAAATTGAGCTGCAGGAGCTGCTTGTAAATTTTGGAGATTAATCCTTTGTCAGTGGCTTCATTTGCAAATATTTTCTCCCATTCTGAGGGTTGTCTTTTCATCTTGTTTACGTTTTCCTTTTCTGTGCAAAAGCTTTTAAGTTTCATTAGGTCCCATTTGTTTATTTTTGTTTTTATTTCCATTTCTCTAGGAGGTGGGTCAAAAACGATTTTGCTGTGATTTATTTCATAGAGTGTTCTGCCTATGTTTTTCTCTAAGAGTTTTACAGTGTCTGGCCTTACATTGAGGTCTTTAATCCATTTTGAGTTTATTTTTGTGTATGGTGTTAGGGAGTGTTCTAATTTCATTCTTTTACATGTAGCTGTGCAGTTTTCCCAGCACCACATATTGAAGGGCTGTCTTTTCTCCATTGTATATTCCTGCCTCCTTTATCAAAAATATGGTGACCATATGTGCGTGGGTTTATCTCTGGGTTTTCTGTCCTGTTCCATTGATTTATATTTCTGTTTTGGTGCCAGTACCATACTGTCTTGATTACTGTAGCTTTGTAGTATGGTCTGAAGTCCGGGAGCCTGATTCCTCCAGCTTGGTTTTTCTTTCTCAAGATTGCTTTGGCTATTCGGTGTCTTTTGTGTTTCCATACACATTGTGAAATTTTTTGTTCTAGTTCTGTGAAAAATGCCATTGATGGTTTGATAAGGATTGCATTGAATCTGTAGATTGCTTTGGGTAGTATAGTCATTATCACAATGTTGATTCTTCCAATCCAAGAACATGGCATATCTCTCCATCTGTTTGTATCATCTTTAATTACTTTCATCAGTGTCTTATAATTTTCTGCATACAGGTCTTTTCTCTCCTTACATAGGTTTATTCATAGATATTTTATTCTTTTTGTTGCAATGGTAAATGGGAGTGTTTTCTTAATTTCACTTTCAGATTTTTCATCATTATTGTATAGGAATGCAAGAGATATCTGTGCATTAATATTGTATCCTGCTACTTTACCACATTCACTGATTAGCTCTAGTAGTTTTTTGGTAGCATCTTGAGGATTCTCTGTGTATAGTATCATGTCATCTGCAAACAGATGTGACAGCTTTACTTCTTCTTTTGCGATTTGGATTCCTTTTATTTCTTTTTCTTCTCTTGTTGCTGTGGTGAAAACTTCCAAAACAATGTTGAATAATAGTGGTGAGAGTGGGCAACCTTGTCTTGTTCCCGATCTTAGTGGAAATGGTTTCAGTTTTTCATCATTGAGGACGATGTTAGCTGTGGGTTTGTCATATATGGCCTTTATTATGTTGAGGAAAGTTCCCTCTATGCCTACTTTCTGCAGGGTTTTTATTATAAATGGGTGTTGAATTTTGTCGAAAGCGTTCTCTGCATCTATTTAGATGATCATATGGTTTTTCTCCTTCAGCTTTTTAATATGGTGTATCACATTGATTGATTTGTGTATATTGAAGAATCCTTGCATTCCTGGGATAAACCCCACTTGATCATGGTGTATGATCCGTTTAATGTGCTGTTGGATTCTGTTTGCTAGTATTTTGTTGAGGATTTTTGCATCTATGTTCATCAGTGATATTGGCCTGTAGTTTTCTTTCCTTGTGACATCTTTGTCTGGTTTTGGTATCAGGGTGATGGTGGCCTCATAGAATGAGTTTGGGAGTGTTCCTCCCTCTGCTATGTTTTGGAAAAGTTTGAGAAGGATAAGTGTTAGCTCTTCTCTAAATGTTTGATAGAATTCGCCTGTGAAGCCTTCTGGTCTTGGGCTTTTGTTTGTTGGAAGATTTTTAATCACAGTTTCCATTTCAGTGCTTATAATTGGTCTGTTTATATTTTCTATTTCTTCCTGGTTCAATGTCGGAAGGTTGTGCATTTCTAAGAATTTGTCCATTTCTTCCAGGTTTTCCATTTTATTGGCATATAGTTGCTTGTAGTAATCTCTCATGATCCTTTGTATTTCTGCCGTGTCAGTTGTTACTTCTCTTTCTTTTCTAATTCTATTGATTTGAGTCTTCTCCCTTTTTTTCTTGATGAGTCTGGCTAATGGTTTATCAATTTTGTTTATCTTCTCAAAGAACCAGCTTTTAGTTTTATTGATCTTTGCTATCGTTTCCTTCATTTCTTTTTCATTTATTTCTGATCTGATCTTTACGATTTCTTTCCTTCTGCTAACTTTGGGGGTTTTTTGTTCTTCTTTCTCTAATTGCTTTAGGTGTAAGGTTAGGTTGTTTCTTTGAGATGTTTCTTGTTTCTTGAGGTAGGATTGTATTGCTATAAACTTCCGTGTTAGAACTGCTTTTGCTGCATCCCATAGGATTTGGGTCATTGTATTTTCATTGTCATTTGTTTCTAGGTATTTTTTGATATCCTGTTTGATTTCTTCAATCATCTCTTGGTTATTAGTAGTGTATTGTTTAGCCACCATGTGTTTGTATTTTTTACAGGTATTTTCCTGTAATTCATATCTAGTCTCATAGCATTATGGTTCAAAAAGATACTTGATAAGATTTCACTTTTCTTAAATTTACCAAGGCTTGATATGTGACCCAAGATATGATCTATCCTGGAGAATGTTCCATGAGCACTTGAGAAAAATGTGTATTCTGTTGTTTTGGGGTGGAATGTCCTATAAATATCAATTAAGTCCATCTTGTCTATTTCCCATTATTATCACAGCTACCATAGTGGCCTTTTTCATTTGCTCCCTCTCATTAGTGTTTATGCTGCATTCAATATCTTGCAGTTGAGGTAAATTGATGAAAAATGACAGATACTCCCTATGAACACTAGATGTCACCCTTATCTTTTGTTTGAACTAATGAACAGCCACTGATTCTGTGTTTAAACTCTGTTTTTAAAAATTCTTTTTCTGATTAGATCTTGGAGTTTAAAAAAAAAAACTCTCATCTTGAAGTGTTTTTTTTTTCTTTTAAAAAAACCAACTTTTTAGATTTTCATAGGTTCAGCAGTGGTTAAAGCTCAAAACAAAAACGACTCTAAGTGATCTTTAAAAATCTACTGAACAACGTTATATGAGTTAGCTCATTACCAGCCTAGCTTGTATTTGCTGACTCTCAGAACAGACACATGGATTTCAAAAAGCATGTAATTAATTGTATTTCCTTGAAAAATCATGGAACTTCAGAAAAAGGCTGAAAAATTTTGTCTTAAGATTTTTTCTAATCTTCTGGGATTTCTTTGTTTTTTTGTTTGTTTTGTTGTTTTGTACATCATAATTTTATTTCATTTGTTTTTTAATTAAAGGATAGCAGGTTTACAATGTTATATTAGTTTCAGATATACAACATAGTGATTCAATATTTTTATAGAGTATATTCAAATTAAAGTTATTATAAAATATTGGCTATATCCCCTGTGCTGTACATTAACTACATGCTTGTATCTTATTTATTTTATACCTAGTAGCTTATACCTCTTAATCCCCTTCACCTATCTTGCCCCTCCCCTCTCCTCCCCTCTTCCCACTGGTAACCACTAATTTGTTCTCTGAATTTATGAGTCTGTTTCTGTTTTGTTATATTTGTTCATTTGTTTTATTTTTTAAGATTCCACATATAAATGAAAACATATAGTATTTGTCTTTGTCTGACTTACTTTATTAAGTTTAATCTCCTCCAGGTCCATCCATGTTGTGAATGGCAAATTTTCATTCTTATGACTAATATTCCAGTGTATATAAATATACCACATCTTTATCCATTCCACTGTTGATGGATACTTAGGTTGCTTCCATTTCTTGGCTATTGCAAATAATGCTGCTGTGAACATTGGGGGTGTATGTATCTTTTTGAATTAGTGTTTTCTTTTTCTTCAGTTAAATACACAGGAGTGGAATTCCTGGATAGCATGGTATTTCTATTTTTAGTTTTTTGAGGAACCTCCATACTGTTTTCCATAGTGGCTGTATCAATTTACATTTCCACCAACAGTGTACTAGGGTTCCCTTTTCTCCACATCTTTGCCAACATTTATTACCTGTTTTCTTTTTGACAATAGCCATTCTGACAGCTATGAGGTGATAACTCATCATGGTTTTGATTTGCATTTTCCTGATAGTTAGTGATGTTGATCATCTTTTCATGTGCCTGTTGGCCATCTGTAAGTCTTCTTTGGAAAAATGACTATTCAGGTCTTCTGTCCATTTTTTAATTGGGTTCTTTGGTTTTTGATATTGAGTTTATGAGTCCTTTATATATTTTGGATATTAATCCCTTATCAGACACATCATTTGAAAATATTTTGTCCCATTCAGTGGGTTGTCTTTCCATTTTTCTGATGGTTTCCCTCACTCAGCAAAAGCTTTTAAGTTTAGTTAGGCCCCATTTGTTTATTTTTGCTTTTGTTTTCCTTGCCGGAGGAGACAGATCCAAAAAAATATTGCTAAGACTTATGTCAGAGTGGACTACCTACATTTTCTTCTAGGGGTTTTATGGTTTCCAGCCTTATATTTAGGTCTTTAATCCATTTTGAGTTTAGGTGTGAGAAAATGTTCTAATTTCATTCTTTCACATGTAGTTGTCCATTTTTCCCAACACCACTTACTGAAGAGACTGTCTCTTCCCCATTGGATATTTTTGCCTCCTTTGTCATAGATTAATTGACCATATGTGCACGGGCTTATTTCTGGGCTCTCCATTCCGTTCCATTGATCTATGCATCTGTTTTTGTGCCAGTATCATACTGTTTTGATTACTGTAGCTTTGTAGTGTAGTCCAAATTGAGGGAGCATGATACTTCCAGCTTTGTTCTTTTTTCTCAAGATTGCTTTGGCAACTCAGGGTCTTTTGCAGTCCCATATGAATTTTAGGATTATTTGTCCTAATTCTGTGAAAAATGTCATGGGTATTTTGATAGGGATTGCATTAAATCTGTAGATTGCTATGGGTAGCATGGACATTTTAACAATATGGATTCTTCCAATCCATGAACATAGGATATCTTTCTTCAATTTTCTTCATCAAAGTCTTATAGTTTTCAGACTATAGGTGTTTCACCTCCTTGGTTGAGTTTATTCCTAGGTATTTTATACTTTTTGATGTGATTGTAAATTCTCACCTTTGCAGTAAGAGTGGGTGGTAACTATTTATTTATGATTTATTATAATTATCTATAGAAACTTCAAAGTAATAAATAATTTAAAAGAGGTCTGAAGGATACACTAAAACAACACTGTACCAAAGAAAAAGACTTAGAACATACTTTCAGAAGGAAAGTCTTGATAGAGCTTTCATTTTTTAAAGGTATTTTAAAAATATTTCTTTTCACAGAAAGACTCACCTTACGTTAACTTTTATTTTCCTTCTCAAACTAACAGTCTCCCAGTTTACCAGCTTTGTAAATGGTTCTACTCCCATCTAATTATTAGGTTGTTTATTTGAGATTTTGCTTGTTTCCTGAGGTAAGTTTGTATCGCTATAAACTTCCCTCTTAGAACTGCTTTTGCTGTGTCCCATAGGTTTTGGATCATCATGTTTTCATTTTCATTTGTCTCTATGTACTTTAAAATTTCCTCTTTAATTTCTTCAGTGATCCATTGGTTATTTAGTAGAATATTGTTTAGCCTCCATGTGTTTGTGTTTTTGCAATTTTTTTCTTGTAGTTGATCTCTAGTCTCATAGTTGTTGTCAGAAAAGATGCTTGACATGATTTCAATTCTCTTAAATTTACAGAGGCTTGTTTTGTGGCCTAGCATGTGATCTGTCCTGGAGAATGTTCCATATGCATTTGAAAAGGATGTGTGTTCTGCTGCTTTCAGATGGAATGCTCTCTATATATCATTTAAGTCTATTTGTATAATGTGTTATTTAAGGCCTGTGTTTTCTTATTGATTTTCTGTCTGGATGATCTGTCCATTGATGTAAGTGGGGTGTTAAAGTCCCCTATTATTATTGTGTTACTGTCGATTTCTCTTTTTATGTCTGTTAATATTTGCCTTATATATTTAGGTGCTCCTATGTTGGGTGCATATATATTTACAATTGTTATATTTTCTTCTTGGATTGATCCCTTGATCCTTATGTAGTGTTCTTCTTTGTCTCTTGTAAAGTCTTTATTCTAAAATCTATCTTGTCTGATATAAGTATTGCTACTTTGGCTTTCTTTTGATTTCTATTTGCATGGGATAACTTTTTCCATCCCCTCACTTTCAGTCTGTATGTGTCTCTACATCTGAAGTGAGCCCCTTGTAGGTATTATATATACGGGTCTTGTTTTTGTATCCATTCAGCTATTCTATGTTTTTTGGTTGGAGCACTTAGTCCGTTTATATTTAAGGTAATTATTGATATGTATGTTCTTATTGCCATTTTGTTGGCTGTTTTGAATGTTTCTGTAGGTCTTTTTTCCCCTTTCTCCTTCTTTTGTTCTCTTCTCTTGTGATTTGATGACTGTTTAGTGTTATGTTGGATTCCTTTTTCTTTTTTGTGTATATATCTATTATAGAGTTTTGGTTTGCAGTTGCTTAACACCTAAAATTTTGTGGTCATTCTTTTTTTTTTAATTTTATTTATTTTTGGCTGTGTTGAGTCTTTGTTGCTGCACACGGGCTTCCTCTAGTTGCATCGAGTGTGGGCTTCTCTTGTTGCGGAGCATGGGCTCTAGGTGTGCAGGCTCAGTAGTTGTGGCATGTGGGCTCTAGAGTGCAGGCTCAGTAGCTGTGGTGCATGGGCTTAGTTGCTCTGTGGGACGTGGGATCTTCCCGGACCAGGAACTGAACCCATGTCCCAGGCAATGGCAGGCGGATTCTTAACCATTGCTCCACCAGGGAAGTCCCTGAGAAGTATTTCTAAGGAAATAATTCTCAAGCCACTATGATGCCTCAACTCTGGGGAAAAAAGACCAACTCCATTGTAAATAATTCTACATAGAACCTTTAAGGAATAACTCAGGTAGAAACTCCTTGTAAATTTGAACTAATCTAAGAAAATTCACATGCTATAAAGAACTATGAAACACTTCAGGTGACTAATCCTGGGAACATCATGGTTCATCTCAGTCAGGGCTTCAGGAAAAGAGAATTTGACATTGCTGTCTTTTGATCATGCTGTCTTTTGATCACAGCAGATGTTACTGATAATGTTCTTTTCTTTCTTGGATTCTAAATGATCTGAACTGCCAAAATAGTGTTATTTATATTAGTGAAAGAACACTGAGTCTTTTTTTTTTGGCCTCACTACGCGGGATCATAGTTCCCCAACCAGGGATTAAACCTGGACCACAGCAGTGAAATTGATGAGTCCTAACCACTGGCAACAAGGAATTCCCAACACTGATTCTTGAAAGCATTTCTCTTGTGGCAATAATGTTTTTTGTTATACTGTGAATGCAGCTTCTACAAATAATTGAAAATTTCATCTTCTTATTTTAATCAAGCAGTTCAGCCTCTTTGCAATTCATTTTGTTGGTGAATATCTATTTGACAAGCCTCCAGTTCCAAGGTGATTTTTAGTGATTGTGTTAGAAACGAAGTAACATTTTACTCCTTTCCTCAAAGAGGGGTAATTTCTCCCATAAAACTTACTGGATACAATGTAGGGTAGGTTAATCTATTAAATTTTCCTGACATTTATTATTGGCTCCATTTAGGAGATCAACCTTGAGCCTGAAACTAAGCAACATTTGTATTTTGTTGCCTGACCTAAGAGGGAAACTAAGAATAATATTTTAAGGTATTGGAATGAAGTGTTCAGTTTTCCTTTGTCTTTCAGTGTCTTCTGATTCTGGTTCTGGTTATATTTTGCTATGTGCTTTGATTCAGTATCTTCCTTCATTCTCAGTTTAGTGCAGAGAAGGAACATTAAACACATACAGCTATCTGAAAATAAGATTTAAGCACCACTTTTAATGCACAGAGTGTTTTGTTCCCAAACTAAAATTAATTTTTTCTAATATTTGTGTAAAAGTATATATATATATATATATATATATATATATATATATATATATATATAGAAAGCTTTTATCCTTACTCCAAAAAATTTTTTTCCAAGATTGGATAGAGGAAATTGGGAAAAACTGTCCAGATGGTGGTAGACTACATTATAAATAGAGTCCTGCCTTAGACATTTCTTCCTTCTCTTAATATGTTTTTAATAATATTGGTTGTCGGGCTTCCCTGGTGGTGCAGTGGTTGAGAATCTGCCTGCTAATGCAGGGGACACGGGTTCGAGCCCTGGTCTGGGAAGATCCCACATGGCGCGGAGCAACTGGGCCCGTGAGCCACAGCTACTGAGCCTGCACATCTGGAGCCTGTGCTCCGCAACAAGAGAGGCTGCCATAGTGAGAGGCCCATGCACCACGATGAAGAGTGGCCCCCGTTTGCCACAACTAGAGAAAGCCCTCACACAGAAATGAAGACGCAACACAGCAAAAATAAATTAATTAATTAATAAATTCCTACCTACAACATCTTCTTTAAAAAAAAAAAAGAAAGAAAGAAAAGGCTGCTTCTGACACTTTCTGGAAGGAGACAGGATATACGTTATAAAAAATAATAATAATAATATTGGTTGCCATTTATTGAACATGTTCTTGTGTCATTTGCTAAATTGGGCATTTTTTGTGTTTTTCATTTAACTTATTTAGTCTGCACATCAACCCTATGAGCTAGGTTTTACTATTCTGTTTTACAGTTGAGGAGAGGGAGGTCAGTGACATTAAGTAACCGGTTAAAGTCACACAGCCAGTGTGTGACAGCACAGGGACTCAAACCCAGTTCTTTCTGAACCTAAAGTATCTTTGTTTGTTTTTAACCACACTGTACTTTCTTTTATGCCTTTCCCCCCAAAATATTCTCAAGTAGATAATCATACGAATAACTTACAACCTTTAAGTGTTTGGGAGATTTTGAATCTTTGGCATTTTCTGTCACTTTCAATGAGCTAGTCTAAAATGTAACGAAACACAGAGGACTTATCTGAGTCAAGTGCACAATTTTAGAAAACACTTACCAGATTGTCTTTTAAAATACAAAAAGAAATAAGACATACAAAATATTTTTCAAAATTAACCTGAGAGATTAGATACCCTTTGTAGTACTGAAAAAAGTCTTTCCCCATTATCTACATTCTGTGTCCATGAGAGTTGATATAAAAGCCAAAATCTGGTAGAGCACTCAATTTTTTTAAAGTTTACTTATTTGGGTTTTTTTTTGGTAATTTTTAAAAAATTTACTTATTTGGTATTGCACCAGGTATTAGTTGTGGCATGCAGGCTCCTTAGTTGTGGCATGTGAACTCTTAGTTGTGGCATGCATGTGGGATCTAGTTCCCTGACCAGGGATCGAACCCGGGCCCCCTGTGTTGGGAGCACAGAGTCTTAACCACTGTGCCACCAGGGAAGTCCCAAGCACTCAATTTTTATTGTGAGGTAGGGAAGAATCCTGTAGATGTCTAAGAGCCTAAGAAGCCTCAAGGGCTGTTAGTCCTCTTCTCAGACTACCAGGAAAACTATGAAAGTTTATGTTGATAAATATGCTGAAGGAGCAGTAACTCAAGACCCCGACATAGATTAAAGGTGAAAGGACAGATGATCATAAGTGATGTCAGTGGACCATGTGGAAAGGCCCAAAGAGGTGCTATACTGAGGTGCTATACAAGTCAATTTATGACTGTAGTTATCATCTTTAAAAAAAAAGAATATAAACATAAATGTAACTAGCAATAGTTAATTCATCATTTTATTTGCAGAACTTACTCTTAATTTCTGTTATTCTCTAGGAGGGTTGCTTTATTTATTTAATAAATGTTGGATATTAGATGCAAGCTTCATTCAAAACTGAAATATCATCCATTTAAACTGTCACCAGAATTAGAGGCACGTATAACTTAATTTTTCATCCCTTATTTTACCCCCAGGGAAAACGTTTAAATTAAATTTAGATTTGATCACAAAATATGTTTTTCCTTCCTCACTATATTAGCTGTGATATTCAGTCATAACCAAAAACAACAACAACCCTGGAAACTAGGCGCCACACAAATTGAAGGGAAATTAATTTTTTTCTGATTATAAGATAACTAAAATTTAGAATTATATAAATTATGCATTCTAAAGGCAAGATCTAAAGAACTTTTAATAACTATTCAGTGTTTCTACTTAAATTAAAAATACTCTGTAACCATCTAAGTAAGAAGGAAAAAAACTATGTAAACGTATAGGCCTTTAAGAAGTTAGAGGATTTTAGAGAAATGGGAAAATGTATAGACTTAAAAATAATAGATGGAACATTATTAAAGCTATTGAGTGAGGATTTAGGTTTATCCTTCCTTCCCTGACCAAGCACAGCAGTGCTATTAAGGGAAGTAACACCTATTTAAAGGATGTTAAGAAAGTAAAATTTTGTTTCACACCACTAGCCTAACATTGCAGCCTGAGGTTGGTCAGATGACACCTTCTGTAATTACGGTGGCAGATGCTGGTCTGTATAGAGTCCCAAGAGAATTCTAGGCTCTGGGCTTAAAATCTTGGTTTCTCTTTGATATGGAGGGCTAGAGGATCCTCCCTACCCTTCCCCAAACCCTTCATCTCACCATTCCTCTTCCAAAAGGCAGGTTCAGCAAAAACCCATTAAACTTTTCTTTATTCTCTCCTTTAATCACCCTTATTTCTTGCAATTTCATGTTTATTTGTCATCTATTTTTTATTTTATCATATTAGTCTTTTTTACCTATGCTCTCTTTTATCCTTCTATTTCCCAATAATTTTAAGCCAACATTTAATTGTTTAGTAGTTATAAAATAGGCTCTGCATTTAAAAGAGGAGATCATTTCTCATGCATATCACCTGTAAAAATCACGTGACAGCTACGTCATTGGAACCTATTGAACTTTATAGTTCAGTTTCAATCACTAACCACTGTTAAACCTTGTTTAGGCAGCATTTAGCTGTGTGTTGAGAGCTAATTGACTTTTTTTTATGTCTTTGTATACTGCTTTCCAATGTATATGATCTTTTTAAATGTTAAAGTAGATGGATTAAAATTTGTTGTTGTCACTGTTTTATATGAAAATAGTATCAATGCACATTTAAATAATGTTCCCAAATGGCAGCCAGTAGGAGCTTCGAACATGGAGAGAAGGTACACCACAGTAATGCTAAACAACAGCAGCCACAACAGGCAACAACAAGGGAAACAAGCCCAAGTACTTAAAGCTACCTGAAGTAGCTTTGATTTGTGGAGACTGAGCATACACTCATTTGATTTGAATTTGAAAATGAATCATACTTTGAATCTGACCCCAGCCTCATAGCCCATTCTGCCTTATCTTTGCACAAAGCTCCAGTATTCTAGAAGCACAGAAGCATGGAAACTGAGAGTAACACAATGACTCACAATTTCTAGGGTTCCTTATGCTGCTAGGCCGTTTCATTCAGACACAACGATCCTTTAGGGAAATGGGTATTGTTATCATGATCGCTCCTTTTCTAGAAACTACGGGTTGTCTATTAAATTCTGACACTTACAGAATCATTTCATGATTTTGGAGGGGACATATGTCCTCATGAGTGTGTCCTAGAGCATTTTTCCTTTCATTCCACAAGTGTGCTGGGATACAGGCACACATGGTACAGATGTGAACAAGACACCACAATCTCTGATTTTACAAAAGGATGCAAGGCTGACCCTCATCCCCTTGGAGGGAAACTGTTCCTTCTTTGCTGCAGAATCTAGTCGGAACCGTCTTGATTTATGCTTGCAAGTTTACTGTCAAGATTTTGAACCCTTTGAACCCGCTCAGTTTGTCTCTAATCCTGCTTCCATAAAACAAAGTTATTTTGATGGTTCATCCTTTTCTTCAAAGAACTCACCTTAGAATGAATAATAATAGTCACTGAAAATTAATTAGCACTTACTATATTCCAGGTATTGTACTAAATATCTCTCATGCACTTTCTCATTTAATCCTTAGAACAATTTATGAGGTATATACTGTCATAAATTGTTCCCTATTTTAAAAAAAGAGAAACTGAGAATTGGAAAGAATGCAAAACTTCACCAAGGTTATGCCTAGTAAGTGGTGAAAAATTGACTTCAAATCTGTCTGACTTCAAAGTTCCAATTTTTCTCCTTATATTCCTATTCTCCACTCTCCGCTCTACTTTAGTTTAAAATTAGCACAGATGCTTTTTTCTGTCATGTGGATCATTAACAGAACTGTTTAATCTGGGATTTTTCATTACTCTGGGGACTATCAGTTTTAGCTCTATCCCAGGCCATATTAACCAAATTTGTTGATTGGTTTTAATAAACACCTTTGGTTGTTTATTCACTTAATTAATTTGTGGCAAGGGTATTGTGCTGCCGTTTGGTCACCACCCATCATATCATCTGGCTTCTAGCTTCCAGCTTCTAGTGAAATACAACTTAATGCTTTTTTTCCTGTATTTTTCTCTTGAGGTGAGTGATGAACTCATCCAAATTGAACTTTTGATTCTAGGTTCTCTCTAGTTAATAAGGCAGTTCTCAACAAATTGGCATCTGCCCTGTTAATGACTTACTTGTACAACTGCATCCATTTTACCATTCAAGGCTGCCAGGTTCTCCCCCACCATTGATGTCCTGCCTTCCCATGGTGACAGCCACCAAGGCGTATGTTCAACTTGTGTCTAATTTCCTGAGGAGGGAGTGGGGACAGGGATTCTGACAACACCTGAAGAGAATAGAAATAAAAGAGTATTTACTTCTGTAATGGTGACTAAACATTAGAGCTAAATTACTGTTACTTTTTTATAACTAGGTTATTATAACTTATCACTAAATTTGTTTTCTATTTCGAATTCTCCACAATGTGAAGGTCTTTATTCTTGAAGTTCCTCAGGCTCTTACAGCACAGGAAACAAGAACAAAATGCTTGATTTTAAGATGCTTTGTAGTGCATTAATCAGCCCTTTTCAAATTTGCTTTAAGCAAAGACAATTCTTTTGGTGATACTATTTTACCACAAGTTATGCTTGCCATGACTTCCAATGTTTACATACGGAGAATAAAAAGATGACTCGCCACTCTCCTAGATGCCGCATTTTGCCCATCCACGCATTTACCACAGCGCATCAAAAATAAATACAATTTAACAGCTCAGAAAGTTGATCTTATTTGAAAGAGCTTTTATAACGTTCTAAATGACATTGGACATGGGACGTGTCTGCAGTCATCGGTTATTTCTGCCTGCCCAGAATCATTTCCACTTCTTTGGGTAAACGATGTCCAGATTTTCCTTTGGAATAGTATACCTGAACCTTTCTCGGTGGGCATGGTCTGCATCAACGTGAGACCCTGGCTCTACCGCCTCTTTCCAGTTCAAGGCTTGATCATGCGACCGGGGCCTAATTAATCAGAGTTGCTGTGATTGGTTCAGGAGTGAGTATGTGATCCTCTCCAGGCCAATGAGAGTAAGCCTTGGGTCTTTTCTAAAACAGGGGAGAAAAATATGTCTTCTTTCTGCCCAGTTTACTAAGCCCTTAAGATGTACCTTCCGAGTTGCTTCTGGCCACCTTTGCTAATACTCCCCGAGCTCATTTTCTCAGAGGAAGGCAGGGCCAAGAGATGGAGAGTGACTTGTGATGATGTTGTTTAAACACCTGAGGTCAAGTGTGCTTCTAAACTCTGCTCTACCCATAGCTTCTTTACTTACATTGAGTAAAAAAAAAAAATCCCTTTTTCATTTAAGCTAATTTGAATTGGGATTCTGTCACTTGCAACCAAAATAATTCTGACTAATGCAGAGAGTAAAGGTAGAGGGAATCAGGAGAAGTACATGATAGAGTTAACTTGTTCTCCAGGAAATGATAGCCTGCTTGGAAAGGAGAGGGAGGCAGCACATGTAAAAATAAACAGATAGTTAAATGTCAAATTATATGGTGTAGACTCTAAATGCTATATAACAGTAGCAAACACAGAGATCAACTTTCTCTGAAGTCCCTGGGAGAGGAGGTAATGGAGAAGGTAGAAACTGAGTCAGCCTTAAAGGGTAGGTAGGAATTTGAATAAGGGAGAAGGTCAAGGGAGAGAATTCCAGGTAGGAAAAGCCTGAAGGCAAAACACTGAACTGCAAAGGGTGCATTGTTGAGAGTAGGGGATAATAAGGAGGTCAGGCAGACTGGAGTGGAGGTGTGGTGTTAGAGGTCACCGACAGCAAAGCTGCAGAGGTGACTGGGACCAGGTGTTGTTGGCCTTGAATACTGAGCAGAAAATTTGTAATTTTGGTGGGGCAGGCATTAGGGAACCACTATATAAATTTGAATGGGTGATTAAATATTAAACAGGAACATTTATCTGGCAATGTTGTGAATGATGGGTAGATTTGGGAATATGGGAGACACTGAAGTCAGTGTGACTAGGTGTGTAGCCCCGGTAGTGGTTAAATGTTACAGACCTGCCAATTTATTATTATGAGGAGGTCTTTCACTGCCTTGGTTAAAGTTGTTCGTAGGTATTTTATTCTTTTTTATAAGATTATAAATGGGATCGTTTTCTTAATTTCTCTTACTGACAGTTCATTATTAGTGTATAGAAATGCAACAGATTTTTGGATATTGATTTTGTATTCTACAACTTTACTGAATTTGTTTATTAGTTCTAACAGTTATTTGATGGAGTCTTTAGGGTTTTCTGTATGTAATATTAAGTCATCTGCAAATAGTGACAGTTTTACTACTTCCTTTGCAGTTTGGATGCCTTTCTTTCTTTTTCTTGCCTAATTTCTCTGGCTAGAACTTCCAATACTATGTCAAATCAAAGCAGTGGGAATGGGTATCCTTGTCTTGCTCCTAATTTTGGAGGAAAAGCTTTCAGCTTTTCACTTTGGTATATGATGTTAACTGTGGGCTTGTCTCTTGATTTATTTAAAAATAATTTTGGCTCACAAGAATGATGAGATGAAAAAAGTAAAGCATAATTAAGTTCTTTTTGAAGTCCTCTGTCAACAGTATAGTAACTACGCATTTAAAAAGCCAACTGAAATAAGATATAAGAAAATATTAACACATCAAGCATTTGTACAAAGATCAGGATGTTCTAAGGCTTATTAACTACTTGGCTTTTTTTTTTTTAATTAATTAATTTATTTCTTTTGGGCTGCTTTGGGTCTTTGTTGCCGCACACGGGCTTTCTCTAGCTGTGGCGAGTCGGGGCTACTCTTTGTTGTGGTGCGCGGGCTGCTCACTGTGGTGGCCTCTCTTGTTTCAGAGCACGGGCTCTAGGCGTGTGGGCTTCAGTAGTTCCAGCACGCGAGCTCAGTAGTTGTGGCTCGCGGGCTTTAGAGCGCAGGATCAGTAGTTGTGGCACACGAGCCTAGTTGCTCCACAACATGTGGGATCTTCCCTGACCAGGGCTTGAACCCGTGTCCCCTGCACTGACAGGTGGATTCTTAACCACTGCACCATCAGGGAAGTCCCAATATTTTATTTATTTATTTATTTGGCTGCATCGGGTCTTTAGTTGTGGTGTGTGGGCTCCAGAGCACGCAGGCTTAGTTGCCCTGTGGCATGTGGGATCTTAGTTCCCGACCAGGACTCAAACCCAGATCCCCTGCATTTGAAGGCGGATTTGTAACCACTGGACCACCAGGGAAGTCCCAATACATTGTTAAAAGCAGGTTTAACTGTTACCTCTGAAATGTCTCCTATCCATCCCTGCCTTTCAATTTCCACCAATCCTGTTCAAGTTCAGACCCTCATACCTCTGCCCTGGGTTATTGAATTGGGTTCCTCCTTATTTCCTTGCCTTCTTTTTGTTTCTCTTTCCAATTCAACTCATGTATTGCTGCCAGATAATCTTCCTAAACTACAGCTCAGATCATACCAATTCCCTGCTACAAAAAGTTAACAATTTCCCATTGCCTTCCAAAAGCTTTAATGGAGTTTTCAAGGTCATCCAAAGGTATATCCTCCACTTCCCTCCGCAGCCTTATTTCTCAGCACATCTTGCTTGCACGGCATACTCCATCAAATCAGATTATGCTTTTCTCCTTGGACAAGAGCATAGCTTTTCTGCCTGTCTGCCTTTACTCACACAATCCCTTTACCTGGGATACCCACCACACTAATCTCTACCTGCTAAAATTCCCCCATTTCCTTCCAGACCTGACACTAAAAAACGTTTTATTTCCAAATTGTTTATCTCTAAAGCCTGTACTTTCTCTCTCCTCATGGTTCTCACAGCTTTCTATTCTAACCTCTTAGAGCACATGTCACATTTAGTCTCATACACAATAGCTGAATATCTCTCTTCCCCCAGCTTGACAATGAGCAATTTGAGGGACCCGATCTTATTCATGTTTTATCCTCCACAGCACCAGTATAAACTTTACTTTTACTTTTGTCAATATTATGCATGCAGGGACTTCCCTGGTGGTGCAGTGGTTAAGAATCTGCCTGCCAACACAGGGGACACGGGTTCCATCCCTGGTCCAGGATGATCCCACATGCCTCAGAGCAACTAAGCCCATGTGCCACAACTACTGAGCCTGCATTCTAGAGCCCTCAAGCCACAACTACTGAGCCCACACGCCACAACTACTGAAGTCCGCGTGCAACTAGAGCCTGTGCTCCGCAACAAGGAAAGCCACCGCAATGAGAAGCCCGCGCACCAAAACGAAGAGTAGCTCCTGCTCGCAGCAACTAGAGAAAGCCCATGCACAGCAATGAAGACCCAATGCAGTCAAAAATTAATTAATTAATTAATTAAAAAAATATTTATACACGCATATAGTTGAAAGAGCCAACTAGTTCTATAAGGCTTATTAGGAAAATTAGTTCTCTTCCACTAATTCCCCTGTTATCTAGTAATTTTGCTATTTATCTCTATTTATGTAAATAATAAACTTATACTACTATTTTATGATTTTTTTAGTTTTAGACACTATAATTGGAACTCCATTATGGAGGACAAAGATTTAGATCTCTGTCACCCTGACTCCTGTGTTCCCACAACATCCTTGCATCCTTCCCATCCCTCCATCCTCCCAATGCAGTTACATTGTAATTTTTGTTAGATCCATATTATACATAAATGTATATAATACATAATTATATAATATATGTAATATAATGTATGTATTATGCAAATACTATTCACAGTCAAGCCATATAGGGAAATTATTATTACTTTTTCTTTTCTGTATCACTCTTTAGTTTCTTTAGGATTAATCATTGTATAGTTTCTTTTGCTTGCTTTGTTTTCTCTATATTTTCACTAATTCAACTCCAAGGTCTCCACTAATTGTCTAAATCTCTTAACACATTTGACATGCAACAGGCGTTCCATAAATTTAATCTTCTTAAGAATCCTTCCCTGAACTTTCTGGCTTGTTGCCATCTATCCTTGATAGCTAGGCATTATCTTGGACTATTTCTTCATCATCATTCTGAGGATTCTGTTTGCCTCTCTATTGTGTTGGACCCTTTGTTTCCTGTACTCTATATCTTGCATGTTTGTGATTTCCCCCTTTGTTTTTTTTTTTTTTTTTTTTTGTGGTACGTGGGCCTCTCACTGTTGTGGCCTCTCCCGTTGCGGAGCACAGGCTCCGGACGCGCAGGCTCAGCGGCCATGGCTCACGAGCTCAGCCGCTCCGCGGCATGTGGGATCTTCCCGGACCGGACCAGGGCACGAACCCGTGTCCCCTGCATCGGCAGGCGGACTCTCAACCACTGCGCCACCAGGGAAGCCCTCCCCCTTTGTTTTAATGAAGTACATCCTCTCATAGTTTCCTGAGAAAGAATGCACGGAAGGTGAATCTTTGAGACCCCACATGAATGAAAATGTCTTTACTTGACCTTTCCACTTGATTGATAGTTTAGTTGGATCTAGAATTATCACTTGGAAATAATTTTCCCTCAAAAATTTGAAGGCATTTCTCCATTATCTTCTAGATTTCAGTGTTGCTATTGAGAAGTTTAAATCTGTTCTGGTTCTTGATTCTTTGTATGTGACCTGTTTTTTTCTCTCCAATAGCTTGTAGAATCCTCTCTTTACCCCTAATTTTAATAAATTTCACAATGGTATGCTTTGGGGTGAGTATTTTTATTCACAGTGCTGGGCCTTTTCAATTAAAAATTTTGTATTATTCATTTCTAGAAAAAAATTTTAATTATTTCTTTGATGATTTCTGTCATTCCATTTTCTCTGTTGTCTTTCTGGAACTCGTATTAGATGTGTATGTTGGATGTCTAGGGCTGGTGCTCTAGTTTTCTTAACTTTCCTTTCCAATTTTTCATTTCTGGCTTTTTTGCTCTACTTTCTGGAAGAGTTTCTAAATTTTGTTTTTCAATTTGTCTATTTAGGTTTTCATTTATACCATCACATTTTCATTTTCCAAGAGCTCTCTTTTTATCATCCTGTTCTTTTATATATTCAATATATTCTCTTATCTCTCTGAAGCTATTAATTCTTTGACATTTTCATCTCCATGCATAGTTCTGTTTTCTCCAAGTTTCTTTTTTAGTTATTTGTTTTGGTTTTTATCTTTCATGTCAGAGACTCTTCTCTAATATCTGGTGGTCCTTAGTTATGAATTCAGATTTAAGAGAAGAGCACTAAGAAGCTGGCAGGAGTCTGAGCACACGGGTAGTGCTTCAGTGTAGGATGATCTGACTAGGTCAATCATTTGAGGGGTCTCTCCATCAATACCTTTATGTTTTTCCTCTTGGAGAGGTTTGCTTTCCCCAGAGAAGATCTTCTAATCACCTTCCTAGAGGGTAATGTCCAGATGCCAGAGTTCTCTGAGCTCAATGAGAAAAGAGGGCTTATAGCATTCAGCATGCAATTTACAGATGTTCACTTAATACCTCTGTCTTCAGAATAATTCCCTCACCTACAGCTGTACCTGGTTTGCCTAAGGCCTGGGACTTTCTATTTTACCCTCTTCAAAGAATAAACCTACACTATTTTGCCAGGTGAGAGAAGACAGTCATCCAGCCATGTGGAATTGAGGAAGACATCTAAGAATTTAACTGCTTCATAAAGTTTCAACTTAGCTTCCTATTTCGAGCCCCAACTTCCAGCCATTCCTGATGCCACCAATTCCCAAGTCTTTTGGAAGGTCTTTGTAAATTGAGTTACTTCTAGGTTTTCCCCACTGCCAGTTTAGGAATTAGCTTTCTCAGATCTGCTAGGTTAGGTGCCAAACATCCATCTGTTTCCAGCTTCCAGAGTTTTGTTCCTGTTGTTTCCTTTCTGGTCCTTTATGTCCTAATGCATTTCTAGCTTCAAAAAAATCCCTTTATTGTTCTTTTAATAGGGTTTCAATAAGATGCAAAAATAAATGAATGAGCTGAATTTGTCACTTTCACCAATAAGCTGACTTGGTTTGAAATATTCTATTCTTTCTAAAACTATATTGTTTTGTTTTATCTTGTTTTTGCACATAACTGAATGTTGTATTTGGGATTATTTTCCAGCAGTGAACATGCTTCAGTTCATGGTATAGGATAAATTGGTAACCTAACACTATGCCTTTAGGTTGGGTTTAGTCAGAAATTTGGGGACCAAACTGCAACAAAGAAGGGAACACACATCTGGCCCGAGTCCTAAATATATATTTCTAAACTTCCTTAACCTCCAAACCCTAGGACGCATCTGATTAGGTGTGGCTCTAGCTATTCCAAATAAGAAGCTGGTTGTTAAAATCTAGTTATATCTAGTTAAAATCTCATGGATCACTGGGTATAGCAGCAGAGTGGGATTAGTGAGTGAGGGGACATTTACTTGGCATTTCACATTCTTAGCTGCTTTTTTTTTTGGCTATGAGTATATATTGCATTTACAAAAATAAGTTCTAATTTCTCCAGATCATTTATTCATTTATAAATATTTTTGAGGGCCAGCTGTGTGCCAGGAACTTGGTAACAAAACAGGTAAAAAGCTCATTCCCTTGGGGAGTTTATATTCTAGTGGATAACAAACACTTACGTAGCACTAATTATGAGTCAGGCACTATTTCAGCCCTTTAAACATAGTACTTTATTTAATGAAACCCCACTTTTTTATACAGCTTTACTAAGCTATAATCCACATACATACAATTTACCCACTTAAAGTGTTCAGCTCAATGGCTTTTAATATATTTAGAGTTGTGAATCCATCACCACAATCCATTTTAGAACATCTTCATCACTCCATAAACTGTACACCCCCTATCTGTCATTCCCTAGTCTTTTTATCCCACCAGCCCTAAGGCAATCACTAATATACTGTATGTCCTATAGAGTTGCCTGTTCTAGACATTTCATATAAATGGAGTCATAAATATACGGTTCTTTGTGACTGGCTCCTTTCCCTTCATATAATGTTTTTGAGGTTCATCCATGTTGTAGCATATATCAGTACTTAATTCCTTTTTATTGCCAAATAATATTCTGTTGTATGGTTATGCCTCATCTTGTTTATCCATTCATCAGTTCATGGACACTTGGTTGGATTGCTTCTACTTTTTGTCTACTATGAATAATGCTGTCATGAACTTTCATATAAAAGTTTTTATGCAGATGTACATTTTCATTTCTCTTTGGTATATATCTGGGAGTAGAATTGCTAGGTCATATGGTAATTCTATCTTTAAATATCTGAAGAACTCCCAGACTGTTTTCCAAAATGGTTGTACCATTTTACATTCTCACCAGCAGTATAATTTCTCCACATCCTTACCAACACTTGTTATTGTCCATCTTTTTAATTATAGCCATGTTAGTGGATGTAAAGTAGTATCGTATGTGGTTTTGATTTGCATTTTTATGATGGCAAATGATACTGAATATCTTTTCATGTGCTTTTTGCCCATTTGTATATCTTCTCTGGAGAAATGTCTGTTCAAATCATCAGCCAATTTTTCAATGGGTTATTTATCTTTTTGTTATTGAGTTGTAAGAATTCTTTATCTATTTTAGATACAAGTCCCTTATCAGATATATAATTTGTACATATTTTCTCCCATTCTGTGGGGTTTTTTCACTTTCTTGATTTTGTCCTTTGAAGAAAAAAAGTTTTTACTTTTGATGAACTCCAATTTAGCTATTTTTCCTTTTGTTTCTTGTGCTTTTGCTGTAATCCATCCCCATTTTAAAGGTAGGAAAACTGGAGCTCAAATTTGCCTAATGTCATAGAATGAGTAAGTATGGGAGCTGGAATTCAAACCCAAGAAGTCTGGTTCCAAGATTCTATACACTTAATTGCTTCACTATGTTGCCTATTACGAGTATGATTTCTCCCAGTTTATTTCATAATTTTAGAGATAACTACTTTAATTGGAATTCTAAAATTCTGTTTATGTCTTGTAGATGTCTACTGTAAGGAAGTCATCATGAATGAAATAACAAGACATTCTTGTTTTATCTTTTCAAGTTGTTTTTATCATAAGAGCAATTTAATTCTCATCAGAGTTTGTGATAAAAAAGTAAAATTAAATGTGACGGCTGCTGAATATTTCAGTTTGCTATAATTTATAATTTGTTTATTATATAGATAGATAAGCATGACCCAACTCTACTTATTTGTCCAGCCTTATCTCCTGCTAACCTCCAACCACATTAATTGCCTTCTCTATTCCTAAAGTAATCTGTTCCTGCTACCCTTACCTTTAACTCCTATACACTTCAGGCCTCAGCCTAAATTATCAATTTCTCAAGAAATTTGTCACTGCTTCTCTAAGTTAGACTTTCCTAATATATGCTTTCATAGCTCTCTATATTTTTCTTTGATGACACATACTATAATTGTAATCATGTTTTTCTTTGTATGTCTGTCTCCACCAGCACATTTAAACTTGACAGGCATCTTAATTACTTGTGCACCATTTTATCCCCAACAACTAAAAAAGGGCCTTGCACATAGTGACCACTTTGTTTTTATTTGTTAATCAACTATATGCACACAACTAATAACTTTAAAGCTAATAAGCCAAATTATTGGCCTGACTCTGCCAACTGGGAAATGGAAAATTGAGCAAATTTATTTACAGACCACTAAAATAATAGTATATTAAAGGTAGTTTTTAAAAAAGGTAATAGCCCAGTGATTGAAAGTGTATTTGTTTATATATGTTCTGCCAATCAAGAATTGGGCATCTTAAGGAATTAACAAAATGATGTTTTCTGAAACTGGAATGGACAACCTACCTCCTTTGCCTCAGATCCCATCCCGCTTTCAATGTTCACTTGCTGTCCCATTTTCTTCACAAAGTCTTCTTTTATGACTGAAACTCCCTATGACTTTTCCCCCTTCACTGAATTTCTGTTGCAATTAAAGTCTGAGGTCTCCAAGTCAGCACTGGATCATATATAATGCCTTGTACTGTTCACAATTGTTTTCTTTTAATTTAAATATTTATTTATTTATTTGGTTGGTTGGTTGTGCCAAGTCCTTAGTTGTGGCATGCGAACTCTTAGTTACAGCATGCATGTGGGATCTAGTTCCCTGGCCAGGGATTGAACCCGGGATGCCAGCTTTGGGAGCATGGAGTCTTAACCACTGTGCCACCAGGGAAGTCCCCCACAGTTGTTTTCAATGTTAGTCTTATCACACTTTATTAGATTGTAAATCCATTGAAGAGAGGAACCATACTTTTATTCATCTTCTATACCCCACAGTGCCTATAGCAGTGCTGAAAACATGCTGTCTATACAATCAACACACATTGGTTTGTTTGTAGGCAAAAACAATGAGTTAATCTAACAGTATTGGTCCATATCAATCAAAGATGTATACATAGCAAAAGTTGTATTGATAATTCCTGGGAACAGTGGAAAATCTCACTTTGTGGCTACTGGGTTTGTTTAAACCCTTTTAGTACAGAGTTTGTCCTCTAACAAAATTCGGGCTGGATCATCAGTGACAGGGAGGGATAGGGAGTTTCCTTTCTTCCTTTTCAACTTTTTTAGGGTTTTGCCATAAAACAGGCTAAAACATAATTAGAACTATCCACACTCTGGGATCAGCTTCTCTTTGAGAAAGACAATTTAATTGAATGTCAGAAAAGCAGCTGCTTTGTACTTGTGGGGAATGTATTTAATTAATCTGAAGCCAAGCAAATAGAAACAAAACCAGGCTTCCATTTTATTATTGAGTAAGGCCCATTTGATCTCCAAATAGATTTGGGGCATGACATGTACTTGTCCTGCTGACTTGATAAGCTTCTCCCTGATCCACTGGAATGTTGGTAGGTTCAAGCAGTGTCTTATGAGCAAAGGCAGCCTAGCTTACCACGGACCCCTAGACAATACTGCCAAGAGGGAATTGCTAGCCATACAAGCTGAGAAAGAGGGAGTTCTGAAGGTAGAAAGAAGGTGAAAGGCTGGGTTCCTTTTCCAATCTTTTAGGCTGATTATTTCCCCCTATTCCACGCAACTAGTCTTTTGTGAGTCATTCAAAAGTATTTCTTGAGAAACTATCATGTGTCTAAGGTAACTCAGAAGAAAAGTAAGAATTAGTTCTAGCGTTCTAGGAGCTTGCAATCTGTTTAGGGTGATAAGATATACACATGGGCCAGGTAAGTAACAATAGATGATATAATTTGATTACATACTGATCAGAAAAAGGCAAAATCACTGAATGGGAGTTGTCAGGGAAGACTTTGCAGGGTGGCTGGAAACCCTACTGAAATTTGAAAGAGATATGTACAGTGATATTTTCGTAGCTAGGTCATTAACAGGTAACTTACCCTCCCCCCAAATTTAATTTACCTCAGATGCCTAGTTACTTGATTTACAGAAACCAATTTAAGAGCCAGGGAAGACTGGAGTATGTAGGATTTTTTACCAAGGGTCTAGCTGCAGAAACCAAGGCAAGTCTAGATTGTTTTTGCCTATGATTACTGATAGTGCAAAGCAAAGTTTCAATAGGAAGAAATAATTGCAGTTGCAAACTTAAAGAACATGTTCATTTTCTTCCTCAGGTAATCCAAACCAAATTGTAGTTATGGGTAAATCTGTATGATACTAGAACACTGAAATTGTGCCAAGTACATAATTGAAGCCCAATAATTTTTTTGGTATTAATTTTATAGTCTCTTGATTCTCTAGTGTTTCTCCAAAGATACTGCCTTAGAGACAATTTTTTTGTGCTTAAATTTATCTATTAAATGGGCTCTGTTTGATATATGGTGGAAAATTACCTGATTAAAATAATAGTTAAGTCTGAGAAAAGGTATCTTTCAATTAAATGAGGCCTGAATGTTTATTTGTGAGTTTGCCGTCTGATAATTGCCGGAGAGTTTTTTTTTACATAAAAGAGACCAAAAAAAAAAAAAGATGCCAAGTCACGTTTGTTTGTTTCAAGAATCTGCAAACACTCACTTTTATGGTAGAAAAAATTCACCCTACACTGAGATGTCATAGCCTCTGAGGTTTTGTAAGACCCCTGCTGATTGACCCTACCCTTGACCTTAGCTCCAAAGCCCAACTCCATTCTGGCATGTTGATGTAGAGAATTTATTTATGTTAACAATAGGGAGTCAGAATTCCAGGAATATTCTTACAAAAAGCTCCAAGATGTATTTACCAAATCTTCAAGCCTACATGACTGGGAGGCCTCCACTAACACACAAAGTGGATTCTAGTGAATGGTTGCTATCAAGGGCTATGTGGATGTGGTTCAGCTCTAAGCAGTAGGACCTATAGGGGTGTGAGAGAGTTCCACTAGAAATGGCCTTTTTGATCATCAAGGAAAAAAATGAAAATAGGAGATAATAGCAGACTTAATAGCAGATTCTTTTTGATAAAGTAGGGGGGGTGCAATCCTATAAGTAATTCAGGTAACATTTATCAAAGCAGGGAGGCAGTCTTAGGGCCAATTCTCCATTTGACCTACCTGCCTCTATCTGATGATTCCTATTCTTTCTCATGAATCCTGCTGATTTTATAGGATTGTAAAGTGCAATTTACTATGCATTTTTACTTTTTAAAACACTTTACTTTTTAAATTTGAATTGAACAACATGCTCATTAAACATTTGTAAAATGCTAAAAAATACAAAAGGGAAAAATTAAAATTACCCATATGATGCTGGCTAAACACATCTACTAGTAATAATTTAGTAAATTAGTTTTCTTGGTGGGGGGAGGGGCAATCTCTTATATACAATTTTCTCATGCTTTTAAAATATACTACTTTTTATAAAAATTTTCCTTATTATTCAATACATTTTCCTAAGATTTTATTATAAAAATTGTGAAGCATAAGAAGAGTCAAAAACATTTTACTATGAACACCCATGTTCTCATTGCTTAGATTCATAAATATTATAGTTAATATTTTACTATAGGGACTTCTGGGGCTGCACAGTGGTTAAGACTCTGTGCTCCCAATGCAGGGGGCCCAGGTTCGATCCCTGGTCTGGGAGCTAGATCCCACATGCATACTGCAACTAAGAGTTCACATGCCACAACTAAGGAGCCCGCCTGCTGCAACTAAGGAGGACATGTGGCTCAATTAAGGAGGCTGTGAGCCACAACTAAGGAGTCTGCTGGCTGCAACTAAGGAGCACACCTGCTGCAATTAACCTGGTGCAACCAAATAAATAGATAATAAATAAAATATTTTAAAACTATTAATATTAAAATATTAAAATATAAAATATTTTAATATATTTTAAAATATTAAAAAAATAAATAAAATATTTTAAAAATATATGCTTTGTTGCATATCTAGCTCTCTATTCATCCATCAATCATCTTATTTTTGATGTATTTCAAAGTAAGCTTATAGATATTAATTTCATGAACAGTCCTTGGAGTGAAATATTATTTTCTTTTAAATTATTTCCCTATTATTGACTGCTCAATTCTCACTTTCCACTATTTTATATAAGACTTCATAGGAAGGATACACTTCTGTGGTTTAATAGTAGTTTCTGGCTGGAGTAGAAGAGTAAGACTGAGAAGATAGATACGGACCATATTGTGGAAGGCTTTGAATGCCAAGGAAATTATAGCAAAATGTAGTGTAACAGCTGTATTCTTGGAATCAAATAGATCAGACAATTATTAGGTAATTGACCCTGGGAAAAAGTATTAAACGTCTCTGAGGCTCTGTTTCCTCATCTGTCAAGTGACAAGAGTATTATTTGTCTTATGGGTAGTTGTGAGGGTTAAGTAACATGTATGCACTCTATCTGTATTTCATGAACAGAAGATTTCCCAAAACAATAGTTTCATGAAAATTTCAGAAAAGGACTTCCCTGGTGGCGCAGTGGTTGAGCGTCCGCCTGCCGATGCAGGGGACGCGGGTTTGGGCCCCGGTCTGGGAGGATCCCACATGCCGCAGAGCGGCTGGGCCCGTGAGCCATGGCCTCTGGGCCTGCGCGTCCGGAGCCTGTGCTCTGCAATGGGAGAGGCCACGGCAGTGACAGGCCCGCGTACCGCAAAAAGAAAAAAAAAAAATTCCTTGGAGGCTTTACAGTAATAGTACAGAAACATGATCAGACCTGGATTGTAGGTAGCTTAATCTTGTAGAATTATGTGTGATGGATAAGAGTAAGGGAGAAAAAGTTACAGAGAGGTAGATTTGATTCAATTTAACATTTACTGAGTATGTATGAAATGCAGAGCACTATGCTAGATGCCTTGGAAATACAGAGCAGAGTGAGATCTTGACAGTTACCATAAAGGCTTGTAATGGATAAAACAATTATGCAAACGAGCTATGAAACTGAGCAGAATTCATCTATCCATCCAATGAATATTTATTTTTCTCTTGTCCTACACCAGGCATAGTTCTAGGCGCTGAAGACAAAGCATGGAAAAAACCAGACAAAAATCCTTGCCCTCATTAGCACACATTCTAGTGGAGAAGACCTATAATGTACAAATAAATAATAAAATACAGATAATAAGTACTTGAAGAAAAGCAAAGCAATGTGAAGGGATAAAGCCATGTAAATAGCAGTGATGAGGGTGCTATTTTAGATAGCTTCTGAGAATGTGCTGTTTAAGCAGAGAACTGAAAAACTTTTAAGAAGTAAAATGTGTTACTTTCTGAGGGAACAGATTTCTAGGTAGAGTCAGCTGAAATGGCAAAGACCAGAGGCAGGAGTGGGCTTGGAGGAACACCAGGGAGGGGAATAAATGTGATTGGAATGGAGAGAGAAAGAGGGAACGTGGTAGGAAGTCAGGTTGGAGAGATCGGCCGGGCTCAGGTAGGGCCATTGAGGCCTTGGTAAGGAGATTTGCTCTTATTCTGAGTAAGTGGGGAACCAGTTGGGGGTTTTGATAGGGAAGTGATGTGATCTGTCTCAAATTTTAAAAGATGATCCCCTTGACAGCTCTGTGGAGTACAGCCTGGAGAGGGGGCTGTCGCGGGGAGAGGGCAAGTCAGTGAAAACTAGGAGGCTGCTGCAAATGTCCAGGGTCTCAGAACAAGGTGGTAACAGTGCAGAGAGTGAGAAGTGGTCAGACTTGGGCATATTATTAAGGCAGGGTCAAGAATATTTCTTGACAGATTGAATGAGTGGTGTGAAAGAATGAGAAAAGTCAAGGATGACTCCAGATCTTGACATGGGGTGACACGAGTGCTTTAATTAATAGAAAAATGAGCAAAGAGTTATGGTAGCACATAGGACAAGCAGTTACTTTTGACTGGGGTTATGGAGCAAGAGTAGATGAGCACTGAAGCGTGAATAGCCTTGCTGTACTAAACAGGTACCCAGGGTGCAAAATTTAGGGAGGCTCTCACTCCCAGGGTGGTGGAAATGCAGGGTTGGCACCTGAAAGTGATGCTTCCTTACACTTTGTACCCTAGGGCCTTGTTTGCCTCACCCTTAGTGCCGGCTCTGGTACTCGAAGAAGAGGTAAATGAGCACTTAGGCTGAAGAAATGGCAGGAGCAAAGACAGGAGACATAAGAGGCTCGCTAAAAGATGGCTAAAATTCTCTGGACAAGAAGAGTTAAAAGTGTTGGGAAACCAGAGAAGCTTCTAGGCTGTTATGCCTAGGCAGCTCCCTATCCTCTCCTGTTTTTGTGTGTGGGAGGGGCGGAGGCCCCAAGGGTAGCCTTCTTGTCTTTCCTTTTTTATGTTGCCATTGTCCTTGCATTCTTTGTCATTTTCTTTAACAAGACTGGCTTTAGAGTCTTGGAATTTCCATAAATTCCTTCTTCCTCAGATGCCCGAAGGCAAACAACCTGTTCCTTAGGTTTTTTTTTTTTTTTTAATAAATTTATTTATTTATTTAGGGCTGCATTGGGTCTTCGTTGCTGTGCGTGGGCTTTCTCTAGTTGCGGCGAGTGGGGGCTACTCTTCGTTGCGGTGCGCAGACTTCTCATTGTGGTGACTTCTCTTGCTGCGGAGCACGGGCTCTAGGCGCCAGGCTTTAATAGCTGCGGCATGTGGACTCAATAGTTGTGGTGCACGGGCTTAGTTGCTCTATGGCATGTGGGATCTTCCCGGACCAGAGATCGAACCTGTGTCCTCTGCATTGGCAGGCAGATTCTTAATCACTGCGCCACCAGGGAAGTCCCTGTTCCTTACGTTTTATGGAGTTTACTGTTAATCACTAAAGAATCTAATAAATATAGAGAAATCACAAAGCTAAAAATTCCTAATATACAGAATATGAAAAAAGCTCATACAACTTAATACCAAAAAAATGAACAATCCGATTTTAAAATGTGCAAGGGATCTGAGTATAAACATTTTCCCCAAGAATACATACAGATTGCCAAAAGGTACATGAAAAGATGCTCAACATCACTAATCAGGGGAATGAAAATCAAAACCACAATGAGATACTACCTCACACCTGTTAGAATGGCTATTATCAAAAAAGATAAGAGATAACAAATGCTGGCATGGATGTGGAGATAAGTGTACTCATGGTGGCAATGCGAATTGGTATAACCACTATGGAAAACAGTATGGAAGTTCCTCAAAAAATTAAAAATACATGGTCCAACATATGGTCCAACAATTCCACTTCAGGGTATTTATCTGAACAAGATGAAAATACTAACTTCAAAAAATATATACATCTTCACATCATTGCAGCATTATTTACAATAGCCAAGATATGGAAACAATATGTGTCCATCAACAGATGAATGGATTAAGAAAATGTGATCTATATTTATATAAAATGGAATATTATTCAGCCAAAAGAAGGAAATCTTGCCATTCGTAACAACAGGGATGGACCTTGAGGGCATTACGCTAAATGGAATAAGTCAGCCGGAGAAAGACAAATACCATACGATCTCACTTCTATGTGGAATCTAAAAACAGAACCAAGGGAATTCCCTGGTGGTCCAGGGATTACGACTCTGTGCTTCCATTGCGGGGGCCATGGGTTCAATCTCCCATCAGGGAACTAAGATTCTGCAAGCCGTGCGGCGCAGCCAATAAATAAATAAATAAATACAAAACCAAAACAACAACAACAAAAAACCACCCCAAAAACCAAAAGAACAAGCTCATGGATACAGAAAACAGATTGGTGGTTGCCACGGCGGGGGTTTAGGGAGTGGATGAAATGGGTGAAGGGAGTCAAAAGGTACCAACTTCCAGTTATAAAATAAATGTGCTATAATGTACAGTATGGCAACTATAGTTAATAATACTGTATTGCATATTTGAAAGTTGCTAAGAGATTAGATCTTAAAAGTTCTCTTCACAAGAAAGATTTCTGTAACTATACGTGGTGACATATGTTAACTAGACTTACTGTGATCATTTCACAATATATACAAATATTGAATCATTATGTTGTCATTACGTTTCAATCATTACTTGAAACTAATATAATGTTGTCAGTTGTACCTCAGAATAATTGTATGGATGAAAAACAAGAAAAAGGAAAGAGAGAAATTCCTTAAAGTTTTTAACAGCCTTAATTATGACTTCATGCCTGAGATAGTTGTAAATATGAATCCTCTTGAGAAACCTCTGTATTAATTTGCTCAGGCTGCCATAACAAAGTAACACAAATTGGGTGGCTTAAACAACAGAAATTTATTGTGTCATAGTTTTGGAGACTGGAAGCCCAAGATCAAGGTGTCAGCAGCCTTGCTCCTTCTGAGGGCTGTTAGGGAAAATCTGTTCTATGCCTCTCTCCTGGCTTCTGATGGTTTGCTGACAATTTTTAGTGTTCTATGACTTGTAGATGTCTTCCCCAATCTTGCCTTTATCTTCACATGGTGTTCTCCCTGTGTGCACGTCTGTGTCCAAATTTCCTTTTTTATAAGAACTTCAGTCTTATTGAAGTGGCCCACCCCACTTCAGTCTGACCTCATCTTAACTAATCGCATCTACAATAACCCTATTTCCAAACAAGGTCACATTCTGAGGTACAGGTGTTAGAACTTCAAAATATTAATTTTGGGAGGACAAAATTCAACCCATAACAATCTCCCTCTGTAGTGTTTTATTCCTGAAGGTAGATGGTCAAATCTCTTCTCCTTTAACATTTAAGCCTTAAGATCCCAACAGGCTAATTTTGCATCTTTTCTTAAGGACAAAGAGAAGCCATCAAAATGTTCTTAGAGGCACAGTAGACTCTGGAAACAGATTGCCTGGGTTCACGTATCTTAGATATACCACATATTGACAGTGGTACCAGGGAAAAATCTTTTAGCCTATTTGTTCCTCAGTTTCCTTTTATATAAAATGACGATAATAATAGTACTCAACACATAAAGTTGTATCAATTAAATTAGTTAAAAGAGCTTAGAAGAGTGTCTAGCCTATCTTGAGCACTATGTAAAAATTGCCATACATATATATTTTGAACAGGGGAGGGATATATGTAGATTTTTATTTTTAAACACCACTCTGGTTTCTGTGGAGAAGACTGGATTGCAGGCAGGCCTGAGTGAATGCAAAGCTAGCCAAACTTCAGATGGAATGGTCCAGGAGAAGGATGCTGCTGACTATCTAAAAGATAGACTGAGATGGGTACAGGAAGATGGAGAGAAATAGACTGATTCAAAACCAATTTAATAGTAAAACAGAAAGTTTTAAAAAATCCCACCAGGGTAGAATGTTAGTTTTCAGTTAGTCTCTGTATTTTTTTTTTTAAATTTATTTTTTAACATCTTTATTGGAGTATAATTGCTTTACAATGGTGTGTTAGTTTCTGCTTTATAACAAAGTGAATCAGCTATACATATACATATATCCCCATATATCCTCCCTCTTGCGTCTCCCTCCCACCCTCCCTGTCCCACCCCTCTAGGCAGTCACAAAGCACGGAGCTGATCTCCCTGTGCTATGCGGCTGCTTCCCACTAGCTATCTATTTTGGTAGTATGTATAAGTCCATGCCACTCTCTCACTTCGTCCCAGCTTACCCTTCCCCCTCCCCGTGTCCTCAAGTCCATTCTCTATGTCTCTGTCTTTATTCCTGTCCTGCCCCTAGGTTCTTCATAACCATATTTTTTTCTTTAGATTCCATATATATGTGTTACCATATGGTATTTGTTTTTCTCTATCTGACTTACTTCACTCTGTATTTTTGATTACTCATTTCTGATGACCTCCAAACTGAATGATACTCAGATCACTGGGCATCTGACTCATCCTGGGGATCCCCTCACAGTTCTGAACTAGAAGGAGAAAGTCGAAAAGGAAAAGTGAGGATTTCTTGGCACAAACATGGTTGAGAAAGAATATGTAGTATTTGCCCACTGGTTGAAGGTGGTAGAGAAGGGAATGTGAAGAAACTAACTTATAACTATGACTTTTGAACCTGATTTGGTCAGCAAGATGGTCATGTCAGTGAAAAATGTATAATCAAGAGAACTAGGCTTGAGAAAAGGGATTAAAGTCAGCTTTTGACATCTTGAGTTCAAGGCCCTATGTTGAGTTTAAGAACGTGGCAAACATCTAACCACCCGTTAGAGATGTGGACCTCCCTCTGAAGAGAGTAGATGAGCTAGAAAAGAGGTGATGATAGAAGATATGAAAGTGGATGAAATTGTCAAAGAAATAAATGTAGAGAGAAATTTCAGAGGAGTTATCAAATAGTTATCAAAGAGCCAGACAAGAAAGAGTAAAAATATAACCAAGAAAATAACAGATCAAAAAAAAAAAAGTAGAAGACAGTGTTAAGAGGGAAGAAATAGTGAAATGTTTTAAGTACTGCCTTGAAGTTGAAAAGAATGGGAACTAAGAGAAGGCTATTGGATACGGCAGTTAGAGGACGGCAAGTCTTTGTTAATTGATGATATGAGACAGATCTAAAGGACTTAAATAGTGTGTGAGCACATGAGAAGTCAATGGTAGAATGTTAGGTTTAAAATGACAGGATAGTAGAAAACACAGGGAAAAATTTGTCACATATATGGAAGTGTGATAAGCAATGTAGGAAATTCAGATCAGTGGAGGAAAACACTATTCAATAAATGGTGCTGAGAGTATTGGTTATCCATATGGGAAAAATAAAATTGGAGTCTTACTTCATATTTGTAAAGAATTTAATTTTATCTGGAGTAAGAACTTAAATGTGAAAGGAAAAGCTTAAAATTTTTTCTAAAATGTAGGGAAGTGTCTTTAAGACTTTGGAATAGGGAAAGATTTAAACAACTATAAACTATGAGAAGTAAAAGATTGATAAACACAAGTTCAAATTAAGAACTTCTGCTCATCAAAAGACACCATAAAGAGAGTGAAAATACAGGATGCAAAACTGAGAAAGGTACTTTCAACACAGACATACATATTTCAAGAAATTAATTTATGTGATCGTGGGAGCGAGCAAGTCTGAAATCTATAGGGTAGACCAGCAAGCTGAAAACTCTCAGGGAGGAGCTAATGCTGCCATTTTGAGGCAGGATTTCTTCTTTAGGTAAACCTCATTTTTGCTCTTAGGGCCTTTCAACTGATTTGATGAGGCCCATCCATATTATCAAGAGTAATCTCCTTAACTTAAAGTAAATTGACTGTAGATGTTAACTACATCTGCAAAATACCTTCACAGCAACACTTAGTGTTTGATTAAGTAACTGGGTACTCTAGTCTAGCTAGGTTGACACATAAACTAAACATCGCAGTCACGATCCCAAGCCACACATTATGAAATGTGCTTGCCAAATGCTGTTAAAGCTGGGGACCATGAGAAAGAGGGTGTTTAAGAGTTCAATAGGAGCCTCCTCATGCTCTGGGTGAGACGGTCAGGGACTTGAAAACATGTTCAAGATTATTATTATTTTTTTAAATTCAAATATAGTTGGTTTACAGTGTTGTGTTAGTTTCTAGGGTACAACAAAGTGATTCGGATATATATATATATATATATCTGATATATATATATCCTTTTTCAGATTCTTTTCCATTATAGGTTATTACAAGACATTGAATATTGTGCCCTGTGCTATATAGTAAGACCTTGTTGTTTACAAGATGCTTTTATTAAATGTTTATTTATTTTATTAGTCATCCATTTTATACACATCAGTGTATACATGTCAATCCCAATCTCCCAATTCATCACACCACAAGCCCCACCCCCTGCTGCTTTCCCCCCTTGGTGTCCATACGTTTGTTCTCTATATCTGTGTCTCAATTTCTGCCCTGCAAACCAGTTCATCTGTACCATTTTTTAGGTTCCACATATATGCGTTAATATACGATATCTGTTTTTCTCTTTCTGACTTACTTCACTCTGTATGACAGTCTCTAGATCCATCCACGTCTCTACAAATGACCAAATTTTGTTCCTTTTTATGGCTGAGTAACATTCCATTGTGTATATGTACCACATCTTCTTTATCCATTTGTCTGTCATTGGGCATTTAGGTTGCTTCCATGACCTGGCTATTGTAAAGAGTGCTGCAATGAACATTGGGGTGCATGTGTCTTTTTGAATTACAGCTTTCCCTGGGTATATGCCCATTAGTGGGATTGCTGGGTCATATGGTAATTATATTTTTAGTTCTTTAAGGAACCTCCATACTGTTCTCCATAGTGGCTGTATCAATTTACATTCCCACCAGCAGTGCAAGAGGGTTCCCTTTTCTCCACACCCTCTCCAGCATTTGTTGTTTGTAGATTTTCTGATGATGCCCATTCTAAATGGTGTGAGGTGACACCTCATTGTAGTTTTGATTTGCATTTCTCTAATAATTAGTGATGTTGAGCAGTTTTTCAAGTGCTTCTTGGCCATTTGTATGTCTTCTTTGGAGAAATGTCTATTTAGGTCTTCTGCCCATTTTTGGATTGGGTTGCTTGTTTTTTTAATATTGAGCTGCATGAGCTGTTTATATATTTTGGAGATTATTCCTTTGTCAGTTGATTCATTTGCAAATATTTTCTCCCATTCTGAGGGTTGTCTTTTCATCTTGTTTATGGTTTCCTTTGCTGTGCAAAAGCTTTTAAGTTTCATTAGGTCCCATTTGTTTATTTTTGTTTTTATTTCCATTACTCTAAGAGGTGGATCAAAAAATATCTTGCTGTGATTTATGTCAAAGAGTATTCTTCCTATGTTTTCCTCTAAGAGTTTTATAGTGCTACAAGATGCTTTTAACAGAATGTGGATTGGACTTCAGTAAAAGCTGAGAATGTTCCTATAGAAACCAAATTATATGTCACAGAACATCTGAGGGAAGTGGAGCTGAATAAGTAATGTAAGCATGTCATTTAAAAAAAATTGAAATATAGGTGATTTATAATGTTTCAGGTGTACAACAGTGACTCAGTTTTATATATATATATATATATATATATATATATTCTTTATCAGATTCTTTTACAAGATATTGAATATAGTTCCCTGTGCTCTACAGTAGGCCCTTGTTTATTTATTTTATATATCATAGTGTGTATCTGTTAATCCCAAATTCTTAATTTATCTCTCCCCTCTTTCCCTTAAGTTTGGTAACCATAAGTTTGTTTTCTATGTCTGTGAGTCTGTTTCTGTTTTGTAAATAAGTTCTTTTATATCATATTTTAGTTTCCACATATAAGTGAAATCATATGGTATTTGTCTTTGTCTGACTTCATTTAGTATGATAATCTCTAGGTCCATCCATGTTGCTGCAAATGGCATTATTTCATTTTTTTATGGCTAATATTCCATAAACATGTCATTTTTGTCATTAACAACCTAGTCTCTAGGCCAAGGGAGACTGTCAGAAGATGGAAGGAGAGGAGGAACTTATGTCTAGATCACAGGGAAAATAGCCTGTGATACAGAAGCTTCACTGTGCATAACACTATCTTCTTAAAGGTCAAAAGCTAAAAGGAGACATGCCTGTGGGAAAAGGACATATCAAATTTGGTGAGAGTGTATTAAAAACAACAAAAAATCCAAACAGCTGGGACTGTCCAAATTCATTTTATCTTTTTAAAATAATTAATTAATTAATTTTTAAAAAACTTTTCCTAATTATTCCACTCTGCACTGTTCTTCAGCAAACAAAGGTAACTTCAAACAAAGACAAGCAATGATAAGAAAATATCAGCATGGAACATGTGTGTGTATTAAAAAAAACTGGAAAGTAATAAATAAATAAATGAAAAGGAAGAAAGAAACATAAGCAAAAAGGTAGAAAGAAAAACCCAATTTCTCAGGGGTTCATGACATTAGATTTGGCAATAATTTCTTGGATATGACACCAAAAACATAGGCAACAAAAGTAAAAATAGAAAAAAATGACTACATCAAAATTTAAAACTTCTGTGCGTCAAAGGACACAATAAACAGAGTAAAAAGGCAACCTACAGAATAAGGGAAAATACTTGCAAATCATGTATCTGATTTCTCAGAAAACCTATTGAAGGAAATGTAAGAAATTCCAACAACTAGTTCTATATGGTTTCAAAGAAATCACTGATATCAGGATCTTTCTATAAAAAGTGTCTACAAAGAGATTCAGACACGTAAGGAGGAAAGGATAACATATCCTAGAGTTTAAAAGCCAGTTAGCATAATAGTCTCAAGGTTCATCCATGTTGTAGCATGTGTCAGAATTTCCTTCCTTTTTAAGGCTAAATAAGTCTATTGTATGTATGTAGCATATTTTGTTTGTCCATTCATTTGTTGATGGACACTTGGGTTACTTCCACCTTTTTTTTTTTTTTTTACTTCCACCTTTTGACTATTGTGAATAATGCTGCTATGAATGATGGGTGTATAAATATCTCTTTGAGACTCTGCTTTCAATTCTTTTGCGTATGTACCCAGAAGTAGAATTGTTGGATACCATGCTAATTCTATTTTTAATTTTTTGCGATTTGCTATACTGTTTTCCATAGTGGCTTCACAATTTTATATTCCTACCAGTAATGCAGTAGGGTTCTAATTTCCCTACATCCTTGCCAATGCTAATTATTTTCTGGTTTGTTGTTGTTGTTGTCAGTAGCCATCCTAAAGGGGTGTAAGGTGATATCTCTTTGTGGTTTTTATTTACACTCCTTTGATGATTGGTTCCTGTTGATCATCTTTTACGTGCTTGTTGGACATGTATATGTCTTTGGAGAAATATCTATTCAAATCCTTGGCCCATTTTTTGATTGGGTTGGGTTTGTTGCTGTTGTTGAGTTGTATTAGCTCTTTATATAGTCTGTATATCAGCTCCTTATCAGATATACGATTTGCAAGTATTTTCCCTCATTCCGTGGGTTGCCTTTTTACTCTGTTGATTGTGTCCTTTGATGCACATTTTTAAATTTTGATGTAGTCATTTTTTTCTATTTTTACTTTTGTTGCCTATGTTTTTGGTGTCACATCCAAGAAATTATTGCCAAATCTAATGTCATGAACCCCTAGGGGTTTTTTTTGCGGTATGCGGGCCTCTCACTGTTGTGGCCCCTCCCGTTGTGGAGCACAGGCTCCGGATGCACAGGCTCAGCGGCCATGGCTCACGGGCCCAGCCACTCCACGGCATGTGGGATCTTCCCAGACTGGGGCACGAACCCGTGTCCCCTACAACGGCAGGTGGACTCTCAACCACTGTGCCACCAGGGAAGCCCACCCCTAGGTTTTTAATGTGTGTGTTCTCACTCTTCATAATTTTAAACTAATCTGTAATTGCATATTAGATTTATTTTTATTTAGAAAGATTTCTTAATCATCAAGTAGTTTTATATTAGTTATCTCTTTCATAATTAATGTATAGCTTTCCAATTTTAGGGTCAAAAACTATGGCCTAGGCCCTAGATTTCCATTCATCAGAATTTGATAAGATTTTCTTTGTGGCTTAAAGTATTTTAGTATTTGTATATATTCTTAGACTTTAGAAAAGATGCATACGCCATGGTTTAACTCTATGTACTATATATGTGTTTTCTTGCATTATCCAAATCCTCTCTCTCTTTTTTTTTTTTTAACTTTTGGCTACACTGCACGGCATGCAGGATCTTAGTTCCCTGATCAGAGATCGAACCTGTGCCCCATGCAGTGGAAGCGCAGAGTCTTAACCACTGGGCTGCCAGGGAAGTCCCCCAAATCCTCTCTTTTCTATTTATTTTTGGTCTATGAGATCTGTCCATTTCTTAGAGAAATGGGTTAAATTTTTAAAAATACATTCTTCTTTTATTTCCACTAGTTATTTATTTAAATATTTTAGTGCTATAAATTTACACTTTGGAATTAGCAGATTAGGGTTTGAGTTCCATGTCTATCACTGTGTGTCAGACACTGAAAACACCTAATCTCTCTAAAGCCTAGTTCCTCATCTGCAAAATGGAAGTGTTAACCACAGTCACTGTGTAGTGTCGTAAGGATTACTATAGAAAATACTCAGCTGAGTGCTTGACATGTAGTGAGTGTACAGTAAATGTCTGCTATCCTTCAAAGTCAATTGTTTTTATTGTTCTACTTACTTTTTAATCATGAATTTCACTTTGATTTTATATTGCTACTTTTTTCCCTGCTTTTGCTTGTAACTTTATTGGCCATCTATTTATTTTCAATCTTTCCGTGTCATTTTATTTCAGGTACAATTCATAAGGAGAATACAGTTAAATTTTCTTTTTTTTTCACTCAGAGATTTTTGTCTTTTAATAGGGAAATTTAGCTCACTGAGTTTATTGTTATTAATGCTAAGAATGTATTCATACATCTTGTTTTCTCTTTATTATTCTTTATTGTTTTCGCCTCTTTTCCTGACTGTTGTGGTTCTGGTGAAGTTTTCTTTATATGTTTTTTCCCTCAAATTATTTGAAAGTTCTACAACTTTCAATTGTGGCCATTACCTTTAAATTAAAAAAAATTGAATATGCGTATAAATATCAAGAAAAAAAGTGATTACTCTTTATGCTCTGTTCTCTTCCCCAAACATGATAAGACTTTTAACAGTTATAATCCTCTCTCCAGGAACCCATACCTCCTACATTTTATGAAATAAACTGGAATTTAAATTCTACATTATTTTTGCTATTTTAATTTTTGCTTTCCTATGTAATTACCCTGTTTTAATATTTACATTAGATTTTATAAAAACATTATCAATAATTATATTTCTCTGGGTTTTTACTCTCTGGTATTTTTTGTATACCCTATCTTCCCTTTTACTGAGTCTTTATTAAATTGCAAGCAACATCAAAGACATCACAAAGAAACTTAATTTAAAAAAAAATGGCATTTTGTCTCATTTAACAGAGTTCAGAGGCAAGTTGCAAACACAGTTTGTTGAGGGCTCCAACTCGATTTTTGATTTTCTTAAATCTGCTCTCTTCCTTGTGTTAGCTTCCCTCATTGTATCAGGATGGTTGTAGCAATTCAGGATACACAGCTAAGAAGGGAGAATTGTTTTTCCTTAGTCATTGAATAAAGCATTGCCCTTCACTTTAATGAGAGTAACACTAACCAAACTCAGTGGCAAGGAAATGTCATGTATTCATTGGTTCAGACCTATATTATTGTCCATCCCTGATCCAATCACTAGGGTGGGGTGAGGGGAAGGAAACTGTAATGTTCATTAAACTGCTGCCCAGTGGGAGAAGAGTTGCTTGGGAGGCAACTGTGCTATAGTTTTTGAATTCAAATTGATATAGTTTTCATTCAGAACATAGTCCCATAAATATTTCTTCATGTAATGTAGAGATCTCAGATGATGACCTGATTATTTTTCTTTATATATACCCTTTAATGGGAGGTCTGAAATATCATAGAATTTTATCCTTTATTTTTGGCTGCACCACATGGCTTGCAGGATCTTACTTCCCCCACCAGGGATTGAACCTGGGCCCACGGCAGAGAAAGTGCAGAGTTCTAACCACTGGACTGCCAGGGAACTCCCTAGAATTTTATTCTTTATATTCAAAATTAGAAACTTCACAAGGATATGTGTAAATATGGTTCTTTTTGAAATAATCTTGCCCTTTCAAACTGAATACACAAATTTATATTTATCTCAGGATATTTTTCTTCTATTATTTGTATTAATACTGTTTCTCCTTTATGCATTCCATTTTAAAAACTGAGATATAATTTACATACAGTAAAATTTACCCTTTTAAAGTGTACTATCAGTGGTTTTGAGTATATTCACAGAGTTGTGCAACCATCACCACAATCAGTCTTAGAGTATTTTCATCACCCAAAAAAGAAACCTGTACCCATTAGCACTTACTCTCCATTTCCCTCCAAACGTTAGCCTAGATAACCACTAATCTACCTCCTATCTCTGTGGATTTGCCTATTCTAGATATCTCATATAAATGGAATCATATAATGTGTGACCTTTAATGTCTGGCTTATTTTACTTAGCATGTTTTGAAGGTTCATCCATTTTGGAGCATGTATCAGTACTTCATTTTTAAAAAATTACTGAATAATATTCCATTGTATGGATAGACCACACTTGAATTATCCATTCATTGGTTAATGGACATTTGCATTGTGTCTACTTTTTGGCTGCTACGGATAATACTGCTATGAACATTCATGTATGAGCTTTTGTGTGAATATATGTTTTAAATTCTCTGGGGCATATATCTAGGAGTGGAATTGTTGGATCATATTATAACTCCGTTTTGATGAAATGCCAAACTGTTTTCCACAGTGCTACACTGTTTTACATTCCTATCGGCAATGTATAAGTGCTCCATTTGTTATTATAGCTTTGCTAACATTTGTTATTACAGCTTAAAATTTTTTTTACAGTTTCTTTTTTTATTATTATGGTTAACTATACATAACATGATATTTACCATTTCAACAATTTTTAAGGGTACAGTTTAGTGGAATTAAGTATATTCACATTTTTGTGCATTCATCACCACCATCCATCTCTAGAACTTCTTTCATCTTCCCAAACTGAAACTTTAACCTTAACCCTAACCCTAACTGTACCCATTAAACAATAACTCCCCATCACCTCCTGCCCTCTTCAGGCTCCTCATCCCCAAATGAACCACTGTTCATTCTACTTTCTGTCTCTAGGAATTTGACTACTCTAGGTGTCTCACATACGTGGAATCATACAGTATTTGTCCTTTTGTGACTGGTTTACTACAATTAGCATAATGTCTTCAGGTTCATGTACATTGTATGTGTCAGAATTTTCTTCCTTTTTAAAGCTAAATAGTATTCCATTGTATGTCTCCTGTTACTCCTTCTTTAAAATAATAGCCATCCTAGTGGGTATAAAGTGGTATATCATTGTGGGTTTTTTTTTTTGTTATTGTGGTTTTGATTTATATTTCCCTAGTAGCTAATTATGTTACACACCTTTTTGTGTGATTATTGGCCATTTGTATATCTTCTCTGGAGAAATGTCTGTTCAAATCCTTTGACTATTTTTCATTTGGATTATTTGTCTTTTATTGTTGAATTGTAAGAGTTCTTTATATATTATAGATAACAGGTCCTTATCAGATATGTGATTTGCAAATATTTTCTCCCATACTGTGGGTTATCTTTTCACTTTCTTGATACTGTCCTTTGATGCACATAGGACAGTTTTTAATTTTATGAATCAATTTATCTAGTTTTTCTTTTGTTGCTTGTGCTTTTGGTGTCATGTTAAGAAACCATTACCTAACCTAACGTCAAAGAATTCTATGAAAAGAGTTTTATTGTTTCAGCTCTTACATTTAGATCTAAGATCCATTTTAAGTTAATTTTTGTATCTGCTGTAAGGCAGATGTCCAAATTCATTCTTCTGCATGTGGATATCCAGTTGTCCCAGCACTGTTTGTTGAAAAGACTATTCTTTTGCCATTGCATTATTTTGACACCCTTGCTGAAAATCAGTTGACCATAGATGCATGGGCTTATTTCTGGACTCTTAATTCGATTCCTTTGATCTATATGTCTATCCTTATGCCAGTACCACACTATCTTGATTACTATAGCTTTGTAATGAAGTTTGAAATTGGGAAGTGTAGTCTGAATTTTTTTATTTTTTAAAAAAGATTGTTTTGGCTACCTGAGTCCCTTGCATTTCCGTATGAATTATAGGGGCGGCTTGTCAATTTCTTCAAGAAAGAAAAAAGCAGTTTTGGAATTTTGATAGGGATTGTGCTGAATCCGTAGATCAATATGGGGAGTACTACCACCATACCAATATTAACTCTTTAACTCCAACAACACAGAATGTGTTTCCATTTATTTAGGTCTCCTTTAATTTCTTTTAATGTTTTATAGTCTACAAATACCTATTTGTATTTTGTAGTATATGAATATGAATAGGTATTGGTATACTACAAAATAAGTACTGTAATATATAATATTCCACTTTTGCTTTTAAAACTTCCAACATATAAATATTAGATCTCCTGGGTCTATTTTTAATATCTCTAAAATTTCCTTTCACAATTTCTATTTCTTTATCTTTTAGTGCTGCACTCTGGAAGGACTCTTTGATATGGTCTTATAATTCACTAAATCAGTTTTCAGCAGCATCTATTTTTCTGTATACTTCTATAATCTTTTCAACTTAAATATTCATCTATTTTTTAATATCCAAGAACATTCTGGTTCTCAGATGCTCCATTTTCACGACCTGCCCTTGTCGCTCTTTAAGTTTCAGTTAAGAACATGAACAGGATTTTTAAAAAAAGTTTTCTCCTATTTCCTGCATTAATTCCATTTTAGTGAGTGATAGCTGCTGTAATTTGGTCCTCTTCTTTCAAATGGTGGATCTTCTCTTTAGGATTAGTGATATTTTTTATCTGCTCATATTTATAAGTGGAGATCTAGATCATTCAGCATCGATAACTGACATCCCATCTGGAACTGGAGAGACCACTGTTCAAGTCCCCATAGTGAGTCTTACCCTCTGAGGATGATGGTGGCAGGGTGGAGATTGGTATTCAGTAGTGAAACCAGTGAATTGGCTTTGAGTAGGAAAATAGTATCTCCCTTCCTCATAGAAGATAATGGTTATGATGGTACACAGGATGCTGAGCCACCAAGTCTCAAACCTTAAGCTGAGAGAGAAAGGAACAGGGTGAGGAAGCAAAGAAATCAATTATTTGAAACTATGCCCAGGAAAGAACTTTACATGGGACTACTGGCACACAGAACTCAATGGAAGCAAATAAATATGAAGTCTACTAAGTGTATGAGGGAATTGTATGGCCGAATCTCAAACCCAATTTAAAAAAAACTAACTGTAAATGAACTCTCAGGACCCCGAACTTGAACCAACAGGAAATGGGCTGTGAAAACTGTGAAATCTCCCAATAACCACTTCAGATGTGGCCATAGAGGAAAATGAACAAGGAAGAGACTTCCAGAGTGTTGAGCCAAGGGTCACAGAAATTAATGCAAAAGGGTATTCATTCTTGAGAGCAGAACCAGGATGTAATCATAGAACTTCCCCCATCACTGAGACGGAGGATCTTCCCAATAATCACTCAGAAGGATTCCATCATTTATATGGACCCTGACTGCTCTGAGTCATATTTTTCACTGAACTTGGTTCTAATGCAGTGTATCTGTGAGAAGCATTTGGGAATCATTGTTATGGAGAAGAGGAGGGATTCGCAGTAGTCGTCTAGGCACTATGCATTGCCTCAATCCGCACAGCTACTCCCTGAGGTATGTGCTATCATGATGCTACTCTACAAATGGGGACACTGAGATGGAGTCCAGTAACTTGGTCAAGGTTATATAATAGGTAAGTCTTGGAGCCAGGATTCAAAACTATGGGGCCTAACTCCGAAGTGTTTACACTTAATTCTGTCACATTTTATAATCACAGAAGTCTATTGGGCATGATGAGGGATACATAAACGTCAAAAAGGAGACAAGACATATACACAAATAAATTCAAGGCAAGGGAGTTTGTTATCTAATGAATGAGACACTGAAACGTTTTCAGACTACCAGAACATAGATAGATTACCATCACTAACTTTTTTTTTTTTTTTTTTTTTTGCGGTACACGGGCCTCTCACTGCTGTGGCCTCTCCTGTTGCGGAGCACAGGCTCCGGACGCGCAGGCTCCAGACGCGCAGGCTCAGCGGCCATGGCTTACGGGCCCAGCCGCTCAGCGGCATGTGGGATCTTCCCAGACAGGGGCACGAACCCATGTCCCCTGCACCGGCAGGCAGACTCTCAACCACTGCGCCACCAAGGAAGCCCCATCACTAACTTTTAACCTTGTTAGGGACTTGTTTTGTTTACTGATGAATCACCAGTTCTCACTTCGCCATCTGGCTCACAGTAGGTGCTCAATAAATATTTGTTGAATGAATACCAGAGTTCTGTAATATTAGTCTAAGGTCCTTGAGCAACTGTGCCAAATTTACCTTCACATCTTCAGAGTCTACTGTGTTTGGCGCTCAATGAATGGTCCTTGAACTAAACTAACAGAAAACTGCACTGTGGTTTTATGTAAAGGCTGCTCATTGTTCCCAGTTCCCTTTTCTTTAAAATGGAAGGTGTTCCCCTCCTCAACTCTACAGACCGTGTGGCAGACTGGGTTTTTCAAAAGATTCTCACACGCTTTAACCTCTCATGAACTAAGTTTTTATTCATGGAGGTGAACTTGAAATCTCAAGTTTCTACTTACTATCTTTTGCACATGTATGACTGGTTTTCCAGTTGAATTTGACATTTGATTCCTTTTGGATACCTGAGCTATACTCTTAATCAGCTGCACCTTTCTGTGTTGTAGTTATTTAAAAACCACATTGACCTCATTCAGTAAGTCTCTATTGTGTGCAAGATCCAGGACTGTGGCAATACAGCCATGACTGAGAAAGACATGGTTCCTGCCCTCGTGGCACATAAAAGTGTTCCTATGTGTTTTAAAAGACTGGACAATAGGGATTCAATTGTAAAACAAAGCAAAAACCATTTCTGCTCCTTATCCCCATAAGGAACAAAACGTAAAAAAAAAAAGATGGCAGTTGGGCATGAGTTCCCAGTGGAGGAGGGAGAGAAGACAATCCAGATCACAAACAAATCGCTTACTTTTTGCAAGTCACAACTGAACTATGCCTTGAGTTATCTTCTGGTGATTCCGGACTTCCAGTCAGAGTCAATTCCGTCTGTATTGACCAAAAGAGAAACAGGGAGGAAAAAAATGCATTTCGGTTCTTAAAAAAAAAAAAGAGCAACACAAGCAAACAAAACCCACTGACTTAGGGATCATATGAGATCTACTTTAATTGAAGTCGTCTTTAAACGATAATTGACAATGATACCGAAACAACAGACTGAAAACCAACCTGCTCGGGGCCGGGCACGGCGTAGCATCCCCACTGCCAGGAACCAGCTGACCAGGGTCTATACGGGCCCCAAAGGCACTACAAATTGATCAACTTTTCTTAACCTAGACTCTTCCACCACATCCAGCATGGACCTGCTTCTTCCAGGGTGTGGGCCATCAGTAAAGGAGTCTAGTCGCCCATCTCTGGCAACAACGACAGTTTAAAAAAAAATGGAGCTACAGCTCTAATAACAAAACCCACCAGCTGTGAAAAGTGGAGATACATTTGTCACTATCGGGCCTCAGCATCTCTGGAGAACGTTTGCTCCCGCCGCGCCCGTCAAGGCCCTGGGCCCGCGGTTAGTGGCTGCTCTGCGGGCGGAAGAGCCTTCTCGTCCCGGCAGGCTCGGGGCGAGCCACCGCGAGCAGGCAGCCTCCGTGAGCGCCCGGCCGGGGTCGGCGGGCCGGAGGGCGTGCTCGTTCAGGAGGCGCCCAGGCGGTTCTGGCCGGAGCTCCCGGGTCGGTTTGGTTTTGTCCCCATCCTGCCCCCGCCCCCCCCCACTCCCCTTCATGCAAAGGCCAAGGGGTTTTGACCCACCATCGCCCAGACCGAGTTCACGCTTAGGGCCCTTTCGCCGCCGTCCAGAGGACAGAGAAAGCAATCGCGCAATGAGGCGAGAGCACTCTGAATAAAGGTGGAGTCGGCGAGAAAATCATTTTTCTTCTTGGCTGAGCGCGTCAGCCGCCCCGGGGGGCAGGCCTCCTTCCCAGAAGACCCCCTCCACACACCCGCTCCCTCCACGCCCCTCAGTGGCCACACGCATCACTGGTGCCGCGGAGTTTGGAAATGGAGGCGCGAGCACACTGGGCTGCGGGCTCCACACGGGGTGGGGGCGTTCCCGGAGGGTGAGCAGGGAACCGTGCGCCCACTCCACTCCCGGAGGGCCAGGGAGCCCTGAAGGGCCCTCGCGGGCGCCGAGGCGGCGGAAGACCGAGAGGCGGGGCGGGGGGGGAGGGGGCGCGGGGGTCCCCGCCGGGGAGCTTCTGGGGAAGCGGGAGGGGCAGCACCTGAGGAATCCGCCTCCGGCCGCGGCGGCCGTCGCCTCGCTCCGCCCCGGGGAACTGAGCGCGCGGCCAGCTTGCCTGCCAGAGAGACGCCAGCCACCGGCGGCGCTAGCACCTCGGAGGAGGGCGGCGGAGCGAGCGGAGCGCGGCGCTGCGACCCGGACTGGGGGTGGGGAGACGAGCCCCGCCGAGGCGAGGGCCACCCCCGGTCCTCTGCCCTCGCGCGCTGCCAGGGCCAGGTGAGCGGCTGCGGGGACTCTGGGCGCGGGGAGGCGGGGAGGTGAGAGGTCGCCCGCCGGGCGCGAGTGCACGCCTCTGCCCGGCAGGGGCTGCCCTTTGGCGGGCTGTGGACACCCTGCCTGCGCGGGGAGGCGCAGCGGCTGACTTTTTCTGGAGGGATCGGAAGGCGGAGCGGGGGTGTGAGCGCCGGTGCGTTTGTGTGGCGAGGGCGGGCGCCCGTGCCAGCCCCGGACCCGAACCCTCGCGTCAGCCGCCTGAGGAGACCCAGCCCGTGCGGTCCGCGCCCGGAGGCCAAAGGCCTGTCACCCCGGCTCTCGGCGCCGCCTTTGTGGCGGGAGCGAGCGAGCCCGAGAGGGGGCTGAGGGAGGCAGCGGCGCGGCGGGGAGCGCCCGGGACCGGCTCCCCCAGCCCGAGGGCTGCTGAGGGGGGTGGCCTGGGCGGGGGGACGGTGGGTAGGGAGGCGCGGAGGTGACGCGGGAGGATGGAGAGAGCTCAGAAGGGCAAAGTTGAGAGCGTCCAGCGGTGGCTGGGCGTTTGCTCAGGGTCCCTGGGCTGCTTTGCTCCACACCAAATGTCACTTGGTCACGAGCGCGCGCGCGTGTCTTCCGGCCATCATTTCCCTTTTTCGTGAGTGAGTGAGGACGACCACTCTTGTGCTGAATGAGACACAAAGGGTTGTGTTGACAGCTGACCCTGACACGAGTAGACAGCGAGGTGCGGTGTGTGCCCTGGCCGGGGAGGGTGATGAAGAGGCGGCTTGTTAGTCAATTCCCTCAGTCCCTCTTCCGAGCTCCGTGAAAAGAAGCGATAGGTACAGATGCAGTTCGCGGGGCTTCTCAGTTAAACGGAGCCCAAGTCGGGTCCAGAACCCGATTCATCTGCGCGGGGACAGCTGCTGCCTCCCGCAGAGGCGACGGAGCCCGGATCCCGGAGAAACTCCTCGATCCTCTCCTTTCCTCAAGGAACGTGACTGTTTCAAGGTCCTTATCCCCACCGCGGCCTTCTGTCTCCTGTTGAAAAGATAGAAACCACATTTTAATTTCTGTTTTTCACCCCTTAAGAGTCCCCTCTCCACCTCGCCCTTGAGGTGGGAAAACCCGCTTAAGTCTCATGTTAAAATCTAGCCATTTAAATATGGGGAAGAGCTTGTCCGAAAAAGGTTTTTGAATTAAATGCCGCCCTTAGAAACCTCTCTTTCCTCTGAACATTAAAAAACAAAAAACAAAAAACAAAAACTTTAAATCCTGGAATTCTCTTTGAGTTTTGTGACTGTGTTGCTTCCTTTTCTTTCAGAATATTTCTATGTAGTTTTACAAATTGCAATACTGAAAACTTAAAATGGAGAAAAAATTTAAATTGTTTTATTAAAAATACTACTAGAATTACGTGCGTGTAGGCACGTGTTTAAAGGGCAAGTTTTAATTAATGAATATCGGAAAGTTATATGCATAGGGTAGAAATTGCAAACAGCAGTGTAAAGTACGCCCTCTGTCTCAGAGACCCGTACTCCCAATGCCCTAGTCCTCCTCCCCAGAGGCAACCACTCTCCTCAGTTGTATATCCTTCCATAAGCCTTCTATTAGAATGGAATTACATTGTGGAAATAGAGGATGAAGGGAACTTAATATGTAAGACTGAACTGTGTCTCAGTGGTGATGGCTCTTAATTTGATATCCACTCCTGATGATATTAGGTCCTTTTATTTAGCCTAAGGCACTTATCAGAGTGCTTAAAAATCTTAGAACAAGTATTCAGTGCAAAGCAGAACTATTAAACTGTTATCTCCCCCCTCCCTCCATCACCAGTTTCTCTACACTTGGTTTTTTGTAACCTTTGTTGGGTTTTTCTTCCATTTTGGAGCTCTTTAGGAAGTAGAGAATGAGAACTGTAGTTTATTCTATCCAGTGCAGTGCACATCTGAAGACATTGAAAGGATGTATGAATACTCCCATTGACATGAGATAATATAAAAATTTCAATGGTATGAGAGAAATACGGAGGCCGAGTTTAAGACATTTGGTCACATCTCTTAGTTCCAGGCCCGAATTTGCCATAAACTAGCTAAATGAAGTAACTTTCTAAGAAATGCTTTTGTTTCCATCCCCAGTTAAATAAAGGAATTGAACCATGTGGCTTCTGAGTGTCCTTCCGACTCCAAAATCCTGTGATTTTTGGTAAAATGGTAGTTCTGTAGGTGTCCTAAGATTGGCTAAGGATGAACCAGTTGGATCTGTGGGTATTAGACAGTGGAGTGACAAAGAAAAAAAAAATCCTAAATGGTAGATTCATAAAGAGGAAGTCAGAGATATTTAAACAACATTTCTGCTCTTATGAGATTGATATCATTGGAGAACAGCTACTTTACTTTCCCACAAAATGTCTGTTTATGTTACTGATAGAGGCCAAACCCTGAATGGCCCTCTGCATCACCTTGTATGGCTAAGGAGAGTGAATTTTCTTCACAGCTCACGGTGCCATTTTTAGGGAAATTATTTTTACCAAACTCTTACTTTTCTTTTTGGTAATGTGGAAATAAAGTTCATTGACCTACTTCAAAGAGACTTTACATAATTTAATTAGTGATTCTACAAGTATTTAGAAAATGAATAATCCTTATAGCTAAGCTATTTTAGTTACTTTATAAGTATTCACTTAGCGATCATGTTCTTAGCAGGAAACGTTTCTAATCTCTAAAACACCTGAAACTAATGATTCCTGGATGGGTGCTGAGAGCTGAGGAGTGATTTCAAGGTTAGGAAAGTAAAAAGAATTAGGTGATTTTAATCACTATATATGATCTCAGTGAAGGGATTTCAAACTTATACCGTAAGTGGTGGTTACAAAAATCATTCATGTTAAAGAAGGAGATCTCATACTTTGAAGATTCTGAGTCAATAATAAAGAATATTATGTAATTAGTTTGAATGTCAGTAATATAAATAAATTATAATGGAGTTTTAGGAATTGTTTGATTGGGGTGATAAGAAATATGAACTAAAACGGTAGATTTGTAAGGGTGCTTAGAGAAATCTTGATTGACAAATCTAACAAAAACAAAAGAAAATTAAGTACTAGTAATGAAGTTCTTCTAAAATGGAATAGTTTTTGTTTTTTGCATCTTCCTTCCTACCCTTACCATATGAATATGTATTTTTACAGATGTCTTAACATATTGCAGGCACATTTTTACTCTGATTTTTTTATAAACATTTTTCCATAATTTACTTTCTATTGTTTGCAATTAGTTTATTGTATCATGATTTACTTAACTCTTTCTCTATTTTATGATTTTCCAGTTTTTAAAAAAAATATAATGGCCACCCACATGAATGAGACTTTCTTATTCTTCTTCTTTAAAATTAAAAAAAAAAACGAACTTAGAATTATTTCCCTAGAGAAGCAGTATAGGTGAGCTCTAAAATTAAAGGTTCAGTGTCCAAACATAGCTCCATCACTTATGGGTAGTATTGGGCAAGTAACTTATTTTCTTAGAGTTTTCTAATCTGTAAAGTGGGTATAGTAATAGCTCTCTACAAGGTTAAGATAAAAAGCAGTAATGCATGAAAACACATGTAAATGTTAGCTCTGTTTTTAATTAGGAAATTTTTGTAATTTCAAAATTACTTTCCAGGAGGATTACGTAAATTACACACAACAACAATGCATGTGCTTATGTAATTTTATTTATGTAATTTTAAACATTTATATTATTGTGACTAATTTGATCAGTGTAAAATTGTATCCCTTTGTTTTGATTTGTATTTCTTTGGTCTTGTGTAAACTGAGAGTTAGTTTTCTCAGCAGTATTGCTACAGTTTTCTACTTGGAGTGGTGGAAATTTCATCACCTCCGTCATTTTGAACTAGACTATAAGACAGACAAATAGGACAGGTCAGTTACAACACTAATAAGTGAACCAAATTTTCCAATAGGTTCTTTCAGATTAGTTGTAGTTTTCTTGTATTCTCAGCCGATGGTAGTTTTTATTCATTATTATTATTTTTAATCTTAAAAATATAGCTGTTAAAATTAATAAATAACGTTATATATCAATTCTATTTAAGTGAAAATGCAATCTTCTCTTTTTTCCCTTGAAGGGCTGATTTATAATTAGCATTATTATGATCCAATTTAGTGGATTTTTGCTAGGAATGCTTCCTAAAACTTGGGGGAAAAAAATCAGAGAAAGTTTCATGATCGCTAATCATGTTATCTTTTGGCTACCAATGGATAATGAAGTTATATCCTCTAACTTGAGTTCTTATACAGTCAAGGTAATTTAGACTACACAAAAGCATGCTCTTGTAAGTTCTGGAGTTCCAGCAGCCCTGATATTTCTGGCAAACACACACCCAATGTGGATAACAGCAGCTCTTTGTGCTCCTGAGCCCCAGGAGGGCTTCCTATTGTGTACTCTTCCTTCCCTCCCATTCTTGACTGACTGGTGATAGCAACTCCTCCAAGTCCAGATGTGAAGCTCCCACAGGGACGCCTCTCTTCTACCCAGCTCTGTATTTATCTCCACCACCCACCCCTTCAGTGCCTTTGCTTTTGTCCTATGACATAGAGAATTCACTCTCTTTGCAAGGTTGTGGTTTCAGATTTTATTTTTAATTTATCGCTATGCTTTATGAGTGTCTTCAACAGTCCCTACAGTGGAAGCTATAGGCACAATTAGCATAGATTAACACATAATCAGCACTGGATAAATGTTTGTTGCTGTGAACCATATCTTGTATGGTCTTCTCTGTTCCTGGGCATGGTTCTATTTTTAAGGTAAAAATAAAAAGCAAGCTCTGGTTGTATGCTGGATTACTGTTTGCCTATATTACCAAGGTTAGGAATTAGGAAACATATTGTTATGGCCTTTTAACTTTTTCTGTGTTTAGAGGAGATTCTTAACTTTTGTGCCTTTCTTTTCTTCTGTAAAATGGGATTAACAATTAAAGTACTGCTCTAATTATCAACCTTCTGCACAGAATTGTTGTAAGATAAAATGAAATAATAAATGTGGACATGTTTTAGAAAAAAAAGGATGCACAAATTTATACAGTGTTGTCATAATTACACATTATCACTACACTTCCAGGAGTGTCCACATCTTTGAGAAAGCCTCATCTCAATGTGGAGCTGCACTGGGAGCTTGGGGTTAGATGAAAATTCTTGGGGCCCAATCCAAACCCTGAGGGTGGGGCCTGTTCTGTCTTTTAACAGCCCTTCTGATGCTGAACCACTGCTCTAAGGAGTAGTAAATGTCAACAACCACTAGAAAAGTAATTCTTTTGCTAGTTAAATATTAGTTATAAGATAATCCAGAGATATCATAACATCACTTTTGCGTGCTAAGTATGAAATGAAAGTTAGCTATTATCATTAGCTGCCGTTTGCCTTTTAACCTCTCAGAATTTAATTCAGAGCAGGAATTGTAAACTCAGGTGCTTTTAGAGGCCAAGCAGGTAATCTGAGTGAAGCAGGACACCTGTAAAATAATAAGGGATGATAAGTCCTGGTGGGCAGAAAGTCTGAAGGTGGCATGATTTGTAAGACTGCACTGATTTTTGCCCTGTGTGTCACTGTTACCAGATAATTTGATTTTTCAAGTGGAACTGGAAATTCATATTTTTGTATGAATTTAATGTTTGTAATAAATTTTAAAGAAAACATATGGACCCAACAAAACAAATCTGGAAGCCAGATAATTTCCAACTTCTCAATTAATTAACATGGGTGAAAATATTTGCATTTGAATGAGTATGATGACAGAAAAAAGCACACTGTTCAACATTATTAATAAAGAAATGCATATAAAAACCCCACAGACGTATTTCAACTTTCAGATTATAAAGATTTAGATCAATAATATCTAACATTGGCAATGGGTAAAGAAACTGTTATTGTTATACACTCTAAAATGAAGGCAAATATTACAGCTTTTTTGGAGAGCAATTTGACATCATGTATCAAGATTTTAAATGTCTGTACTGGGATTTTCCTGGTGGTCCAGTGGTTAAGACTTCCCCTTCCAATGCAGGGGGTGCAAGTTCGATCACTGGTTGGGGAGCTAAAATCCCACATGCCTTGTGGCCAAAAAACCAAAACATAAAACAGAAGCAATATTGTAACAAATTCAATAAAGACTTAAAAAAAAAAAAAAAAGCCTTGACTGAAGCTGTTAAAAAAAATAAAAATAAATGTCTGTACCTACCCTGTCCAATATGGTAGTCCCTTGCAATGTGCGGCTATTTAAATTTAAATTAATTAACATTATATAAAACTAAAGATTCGGTTTCTCAGTTGCACTATTCACATTTCAAGTACTCAATAGTTGCATGTGGCTGGTGCCTACTGTATTGGACTGTGATGATATGGAACATTTCCTTCATAGAAAGTTCTTATGGACAGCACTGGTCTAAACTCTGACTCAGAAATTTCCCTTCTAGGAATTTGTTAGAAAGAAATAACTAAACAAATGCAGATAGTAAAAACATCACCTGAAACATTATGTATAAGAGTAAAAAATTAGAAACAAACTAAACATCATGTTTTTACTAAAAATTAGGTTGCAGTAAATATCCAAGATATATTGTTATGTAAAAATATCCCTGTTGTCGAATGATTTTATTTATTTGGGTAGATAGCTTAGGTACATAGAGATTAGGGGAACAAATTTTCTCTTCCCACAAATGATTGTAGGTATAACAGAGCTTTCCCTTTCTAGCCTAGAGCTCTTGTCATGTAGTAGACTAGGTTGACTTTCACTAAAGAACAAGCAGAGGCACTTCACAGTTCGCCAAGCTGCATCAGTATCACCTGGGTACCTGTGAGAAATTCAGGGTCTCAGACTCCATTCCAAGCCTCCTGAATCAGAATCCCTGGGGGGGCTCAGCGATCTGTGTAGTAACAAGCTTTCCACTTCCTGCCTGTATCTGCCTCCTATCACTGAATCTCTCAAGCTTTATTTGTTTTATCTTGGCCAAGTGAGAGCTCCTTGAACTCTATCCAGGCACCATTCTAGGTGCTTCAGAGGCTGCAGTGAAGAAAACTAACAAACATCCCTGTCCTTATGGGAATCAAACAATAAGCAAAGGAAAAACGGAGTAAAATATGTTATATTTTAGGTAGTGAGAAGTGTTAGGGAGGAAACTGAAGCAGAAAGGGCACTTAGAAAGTGAGATGGGAGTTGAGATTCTCTTCAGGGTGTCACTGAGAAGTGACACCTAAGTGAGGACCTGAAGGCTATGAGGGACTGAACCATTGGAAGTTTAGAGGCAGAGCATTCTTGGCAGTCATGAGAGGGGTAACTAGGAGGCCACTGCTGCTGAAGAGGAGAGGCTAGTGAGGGGAGTGAGGGGGGATTAGGTCAGAGCTGTAATCTAGATCTTCTGACTTCAAAATTCTTTGTTCTCTCTAGTGTACCACACTCCTCAAATTCTTTGGTTAATCAGTTTGTAAAGAGATCAGACATCCTTAAATTCACTGTTTTTCAGTGTGATCTGTCAACACCTGCCTTATTTGCCTGGGGTGCTTGTTAAATGTGGATTATTGGTCTCAACCTGCTGAATTAGAGTTTCTGGGGTGGGACCCTGGAATGTGCATTTTAGTGATCTTCCCAGGTAGTTTTTATGGGCACAGAAGTCTTAGAACCACACCTCACATTTATCATTAAGTTTAGTTTTTGTAGAGGAGGTGTGCCTAAAATTCTCACCACTGCCTGTGGAGGTCATAATGAGAAGATGTAATTGATATAGTGTCTCATTTACTTCCTGCATTTTTAAACTGATTAAATCAACACTACTTATAGTAAGTTTATGTGTATATCTCTGTTGGAGTATTCAGCAACTGTACGATTATTGTCATGATTCTTACCCACATCAGAGGATGGGGGAACCTTTTCACTTGAGGGTTCTGTCTCCCTCTCATCCAATCTGTTCTGCTTTTTGGAAAGGGCGAATTTAAATTTAATTGATTTTTAAATTCATATTTTCTTTTTTTCTTCTTTTCCATTCTCTTTCTCTCTGGCCCCTCCTCTCTCTCTCTCCCGCTCTCTCTCTCTCTCTCTCTCTCTCTCTCTCTCTCTCTCTCGCTCTGCCTCTTGTTTCTTTTCTTCTTCCTCTTCTTCTTGAAATCTAACCATCCTAAATTAAACACCATTAATGTTTTTGGTCGCCATTATTTTATGCATTTCCATGCATATTTATATATATTTACCAACACAAACAACTTTACATAATAGGGTCATATGTTTTTGTTTTTTTTTTTTTCGTTACGCGGGCCACTCACCGCTGTGGCCCCTCCCGTTGCAGAGCACAGACTCCGGACGCGCAGGCTCAGCAGCTATGGCTCACGGGCCCAGCCACTCCGCGGCATGTGGGATCATCCCGGACCGGGGCACGAACCCGTGTCCCCTGCATCGGCAGGCGGACTCTCAACCACTGCGCTACCAGGGAAGCTCCGGGTCATTTGTTTTTTAAAAAACTGTAGTCACGTCTTTTAAAAAATTCAGGAAGCCTAAATTTCCTCTTTACCCTCCCTTTTCACCTCAACAGTGTGACCAATCTGCTGTTTATTTTGTTAAAACTTTTTCCGTGATCATGTAACCTAACAAACCTTGTATATCTTCAACATCTTATACATACTGTCATATTTCATATATATATAATTTATTTTTTCACTTAATACTTAATAAAACACAGGGATATACCTCTAAGTCAAATGGTATAACTCTTATTTATTCTTTTAAATGACTAGATAATATTCTGTGGTATACATATTCCACAAACAACCGTTAACTTTACTGAAGAATATTCATTTTAACTAAACAAGAAACTAGAGCTGTATACTAAATATGAGGCATATCTGATTATATAATTTAAAAACATTTTTGTAAAGCAAAAAAACTGAAAACAAATACTACAGACAAATGATAGATTGGAAAAAAAATCTTTACATATGCAGGCAAAAGATTAGCATCTCCGGTATATAAGGAACTCTTCACAAAATGATAATAAAAATATTTTCTAAAACATAATTTTAAAATTGTTTACAAATGATATGCCTAGGTCATTCACAGAAGCACAATTCCAAATGATCAATAAATATGAAAAATGCTTAGCCTTATCAGTTGTTTGGAAATGCAAGTTAAAAATAATAGTAAGCTACACTTGACACCTACTTGATATTAATATAGAACTTTAGTCCACACTGAAATTTCCAGAATTAGTTTCTTTATTCACTGAAAATCTGTGCAGAAACTTTTTTCTGGGAAGTTATATTAAAGCTATAAAACATAATTATTTTCCAGGTTTTCTTGTTTGCTTAGAGAATTTGAGGGGAGATTGACATTTATTCCCTTTTAGACTCAACTCTTAGCACAAGGAGTGAGAACAGAGCTTAGAAAATTGAAGTTTGATATCAATTGTAGGACTTTTTTTTTATTCCAAAGGGTTTTCTTCCATTTGAAGATAGAAATTGTTGGATTTTAGAGCCATAGTTCAATCCTAAGAGGAAAACAGGGCCACAGGGTTTTACTTGACTTCCCAAGGTCACCTGGCTATACCTGCATTCTTTCTGGTTTACTGTCCTGTTCCTGAGTATCTTTTCATGCCTTTAATTGCAGCTAATGCAGAGAAATCACAGTTCAAAATTTTTTCCATTTTCAAAAAAGTATTGAATGTACAGCATTTAGAGAAATTCAGTTGTTTAGATTTTAAGTAGAAATAATGTGTGAGAATAATTTTAAAAATCAGCAAAGACACATATCACTTACAATCCTACTGCCCTTACAAAATGAGCTACTTCCCCAGTTTTACCTCAAGTACTAATCTATATTCATTAATGATTTTGCAAATGGGAAGAGTTCACTAATATTTCCAAAATCTTTTGGTAGCTTTGATTCAGCCCTTTTACACTGGTCTGCCTGACCCTGTCTTTCCTTTCTTCTGACCTATTTTTCATGCATGTCATTTTTAAGCCTTGAACATTATTTCATATCAGTCTCAACCTTGATCAAATGCCTTCAGTGGCTTCCAGTTGCCTACCTTAGCATTTCCCAGAGGCTCTCACCCTAAGCACTAGTATTCCAGTCTAATGCTGTCAGCTGCATGGAACTGAACAAACAGCTAAAGATGTTAAACAGTAATTAATTCCTTATATCCCCAAAATATATGGGGAGGGGGAGGGGAGAGCAATTCTTGGGTTAATTCAGGTGCTTGATGATGTCAAGGACCCAAGTTCTTTCATTCATTCTCTGCCATCCTTAATTTGTTGGTGTTTGTCTTCCATCTTGTCCTTGCATTATACCAAGGTGTCAGCAGCACATTCAAGCCTCACACAGTTCTGACTGGAGTCAGAAAAAGTTCTGTGTCTTCAAGCTAAATACTTTTTAAAGAGTTTACCCACATACATAGATGTCCCAAATCCCATTGGTTAGAATTTACCACGTGCTCATGTGTAAGCCAGTCGCTGACAAGGAAAATAGAAATACCATGATTGGTATAGAATAATCAAGATTCACCCCAGAGCCTGAGGAAAGGTCCACTCTCTGAGATGAGCATGTAAAACCCAGGGGTTGTTAATATTGAAGAAGATCAGGAGATGGTTCGATTAGACAACTAGCAGTGCGTGCCATGAAATCCAATTTCTTCAGTTCCCTACAAGGCTCTTTATAATCTGACCTAATGATAATCTAATATAAAACCTCTATTTTAGGCAAGCCAATCAGTTGTCTTCTTGTCTTTCTCATGTGCATTCCTACCTATGGCTTTGCTCATGTTTCTCTTAGAAATCTCTTCCTATTCCCTAGAGCTCGCTGTGGCTATTTAAATTAAAATTAATTAAAGTTAAATAAAATGAAAAATTCAGTTCTTGAGGCATACTAATTGCATATCAGGAGCTTAATGGCCACATGCGGCTAGTGGCTATTGTATTGGATAGCACAGGTATAGAATATTTCCACCACTGCAAATTGGACAACACTCCTCTAGAGATTCTTGCAAATCATACCTATTATTTAAACAGTGTTTGCTAAACTATAGGCCACCTATATCAGAATCAGCTAGAGATGTTTTATTTTTTTCTCCCAGTTTTATTGAGCTATAATTGACACACAGCACTGTATGGTTTAAGGTGTACAGTATAATGATTTGACTTATATATATCATGAAATGATTACCACAGAAAGTTTAGGGGACATCCATCATCTCATATAGATACAAAATTAAAGAAAAAAATTTTTTTCCTTGTGATGAGAATTCTTAGGATTTACTTTCTTAAGAACTTTCATAACATATAGAAGTGTTAATTATATTTATCATGTTGTACATCATATCCTTAGTACTTCTTTGTCTTATAACTGGAAGTTAATACCTTTTGACTGCCTTCATCCAATTCCCCCTCCCCTCTCCCCACACCTCTGGTAACCACAAATCTGATCTCTTTTTCTATGAGTTTATTTGTTGGTTTGTTTCTGAAGTATAATTGACCTATAACACTATGTGAGTTCCTGTTATAGAACATAGTGATTCGATATTTCTATACATTTCAAATTGATCACCACAATAAATCTTGTTACCCTCAGTCACTATATAAAGATATTATATAGTTATCGACTATATTCCCAACAGTGTACATTTCATATTTGTGATTCATTTATTTTGCAACTGGAAGTTTATGCCTCTTAATCTCGCTCACTTATTTCTCTCCTCCCCCCACCCTCCTTAGGCAACCTCTTGTTTGTTCTTTGTATCTATGAGTCTTTCTGTTTTGCTACGTTTGTTCATTTGTTTTTTTTTTATATTCCACATGTAAGTGAAATCATACAGTTTTGTCTTTCTCTGTTTGACTTTTTTCACTTAGTGTAGTACCCTCTTCGTACATCCATGTTTGCAAATGGCAAAATTTCATTCTTTTTTATGTCGGAGTAATGTTTGATTATAATAATTATAATAATCTCCCACATTTTCTTTATCCATTCTTCTGTTGACGGACACTTAGATTGCTTCCATATCTTGGATGTTGCAAATAATGCTATAGTGAACATAAATGTGCATGTATCTTTTTCAATTAGTGTTTTTGTTTTCTTCAGAAAAATACCCAGAAGTGGAATTGCTGGATTGTATGGTAGCTCTATTTTTAGCTTTTTGAGGAATCTCTGTACTGTTTTACATAGTGGCTGCACACCAATTTACATTCTCACGAGCATTGTGCAAGGGTTCTCTTTTCTCCACATGCTCCCCCCACATTTGTTATTTGTGGTCTTTTTTTTTTTTTTTTGCGGTACGCGGGACTCTCACTGTTGTTGCCTCTCCCATTGCGGAGCACAGGCTCCGGCCGCGCAGGCTCAGCAGCCATGGCTCACGGGCCCAGCTGCTCCGCGGCTTGTGGGATCTTCCCAGACCGGGGCACGAACCCGTGTCCCCTGCATCGGCAGGCAGATTCTCAACCACTGAGCCACCAGGGAAGCCCTGTGGTCTTTTTTGATGATAGCCATCCTAACTGGTGTGATGTAATATCTCATTTTGGTTTTGATTTGCATTTCTCTGATGATTAGTGATGTTTAGCATCTTTTCATGTGCCTGTTGGCCATCTGTAGGTCTTCTTTGGAAAAATGTCTATTCAGATCCTCTGCCCATTTTTTAATCGGGTTGTTTGTTTTTTTATAATGTTGAGTTGTATGAGTTCTTTGTATATTTTGGATATTAACTACTTATTGGATACATGAAAATGCTGTTTAAATGCAGATACCAAGCTCTAAGTGTTGGCCCCAAGCCACTTTTATGCCCCAAAAAGTTGAAGAACCACTATGAGGTCTATTTATTATTTATTAGTTTATTATTTAAGTCTATTTATTAGTTTATTTCTTTTATGGAAGTATACTAAATATTGGAGTTATCATTAATTTTCTTCTACTCTAAACTTCTATAGTATTTGTAGTTTATGTATCACATTTTTAGATTTTCGTTATAGATATTTATAATCTCTCTTCCAGAAAGCATTTTTTTCCTGAATGTTAGACTGTAAGCCCCTTGAGAGGAGGTACTATGGCATTCTCCAAAGTGTCTAATAGAATGTTGGGTACATAGTAATACAAAGTATTGACTGATTAATTACATTCTACAGAATTTACTGTGTACAGTCTATATTTAGTTGGCAATTCTTTGAAAAGTCATAATACTGTCTGCAGTATTGGTGATAGAAGACAGATGATGGTAAGGGTATTTCCACAATATTTTTCCTCAATTTCGTTTGTTAGAAATAAACCTGAAAATTTTCTGGTTAGGTTTTTAACAAATATTATATGATGATGTTCCCTATAAGGTTTGGATTTGCAGCATTTTTTAAAATGGCTATTTTAAAAGTGCTCTGATCCTTTGGTTCTCTTGTGGAGAGAATCAAACCTCCAGATCCATAGCTGATAGAGAAACTTCCTGTTGCAACTGAACTCCCCATGTGGATCAGGGTTCACCTTCTATCTAGAGAATCCAGTAACTGTTCTCCTCTACTTTGATTATTTAATAATCGCTTGAGAATTGTTGGAGCAGGAGGTTAAGGTCTTGGTATATTAGAGAATGACTAGACCTGTATCTTCACAAGTTGCAGCACAGTGAAGGATCAAGTTAGACTAATAATATAACTAATATTAGTAATAGTAATATTACTAGTAATGGTAGCCATGAGCAGCAGCATCTTATTTAGGACTAATGTAAGGAATGTTTCTCTTATATTCTCTTGTGCATAATTTCACAGATTGTATCATTCTGTGGGTTGACATGAAAACAAACGACAACATTTTCTGGTAGGCTCATTACCTTGTAATACAAAATGAATCTAATTTATTTTTTAAGAAACAAAATCTTTATTGAAAAAATAACTATTTTCCACTGAGACTCTTGATATATTTTTGATGGTAAGACAGTTGACTTATAATTGGATTCCAAAACAGTCACTTTTCTGAGATAATGGATCAATACACCAAGCAGGATGCCTAGTACAAAATCGTCCCTCAGGAAATGTCCATTCTTTTCCCTCACCAGACTTGCTGAATGACAGGCCTCAGACTTCATCAGAGAGTAGCAATTAGCATTAAATGTTTTGCCTCCCAACTAATATTACTGAATTCTTCTTTTTCTAGAAAAGTTAGACCATGTAAAAATCACCTTTCTTCCCCTCATTCATATAAATGGAATAATCTAATATTAGGGATAATATTTTCATAGCATTTTGGTCAAAAGATGTATAGGAGCTGTTTGATATTGGCAGGTATTAAATGCACAATCTAAAGCTAAAGATCTTTCGGAGTCTGGAAGTGTAGTGTCTGGGTTATGGTATTTCACATATTCTAAATGTTTGAGGTTTTTTGCCATCATAAAGACTCGTGAGTCAGTGGTATGCCTTATCTCAACTTCTGCCTCCAGAACAGGAAATGTGACAGAACAGTGTAATACATCCCATAGTTATGTATCTGGAACATCAGAGAGAAAGTATGTGTGTATGTCAGAGAATATGTGTAGGCACAAAACATAACCTTTACTAAAAAACAACCATAAAGGTCTTTATGACCCATATATGCTTCTCTGCCTAGTCCTTTTCTGCTATTTAATAATTTAATTTATAGCAGGAATTAATAATTTAACCCAATAAATTAATAAAAATTAATGTACACTACATCAGGCATTGTACACATATTATTTCTAATCTTCACAATAGCCTTGTAAAGTATGCATCATGATCCTCATTTTTATAGCTAAGAAAACCAAGCCTCTGAAAGGTTTAAGTAAACTTCATAAGCTCCCATAGGTAGTAAGTAGAAAAGTCAGAATTCAAACCTATGGGGTGACTAATTCCAAACCTTTGTTCTTTCCTCCGTGTCACATTCTTGGGTACCTGTCTTGTGACTCAACTAGAAGGTAAGATCTAGATATCAGGAATTGTATCTTACGGAAAATGTTGCTGCTCTTGCTGAAGATGGCATACATAGGTGCTAAAGGGCATATTAACTCTTTCAGGCCACCAAGGGATCATTTAGTACCTAATTTTTTTTTTTTTTTTTTTGTGGTACGCGGGCCTCTCACTGTTGTGGCCTCTCCCGTTGCGGAGCACAGGCTCCGGACGCGGAGGCTCAGCGGCCATGGCTCACGCGCCCAGCCGCTCCGCGGCACGTGGGATCTTCCCGGACTGGGGCACGAACCCGTGTCCCCTGCATCGGCAGGCGGACTCTCAACCACTGTGCCACCAGGGAAGCCCTAGTACCTAATTTTTGAGAAACAGACTGTACCAAGGCAGTATCTTGGTTGGTGAGGAGTGTAATGGAGGTCAAGTCTTGGATTTACTCACCAAACTTCAATGAAATCTCCATGACTGGAAGTGCTTTGTTTCTTTTGCTCACTACTATATCTCCACACCTAGAACAAGCACATAGTTGCCTCTCAATAAATATTTGTCAACAAATGAATGAATGACCTCTGTAGGGACCTGTTAGCTTTCTTCTATGGCTGTGGAATCCATCCTTAACCTGAGCCAAGCTTCTTTCATATCTAAGCCACTGACTCCAGTGGAGCTGGGACAAGGGAGAGCAGATGGAACAACATAGCTTATCACCTCTACTGGAAATACCAAGATGAGGCCCAGGCCCTTCAGAAGCTAGTAGCATTATCTTTTGCATAAAGGATGCTAATAAGAAAAAATAAATTCAAAACAATACTGTGGTAGAGATGAAAGGAAATGCATTTTATTTTCTCTTCTTTTTGAGTTTTACAAAATGATGATGTCTTTGTAATCCTTCATGCATGTTCAGTTTATCATCATATTTACTTATTTACAAATTTACATATATAATTTAGGTAATATGGGCTTTAAATTAGTCAATAAATATCCTAATTAATAAAAAATAATTGAAAGCCATATGTTTCCAGGATAATACTGCATAGTGGAAGAGAACCATGGAATTGGTAGTCTGGAAAAAGTGTTTTGGAAAATGGGACAAATTTTTTGTACTGTTTAAATATTACAATTCATTTTGCTCATTTGATTTTAAATTGATAAGTCTTCCAAAATCAAAATAGCATGGACTTACTTTAGATACCGTTACATGGGAGATTACAAGATAGCTGTATGGTGTTTACCCTTGGGAAGCTAAAGTTCACGTATTGCAAACAGACACCATAATTCTGTCTTAGAGTAAAGTTTGTGATTAACCTGTACTGATTTTTTTAAGGCTTTGAAGTAATAATTGGCAGCAGCAGTTGTAATATCAAACTGCCTCTCTGTTTTCATTTGGATAAAAAGTAATTACTGCATCAAATACATTTGTTACTTCCTTAAAAATGATTTTTCTCTTCACAGTTTTCCTACTGAGCTAGAAGTTTATATCCAGTGGGGATAAAAGAATTCTCCCTTGGGCAGGGAATTAACAATAAAAGTCAACTTAATAAGTCTTTATCAAGTACCTATAGTTGGAATGGTGCCTTGGAGAGAGAGAAAGGAAAATAAAGAACTATCCCTGACGTTGGGAAGCCTACAGTCTAGTTAAGATAGTTATGTGACTTGTGGTTTGGTAGATTTAGATCTAATTTTGTTTAAACTATGTTTCTCAAATCATAACTCATATAGTAAAAGATTTATACAACATAATATGTAAGCATGTTATTTATTCTGTTGCTAAATAGCAAAATTACAAAAAGAATTCAGTTGAACTGATACCTAGTGGAAATTTAGTGTCCACTTCATTTTTTAAACTAGAAGACATTTTAAACTTTGTTCATGAGGCACAATGTAAAATTTGAAACAGTGCTGGTGATGTTAAGGAAATCCTGGTATGAGCCTTAAGTTTGTTAGTGAAACTTCATGGACATTAAGTATTCAACTAATATCCTTTTTTTTTTCTTTTTTTGGTAGAACATAAATTAATTTTATTAAATAAGCTCCCTTTGAGATGTTCTTTATATAGTAAATATAAGGTATGAGAAATTATCATTGAGAGAGAAAATGAGTGAAAGCTTATTTTGACCTTTAGTCTATGTTTAAAGCACATTTACAGTCATATGATTAATACACTACTATTTTACTAATGCATATATAGATTATATTGAGAAATAATAAACATTTAAAGCATCACTCATAAAGCATTTTCTTATAAATACAATTCACTCTTTAGAAATTTGGTTTCTTGTCAATTTTTCATCAGTGAAAGCTATACACACTCTAATTTGGCCCTTGATATATGTTTCTTATTATGTACAGTAATAAAAAAATAAGACTAATCAGTGCCATATTTATTATAAATATGTTGTCTTTTTACAAATTTTCTTTGAATTGAATGGAATTAAATTTTCTACCTGATTTGTGGGCCACCAGAAAAAGGAAGATATACGTTAAGGAAAGAAAAAAAAAAAGACTTAAAGGATAACTGGAACTTAGTACTTACACATTAATATTTTAGCTTTAAACTCTATTACTCCTTTATATTAGGGCTTATTAAAGAACAAGATCATAATTTAGTCTGTTGAATTCTAACATGTTACATTTATTGTTGTTGATATAGTTTTTGTTTTTATCTTATTTAAAAGTTAGCTTTCCAGAAACTTATGTGCATGAGAAGTCTGTTGAGTCGACTTTTGTTGGTAGAATTCTGTTTTGAGCTAACTGTTGAGATACTTTTCCCTTAACTCTTATATTAGATTAAAGCATTAGCATATAAATCCTATTGCAATGATGTATAAATAAAGCTGACTGATTAAAAATAGTTGTAAGTCACAATTTTCTCTCTCCTAAGAACAAGAGATTTAAGTCTCTGAGAACACTCATGTGTGTGGGATGGTTATGATAGATAGTCCAGCTGTCTTTGTGTGTGTTTCATTTAAATGTAAATTTATCTTAGAGATTCTAAAGATGAGCTCAGAAGGTAGAGAATTTTAATTTGAATAGTCATTTACTTCTTTTTTCATGAATACTGAAATAAATTCCTATTTTACACTAAAGAAAAAGAACTTGTTAAACAGACAGTACTCAGCTGCCTTATTTTAAAGCTTCTTAATGGATTATTAATTTTTCTCATTAGCAGTTTTTCTAATATGATATAATCCTATTAAAAGAAAATAAATTTATATGCTATAGAAGCACATATAACAATAGTTCAACAATTTCCAGTATGATGTTGAGTACTATTTTGTAGTACAAATAGTAGAAATACACTTCAAATAAATCTGAGATGTTAAAAACAAACTATTGAAGTTACCAGAAGCACACTGACGTATGTATCACACACATACATAACGCACCAATCTGTATACAGTGCTATGTATATATTTAGACTATATTTTTAACCACTGCTGAAAACTTAGTGTGATACTTTAATTTTAACTCAACTTTCAGGAACAATTTCTGAGGACAAGTTTTTGAAAAAGTTTCCACTTACCACTATTCCCTTTAAGACAGAAGTTCAAGATTTGAAGCTCTGTTATTTGGCTTCATTTTATACCTACTTGCGGGTGTTGTGTAAGCTACCGTGAATACTCTCTTAATGGAGATTATTTGTGCTCACTTTTTCTACTTCCCTACAATAAAACAGGCCATTTGTGTGAGTTGCTGTTGACTGCATATTTTGACTGCATTTTTTTCTTTAGCCACTGCGTTACCAGCCTGTGATTATCTTGTGTAAAAAAAACAAATAGACAAAAAACTCTTTGATCTACCCTAACCTTTCTATATGTAAATTTTGTAAAGAGTGGCACTGTAGCATACCAATAAAATGTACTCATTGACATTTCCAAATTAACGTCAAAGGATGATAAAGTTTATTAAAGGAATTGCTATATGTTGGTTGATAAAATTTACTTAGGTCACATAAATGTAACTACTTCCCAAGAAACCACTATAGTCATGGGTTCTCTTCAAAGAAAAGACCTTTGTTTAATCTAAGTATCTTTCTTTTACACAATTAGGAAACGTAAAGGAGTGTTTTCTGAGTACTTTAATTGAGAGATCCTGAATTTTTATTTATGCCATTTTTAAATATGTATGTTTCCATAGAGTGCTTGCAAATTTTAAGACATAATTCTTCATGTTTTGCTTTAATTAATAGTTGCTCTTTAGAATTTAAAACTGAGTTTTACAGTACCCAGTAGGGGTGTGAAATGTGTATTTACAACAGTATCCTAACTTACAGATTCTGCCATACGAGGTCAGACACATTGGTTTATAATCAAAATGAGTGATTACTTTTGTTGGTAGTTTGTCATTGGTAAAAAGTGTTCCTCGGTTACAAACCACAAGACTCTGCAAGGTGATGGCCCAGTGGTCAACCTGTAGAAAATGAGTGTGATAAATCAGTTTTCTCTGCGTTCATTTCTATTTTGTGTCATGGTTTGAGAAAAACAGTAGATGAGAACAAATCAGTGTGAATATTTTAAATCATCCCGCCTGGTAAAACTCCATGCCATGCCTAAGAAACAGGAATTGGGTTTTCAGAGGTATTTTCCTTTCAATAACTGCTGCATAGTACCTCTTATAACTTTTTATAAGGACATTCAGTTTCAGTAAATTAGGTGGTGTTGAGGTGGGGGGGTGGTATAGATAATTGTAAGAGGTTTATACCTTATACTCAGGGTTATTACTTGGTAACCAAAAATGCTGTCTGAATCTGTTTCTGTAGTGCCAGGGAGGGTGGGGGATGGAGAGAATGAAACTTGAATCAGTGACCATCTGGCCCAGATTTGGCTGATTTCCTGTGCACTGCCCTTTGTTTCGGCCAGACAATGGATTGTTCCTTTTTCAGATAAGAACGCTGTTTGATGACTTTGTGCTGAATCAGCAGGTTTGGTTTGGGATTTCAAGCATAGACTCACATTGAGGGGATGTCTGTTGTTCTGACAGCACTAACTTTTTATTTATTATAAAAATATTCTTAAGGTTCTTTTCTATAAGTTTAATAAAGCGGTGGCATTGCAGACAAGTCAAATAAAATAATTGGGAATGTAGCTTTCTGGTTATATAGTACCCATCTCAAAGACTGAAATTTTCCTTGTCCTTAGTTTCTAAAATTAATCTCTCCCTGGTTGTGATTTTTGATGAATCTTTATATAGTCTCTCTTCTCTGTGTCTGAACTTGAATTTTCCACTTGAACCTTTGATGATTTAAATTTGATGTCCTAAATCTAGGCTAGGCTTTTATGACGTGGTTATGTAAATGGTTAAGTTTTCTGTGGCATCTGTTGCCATATATCTGCAAATTACATCTTAGGGTGTTAGAGCTATTTTCCTTACTTTAAATGCTATAAAAGCATCACAAGACCGTTGAAAAAAATGGTTACTGACTAGAAGCAGGGTCCTTTGTTGCCCAGCATTATAACTAAGCCAACCATCAGCTATTGTAGGTTATCTCAGAAGCAATAGAGATCACAGTGTGGTTAAATGTCACTTTTCCAGAAGACAAGGGGAAATTTCAATGCTACCATTTTGCTTTGTGGCCAAGAACTACAAAAATACTCATTTTTAACTTCTGAAGTTTTAAGAGATTGTTGGCAGAGTTTAAGTCAAACTTTTAGTTTAACTCCTCTCTTTACAGCTGAATTTCCATCAAGCAATCTAATACAGAATTTTCTCCAGACAACTTTTTTTCTGAAACCACTTACAACTTTTAAAATCAAGCACCTGACCAAAAGGAAATCTGATCTGCTTTGAGATCTAATCTGTAATTCTTTTGTGTAGATAAAGGAATGTTCTTTAGGTAGAATCAAGGGGACTGATTGTAAGAAAAAAGCTTTTTAATAGTTAGTTCCGCTGGGATCTAATTATGTAGCAGATGGGACCGCACAGCACAGTGCACTGTCATTTGATGTAATTAATTTTAGGTCCGCTTGCAGTGAAAGTGAGTAACAACAAATGGCACATAATCTTAGTTTGCATCCATATGGGTCACTGTCTATTCATATATGTTGCTCCTGTTCTCTTTTAGATCTCTTTAATCAACTGCTTGCTCTATTTGATGCTAATAGGGCCTCAGAATTGCTTGTTTGGTGTAAAAGCATGGGTGGTTTGGAATATGAGAATGTTATGGATGTTAACTGAAATGGAATATTCAGATTTAGAGAACTGGTTAGTTAAATCGTAGAATAGGCAGAATTAAAAAGCTATAGTGAGAATACCGCCAAGACAAGTTCTACTTAATTTGCCCCCCTGCTTTATCAGAGACTAGTTCAGGGAACTAGTTCCAGGTAGAGGGGAAGGTCTTATCCTTTTCTCCCCCTCCCCCTTCCTGTTCACCCTTTACCCCCCAGCCTCTGACTCTCCTTCAAATCTCACTGAGGACTTATAGTCTCCACAGAGGCTTGGTTGCAGATGCCTGGAAAGTTTACACTGCAGAGAGTTGTTTTGTTTGGCATAGCTAATCAGGAGCCAGGCTGGAATTGCTCATAGCTGTCATTCAGGTTTTGTTTCAAAGTCCAAGGACCTGCTGGGAAAAACAAAAAGCTAATGAAAGCTGACTGTATTTAGGCCTCAAATCTGCGGAATCTGAAATGATGTCCTGACAGTGTATTCTTATTCTTCCACATTCTTGCCGTTACTAAGGTAACAGATTTTTAGAGGCTTTCCATCTTCATTGTCAAGTATTTGCTACACGTATTGTTGTTTTTCAGATTAGAGCAATTCAGATTATCTTCTTTCGAGATGAAGGAAAAGAGAAAAATAATGGAAATAAAACGTCTGATTCAATTACACTGAATGCTAGTAAGATCATTCTTTTTTTCTCAACACCTTAAAATTCTTAGATTCATAACACACATTAAAATTGAGGACAAAATCAATTTCCCCAGCTTGTAAGTGCTGTGTCCATGTGAAAATTCCATTTCTGTAATGTAAAATGGTAAATATTCATATAATCACTAACAAATACATTTTTATGAGGAAAAGATATATATATATGAAATACTCTGTCTTTAAGATCTTACTTCTTGAATAATAAACCAAGTTATATGAAACATTGATGTGCTTGCATTCTTACCTGTAAATGGGAAAATTAAGTAACATGAGAAGATAGACCTTGATGAAAATATTTGCCCCTCCAGTCGATCTTTTAATATTTGTTTTCATGGGATATTTTGCCTTGATGGATTAGCACTCCTATATATGAAAATGCTATTGTTTTTACAGTCAGGAGACCATTTGGGGCACATATTACCTGTGGTGTGATAAGTGATAAACAAGGTAATTTCTTAGAGGCAAGGTGTTCTTTGGATTTGCTTTAGATTTGAGAATCCCCAGGGATATTCCTCAATAGTGTTACAGCCTTTATGAATCTTCTCGTCAAGATATTTATTCATTGAAAGATGACAGTTTGTTTTTTTACAGGCTTATTAAATATCTTCAAGTACTCTTTCCCTGTGGCACTAATTATAATATTGAAATGATCTAGTTTTAGTACTGATTAGATCATGGCCCTCATTAGGTGTTTTTTTGTTTCTTTGGGGTTTTTTTTGCGGTACGCGGGCCTCTCACTGTTGTGGCCTCCCCCGTTGCGGAGCACAGGCTCCGGACGTGCAGGCTCAGCGGCCATGGCTCACGGGCCCAGCCACTCCGCGGCATGTGGGACCTTCCCGGACCGGGGCACGAACCCGTGTCCCCTGCATCGTCAGGCGGACTCTCAACCACTGCGCCACCAGGGAAGCCCAGGTGTTTTTTTTTTATACAGCTGGCCAAATGGAGAACCAGAAAGGGTCTGGAAGAGAACTGTTCAACGTGTGTCAGGAGGCCCTCATTTTAATTTCTGTATCTTTGTTCATGCTGGTTTCCCAGCTTGGAATTTTATCCTCTTTTCTCCCCACCTATCTAAATCCTACATTTCTCAGGGTCCAGCTCAGGTCCTTCTTCATCCACTAAGCCCTCGTCCACTTCTGTTACTGTCCAGAGAGTGAGAGAGACCATATCCTTAGCTGATCACAGTCTCTAAAGAATTGTGTTCGGATATGGTTTCTGCATTTTTAGGAGGAGAGTGATCAGGATGAGGGAGTTATGGGGGAAAACGACATAAAAGGAATAGACAGTTTGAAAGGGGCAAGTTTGTTTCAAGAAGATTTAGAAACAAGATAGCTGTCTTCAAGGGCTGACATATGCATCTCGAGTTAGATTTGCTCTAATTACCTTTAAAACAGAGGTTTGCAAATTTTGCTCTGCAGAGCTGCAGGCATTCTGTGGTGTGCCTTGGGCTGCAGGGGCAGCCACAGAGAGGAGATGGGGGCCCAAGTGGAAATGCTGAGGGCCCCCTGCAGCTCCCAACAGAAGAGTTCCACTTTTAACTGCTTTATATATTGAGATTGTGCCTACTATTTCTTTTAAAGGCACATTGCACTGGTTAAAAAAAATAAAGTTTTGAAAAGTTTTACTGTATAGGTGAGAGTTTTGGTTCAATGTATGATAAAATGTTTCAGCAATAAGAGGCTTCGAAAAATGAAATGGACTGCTTTTGTGAAATGTGAGTTCCACGTTAAGTCAGAAGCTTAATGGCTCTGACAAGGATGATGGAAGATTCCTGCTTATGGGGAGAAGTTGTGTTGGATCCTTCCTAGGTTTCCTACAGTTCTAAGATTGTGTGGTTGATTTCTTCTTTTATTGTCAGTATCAGATGATTTGGCACTTAGCTGTTCTCAATTGGTTATTTGGGTAAACCCCACCTCCCCATTAAATCATGAGTCTCCAGAGGGTAGGAACAATGTCTTCACTGCTTTTGAATTCTTCAGATCCCAGCATAGATGTAGGGGCTCAGTAAATACCTGTTGATACAAGAAATAACTGCAAGAAACATATGGTTGATTGCCTTATGACCTCTTCAAATTATAAAGGGTGATAAGGGAAGGTATTTGAAAGTTTTTTTGGGTTTTTTTTTTTTTTTAACTATTGCTTTCTGCCCTCTAGGAACAGTAGAAATGACAAAGGAGATTTAAGATAAGCATTTATATATATATATATATATATATATATATTTTGGCCAGGAGGCCAGAATACTATTGTGTACTACTGTGTCTGAAAAAGTGAATCTCCCCTCTCCCTTCTCCTCTACGCGCCCCCTACCCTTACTGTTGGGGGGGGGGTGCTAAAAGGTGAAACTTTGAATGTGGAAATCGTGACTCTCCATACAAATTGAGAAACTGAGACACAGTAGGAGGGCAACATGAGATTTACATGTATCCCAAGTGCAGATAAGGGAATGCATTATAAAAGGATCACATCTCTGGACTTCAGGTGTGTTTTTTTTTTTTCTTTGCCTCATGATTCTGATGAGGCAGAATTGGTTCTGATGTTATGAGAACTAGAACTAAAGGGTGTGAATTACAGGAAAATTTTCCAGATGCAAGATTTGAATCCAGTCATCGTGATAGAATTGATAGGAGCAGGCAGGTGCTTGATGAACACAGCATCATCTCAAGAAGCCCTTTCGCTCATAGGAGGCCTTTTATATTTCTTCTCTTTGTACTGGGTGGAAAAGGACAGGGTTCTCCCCCCACCCCCAATTCAGGGCATGTTGCCTTGTGCCCAGTAGACACGCAAGAAGTGCTTATTTAATTGACCTGAATTTTATTAATGGGACTTTCAGCCAATTACCAGTTACAGTCCACACCGTAGCTGGTGTTAGTTGTCATCATTGCTTAAAGTCTCCACTTGTACCTCTACAACCTCACAACCTGAGTGTCAGGATGACAGGTTTCATGGTGTCAGTATCTTATAATTCACATGGGGAAATTGGTCACATCTGAAAATACAAACAGACTTGTGAAGGATCTCTGTCCAAGTTTGTTGTTGATAAATGACAAGGGGAATGCCTGGAGCCAGTAATGATTCCAGCATTAAGGAAGCCTTGAAATACCCCTAGGGATGCTTTTGTTAGGTGAGTAGTTATAAATCCAAGCTATGTGTATTGTAATACCTGAGTACCTTCTGGAGTGAAGATGTTGTAAACAGACAGAAAGCTCAGTAGGGAAGGGCTCTCAGAAATAGTCTAATACCTGTACCTGTGATACTGATGGAGAATAAATTGGGGGCCAGATTTACTTAAAGAGCCAGGACTAGAACATAGGTTATTTGATTCCTGAGATAAATGCTTATTCATAATACTGAGAGAATATCTTTATTCATTCTGTAAATTTTTCATAATATTTAGAAATGGCCTTTCTTCTCAAGGCTGTTTTGAAATTTGGGGATTATGCATAATTCTGAAAACTGTTAATATAGTCTTAAAACTGCTAAACATGTCTTAGGGCTTCAGGTAGTAAGAGGGCACTGCAGGTGTCAAGAACATCACAAAGCTGCTTACATAATATACAGGGTAACATCATAATGCCTTAGGCAAGAAATTTCATATGCAATATAGGTGAAAATAAAAGGCCTATGTAAAAAATTTAAGACAATTAAGACAACTGATTTGGAAATTGTGTGTGTAAAACAATAAGTATTGTTTAAGCATATTAAAGCATGTTGGACAGGGACCTGTATTCAATATCATGTAATAAACCATAATGAAAAAGAATATGAAAAAGAATATATATATGTATAGCTGACACTTTGCTGTACAGCAGAAATTAACACAACACTGTAAATCAACTATACTTCAATAAAATAAATTTTTAGAAAAAGCATGCTGGAGCCAATTTTTAACTCATTTAAGAGAATGTGCTAGTTTTGAAGCCTTTAATAAACCTCAGTTGAATGTGCATATGTACATGATTCTTAGCAACAGTTCATTAAAATGTCAATCAATCCATCAACATAGTTGAGTTATGCTGGGCAGCTCCAGAGATCAGAAATAGGATCAGGATGAAAGTTTCACAGAAGAAGGTTTAAGTATCTAATAAGAAAGAACTTAAATCATATTTCATTTATTAATTTTTAATTATACCAAAGAGTCTAATAGTGAAAATTGTCTTCTTCTGTCTCCCAGCCATCCAAATTCCCTGTCCAGAGGTAACCCCAGCTTCTTGGATATCCTTCCTGAGATTTTCTGGACATATACATGCACATAGGGAAGCATACTGAATGTACTGTTTAGTACATTGCACTTTCACTCACTTAGCTGTATTTTGGAGACTGATGAAAACCTTTCTGTTGACTAGTGCTCTTTAGCAGTGGAACAGACTGTCTTGTGGTGTAGCTGAGAAGTGTCACTCAAGTGTTCAAGAAAGGCTGGAGGATTGGCTCTGAGGAATGTCGAAGAGATTCCCATCCTAGGTGGGCGCTGGCAATAGATGACCTCCAAGGCTCCCCTTCTCAAATTCTATGATATATTTAAGTGCCTACTAGGTGCTAAGCACTATGGGTCAAAAAAGAAGTATAATAGACATTTTGAAAGAAGACATACAGATGACCAACAGACATAAAAAAATGCTCAATATCACTAATCACAACCACAATGAGATATCACCTCACACCTGTCAGAATGGCTATTATCAAAAAGACTACAAATAGCAAGTGTTGGTGAGGATGTGGAGAAAAGGAAACCCTTGTGCACTGTTGGTGGAATGTAAATTGGTGCAGCCACTATGGAAAACAGTATGGAGATTCCTCAAAGAATTAAAAATAGGACTGCCATATGATCCAGCAATTCCACTTCTGGATATTTTTCTGAAGAAAACCTGAACTCTAATTTGAAAATATATATGCACCCCCCTATGCTCATTGCAGCATTATTTACAATAACCAAGATATGGAAGCAATCTAAGTGTCCACCAATAAATGAACAGATAAAGAAGATGTGAGATATATATATATATATTATATATATATATACACACACACACACAGACACACACACACATTCCAATGGAATATTACTTAGCCATAAAAAAGAATGAAATCTTGCCATTTGTGACAATATGGATGGACCTAGAGGGTACCCTAGAGGGTATTATGCTAAGTGAAGTAAGTCAAAGAAAGACAAATACTCTATGACTTCTCTTATATGTGGAATCTATTGTAAAAAGTGAAACGAACAAACATAACAAAACAGAAACTGACTCATAGATACAGAGAACAAATAGGTGGTTGCCAGAGGGGAGGAGATGAGTAAAATAGGCGAGGGAGATTAAGAGGAACAAACTACCAATTACAAAATAAATGAATGATGGATGAAATGTACAGCATGGGGAATATATTGTATATATTGTAATGAGGAATATATCAATAATATTGTTATAACTTTGTATGGTGACAGATGGTAACTAGACTTATCATGGTGATCATTTTGTAATGTATAGGAATATTGAACCCCTATGTTGTGCACTTGGAACTAAAATAATGTCGTAGGTGAATTATATTTCAATTAAAAAAAAGAAGTATAAGGAACTTACATTTTAGTTGGGAAGACTATACACCATTGGTGGAAGTGTGAAAAATTCCATAAGACAAAATTAATGATATCGCAGAGCTCTATATACAAATAGTTGTTGAATGAGCCAGATAGATGACAGTCAGTACTCTGAGTTAAGTGAAGGGTGGAGAAGCCTGGGGGGGGGGGGTGGGGAATGGGATTGTACCTAAGCCTTGAAGAATTGAGTTTGGATTGACAGGGAGGAGGTAAGCAGAATAGTTTGGCACTGAGGAACACTGAAAGTGAGTACAGGGACACTGGGTAGGACAGTATGAAAGTGGGGAAGTAAGAAGTCGACAGGGAATGGAGCTGTTGGTTGGGACCATGTTATGGAACAGGGGAATTCAAGGCTCTGAAGGGCAGCCTACGTTTAGGGAGTGACAAGGACCCACTGAAAGTTTCTGAACAGGAACGTGACAGTGTGGTGTGTTAGAAAAGTGAGTGTATCCTGTTGCATAAATATGGGGTCAGGGTAAAACGGACCTCAATATTAGTGTTGGCGATAAAAGAGAAAGAGAATAAAAAAATAAAATGAAAAGAGATATGTGACTGCGGATTGAATTTTGGAGTCAAGGGCAGGGAATGAAAGACTGACGACTCCATGTCTTCAAGCCCCATTGCCTGGGAGAAAAATGGTGCCATTAACAGAAGTAGGGAAGACTGAAATTGGTGTCTTGAGGACAGAGGTGATGAACTTGATATTAGATTAAAGTTGACATGATCAGAGCGATTCAGATAAAGGTGCGTAGTTGAAATAGTGGAACTAAACAAAGCTCTTGAAAGAAATTAGAACTGTGGATGGCCACATCCCCAGCTCTGTACCTTTAGGTCCACAACTGCCCCCTGAGTGCCCCATCAACCCACCTGAGAAGGCGAGCTAATTTCATATCAGGCTCAGTTTAAGTGGGAGGGAATTGTTTACTAGTAGCAATGTAATGACCACTGCAGGAAAATGTAAAAATAAGTAGACTTTATTTGACTCAAACATTACATTTCATCTCTATGGAATGTGTTTTGTCCTACTGTGACTGAGAGTCATTTAAATCCTTGCATACTGTTTCAGCTTGTTCGATTCTGAAAAAGTGGTCTACGGTAGTGTTCTGGTGAGTTACCATCTAATATAGTATTATTGTCTTGATAGTTATTAATAAATGTAGCACTTATTTGAGTTTGAAATTTAGTGAACTAGCTTGTATCCTGTGACATAATTGTACATGCCTCTCTTTTAGCAGCTCTCACATTGAAATGTAATCATTTGAAACCTCTGTAACATCCCAAGGGAGAAAGTATATGATATTTTAGGGTGAGGGATAAATTTTAGTTGCCCTGAGGAACTGGTATGCATCTTCTTCTCTGTTGATAAGAGAATGTTGTGGTAAAAGAGCATTGTGTTCCCCTTTTTATTTACTCTGTTCCACAGGAGCTACATTTGATGCTGAACTGTATATTTATTGGTTAGTATTTTTTATGTCTTCTCTCTTCTAGACCTGAACTTTCTCTTACTATTCTATTATACAGTGTATGTCTCTTATTGTAAGCCAGTGCACATCTTGTTGGGGGAGAGAGAAGGTACAAATAAATTAAATTTGTTATAACTGTTTAAGTATTCCCAAAGCATCAAGACCATGTCCCCTCAGCACATGGAATAATTCCAAGATCATAGTAGATACTAAAAAATATTTCGAATGTTCAACAAGGTTCAGAAAAGTCAAGGAGACTACCTGAGAGGGGAAAACTAGAGATGCTATTTTGAAAAAGGAGGCATTTATGCTAGACTGATAAATGAATAGGGTTTTGACAGGCTGGTGGGTTTTTTAGGGAAGGGAGTAGTACTAGCAGAGATGTGATGGCAGGAAAATGTGGAGGTGGACTGTGTCCTTGTAATGGTGAACAATCCGTTTTGGAGAAGCATGGGGGAGGTGAATGGAGAGGTGGGAGGGGAGCCTGACTCACTGCTGCTGTTAGGATTATCATCTGTGGCTATTACTTGCTCTTGTCTCTTTGTCATCTTGTCTGGGGTGAGGCTCCAGAGTCCACATGTCCAGGGTTAAAGAGTTCACAGGGACGAGAGGGCACAGCCACCACTGTCCTCTCTCAGCCCGCCCTTGACTCTTAGTCATTGACTCTAATCCTTTACTTAAAACAACTTAGCTCTGATGTTATTTTAACCCTGCTTAAAACCCAAGAAGTCCAAAGGCTGTTGGACAATCTTAATTATTCTTTAGTTTGCTCACCAGGAGGCCCTGAACGTAAAGCATGCTTACACCCAGAGGAAGCAGAGACTCCCCCTCCCAGAAAATAGATTATTTCATTACTTGAAGCTGTAATGAAATCTGGAGGTAATAAACATAAAAGCTTTTATTTATTAAGCATTACGTGCCAAATATTCTTCTCAGAACTTTATAATGATTGTGTCATTTAGTCCTTATCACCGTCCTTAGAAGCATATATTATTATTACCTCCATTTTAATAATGAAAAAAATGGACAAAACTTCAGTAGCATTTAAGTTCACACAGTAAATGCCAGAGCCAGGACCTGAATCCAGGTAGTCTGACTCCAAAACCTGAGCTTTTAGCCAGTGCATTATACTGATTTAAAGAGACACATTAAAGGGAATTCCCTGGCCGTCCAGTGGTTAGGGCTTCATGCTTCCACTGCAGGAGGTACAGGTTTGATTCCTGGTTGGGGAAATAGGATCCTGCATGCCACAAGGCCAAAAAAAAAAGTCACATTAAGAAAGTGTGAGCAATATGGAATCTAAAAAAAAAAAAAATGTTCTGAAGAACCTAGGGGTAGGACAGGAATAAAGACGTAGAGAATGGACTTGAGGACACAGGGAGGGGGAAGGGTAAACTGGGACGAAGTGAGAGAGTGGCATAGATATATATATACTACCAAATGTAAAACAGCTAGCTAGTGGGAAGCAGCCACATAGCACAGGGAGATCAGCTCCGTGCTTTGTGACCACCTGGGAGGGGTGGGATAGGGAGGGTGGGAGGGAAACGCAAGAGGGAGGAGATATGGGGATATATGTATATGTATAGCTGATTCACTTTATTATACAGCAGAAACTAACACACCATTGTAAAGCAATTATACTCCAATAAAGATGTTGAAAAAAAAAAGTGTGGGCAGTAAACATGTTGTTCCATATTCAGTAGATGATGTCAAAAAATTAAGAGTTAGTGTTAAGTTAATAGACCTTTATATGTCAAATTTCATGAACTGAGTGGCTATGGGTCCACTGAGGCCTTCGTTTTGTCATATCAATGTTTAAATAAAACATTATATTTGGGGGCTTCCCTGGTGGCGCAGTGGTTGAGGGTCCGCCTGCTGATGCAGGGGACGCGGGTTTGTGCCCCGGTCCGGGAGGATCCCACATGCTGCGGAGCGGCTGGGCCCGTGAGCCATGGCCGCTGAGCCTGCGTGTCCATAGCCTGTGCTCCGCAACGGGAGAGGCCACAGCAGTGAGAGGCCCGTGTACCGCAAAAAAAAAAAAAAAAAAAATTTTTTTGAATGCCTTTAGATGGGGTATGCAGTCTTCTTTTCATGAATATCCCATATTAGCCGGCTAGTTTATGGCATTGGAAGACACGTTCTGTTAGTTCAGAATGCATTTTATTATGTTAGTTCAGAATGTAGGTCCCTGCTTGAGTCAAGGAGAAGGAAGAAGGGATGAGGATGATGCCGTCTACATAGGTCCCCTTTTATCAGGAGAAGAAAACCTTTCCCAGAAACCCCTGCAATCCACTCCCCTTAGGTCACCTCAGCTAGAACTGGGCTGCATGGCCATCCCTCACTGAAGGGAAGGCTAGAAAAGTAGGGAACAGGATTTTCATGATGAGTTTAGATCAGTCAAAATCCTTCACCTGGAGCTGTGTGCATTAGCACACCAAACAAAATTGGGGTCCTACTTAGCAAAGAAGGGGGATGGGTATTAGAAAAGGGACTAAGAATACCTGTCATCATCATGTTGTTTAAAATTCTGATTGTCTACATACTACACTTACAGTGGAATGATTCATCTGAATGAGCCGACCGCTTTAACAAACATCCTCAAAATTTCAGTGGCTTAATTAATTACTTGCTGACACTTCAGTCCATCATGGTGAAGTCACCACAATTGCTTGGAGATCCAGGTTCCTTCTGTCCTGTTCAACAGCCATCTTCGAATTCCAGCCGCCAAGATTGCTCTAGAAGGAGGAGAGAGTATAGGGAAGGCACACAACACTTAACCGTCTTGGTCACCGCGGCAGGCACATTACATTGTGAGAACTAGGAAATGTTTGGCCGTGTCTCTAGGGAGAGAAAGTGGATTTGGTGAGCCTCTAGCCAGCTTCTGCTGCACTACAGTTGAGTGAAATCCAGTTTTCATTGAAGACAGTTGACAAAATGGATAAAGGCGTTCTTTACAAATGTGAAATTTGTGAGTTTCACAAGAAGTAATAAATAAGTGAGATTTACTATCTTTTGATATTTCTTGAAGGTATTTCACCAGATATTCCTCCTTTTTTAAAAATATTTATTTTTTGGCTGCGTTGGGTCTTCATTGCTACGCACGGGCTTTCTCTAGTTGTGGCGAGCAGGGGCTACTCTTCGTTTCGGTGTGCGGGCTTCTCCTTGTGGTGGCTTCTCTTTTTGTGGAGCATGGGCTCTAGAGTGCGTGGGCTTCAGTAGATGCGGCGTGTGTGCTCAGTAATTGCGGCACATGGGCTTAGTTGCTCTGCGACATGTGGGATCTTCCTGGACCAGGGATCGAACCCATGTCCCCTGCATTGGAAGGTGGATTCTTAACCATTGCGCCACCAGGGAAGTCCCGATATTCCTCTTTATAGACAATTAAAATATGGACAGTTAAAGTCTCAAGCACATTATTTCCAAAAAGCCTTCCTGACTTCTCAAGACAGCAAGCAGCCTGCTGTTTTTAATTCTGTGTGTGCTGCCCCTTGGCTGTAATAACCAGTTAGCATGTATCTCACTTGGCTGTAAACTCCCAGAGGGCACAGACCATGTACAATTCATCTTTCAGTCACAAAGGTTTAATACCAAGAAGGTAATCAATAAACGTGTAATTGAATGAATGATTAAATGGATAAATGCATGAATGTATTGACAATAGTAAAACTTCAAATCAGACTAAAGGGAGAAAAGGCTCGTTTTGAATTCATGAAAATTTTGATTTACAGAATATTTATAAAAATATATTTTTCTCAAAAAACAAAGTTTTTCTCTTTATGAGCATAAATCATATGAACGAGCTGCTCGAAAATAATTAGCATATATAGTAACAGCATCTAGTTGTATACAAATGTTTTATGAGACAAAGATCTTAAAATTTTTCATAAATAGATTAAATACATTTCAATTTGGGTTACCTTAAATTTCACACCTGTGGAGAACAAGTTAGTGAGATTTTTATTTCACTGGTAATATTTGTGTTACTATTCAAATTTTCTATTCATTAACTCAACCAATATTCAATTAGTTCTTAAACAGAAGAGACTGATAAACACACTAGTCTATGATTATATAACTGTACGATTTATTTATTTATTTATTTATTTTGTGGTACGCAGGCCTCTTACTGTTGTGGCCTCTCCCGTTGCGGAGCACAGGCTCCAGAGCGCAGGCTCAGCGGCCATGGCTCATGGGCCCAGCCGCTCCGCGGCATGTGGGATCTTCCCGGACCGGGGCTCGAACCCGTGTCCCCTGCATCGGCAGGTGGACTCTCAACCAGTGCGCCACCAGGGAAGCCCAACTGTACGATTTATAATTGGAATGAATGCTAGAAGGGCAAAGAGTGACAGGGAGTACATAATTTATATTGGAAATTTAAGGATGTTTCTGAGGAGGTACTGTCTCTGTTAAGATGAAAATGAAGAGTGAGACAAAGCTAGAGAAGAGAAAGAGCACTTCAGAATGTGTGAAGGTTCTTGGCGGAAGTGCTTGAGGGGTGGGAGGACCTGAGAAAGAAGCCCAGGGCTGTCAGGTTGGAGGGGGGAGAGGCTGAGATGTGGGCACGGCCAGGCCTCACGGACCTCACTGGACCTTTGCTTTAATCCATTAGCTCATGTGATTCAAAAAAAGAGAAAAAAGAACTTAGCTGTTTTAGATGGCAGCATATAATAAACCCTTTAGCCTGACCTTTTAGCCACCATAAAACAATAAAATATATAAATACCAAGGATGTACATTCAATAAGTACAATTTTTATTTGTAAATTTAAAAAATACCACCCTTGTAGCAACAATGAAAAAAAAAAAAACCCTGAAAATATTGGTTACATTCTGGAAGTTAGATTGAGAGAAATGTGGTGGGAGATGGATTTAAATAAATGGAAGGAAAATAGTGTTTGACCTCAGACTCACTTTTTTAATAAGAAATTCCAGATGAATTAAAGACACCAAAATAACAATAGCTAACATTTATTTAGCTTGCAGTATGTGTCAAGCCCTGATTCGAGCACTTTTTATTATATTGCACATATTTTACTCGTTCACTCCTTGGAGCAACCCTATAAATTAGCAGCTATTTCCCCCCATTTTACAGTTAGAGCAATGGAGGCTTAGAAAGAATAATGAGTAGGGCTACAGGCACTATAAACCTGGGCATTCTGCCTCCAGAGTCTGTGTTCTAATCTGTCATACACACACTGCCTCTAAAGTTCTAGGAAAAAATATACGTACTATTGGTATAGGGAAGATCATGCTAATCATGATTATAAAGTCAAAAACAAGGGAAAAGATTGACAGATTTGACTACATGAACATATATTTATTTAAACTTTTACATTTCCCCCAAATAGCCCAAATGAAAAATATAAACAAGAAGAAAAACAGATTGGTAGTATATGTAATAGAGTATTAATATTCTTTGTATATAAAGCATTGTTAGAATCAATAAAAAAGAACGAATCCCCCAGAAGAAAATGGCTTAGGGCAAGGGTCAACAAACTGGTCCTGGACTGAATCCAGTCCACCATCTGTTTTTGAAAATAAAGTTTCGTTGGAGTATAGCAATGCTCATTCGCATGTATTTTGTACAGGGCTGCTTTTGAGCTACAATGGCAGAGTTAAATAATTGTGACATCAAAGGCTGCACTGTTTACTATCTGGTCCTTTACAGAAAACGTTCCCTGACCTCTGATGTGGAGGAATATCCACTTCTGGTGGTCTTGAAAGATAAGAGAGAGTCTCTTCCCTTTGGAATGGCTTTAAGTGGTCCAGTTGGCCTCTTGAGGTCCCTCCCTCACCTCCATCCTGTTTTATATTGAACTCATTTTGGGTTGAATGCCTGTAGACATCTGTCCTCTCTTATGCACTGATTCCTGCTAGGTCAGTCCTCCTGTTGACCTGTCTTTCTAACCTTACCTTCTTCTGCAACCCCACCTCTTCCATGGGAAACAAACCCTGGAGTCTTCAGTGCTTTCAAGACACGTTCTCTGGCCTTCATCAATACCTGACTCTCCAACCATCTACTTTTCTCTGCTCTTGCATCCATATCTTTTTGACTTTTGCTGGAGAAATTCACATAACTAGGGCAATTGGTGATACAACTACATTCGTGATCTCTTACCTCTGCTAGGAACTCTGTCCTGAATTCCTATGTGACCCCATGTTGGCTTCTCTCCAAGTACATCTCACGACTGCCCCGCCTAAACTTGCTTATCTCCTTCACTTTCTTCTTGCACTTTACCACTCCTGTTCCCTTTTTAGCTATCTGAAAATGAACTTGCTTCTAAATCACAGAGGAAAAAAAAGAAGATGACTTCATGCAGTAAATACTGGCTCCCAACCTCTTCTGATTCCTCAGACGAGGAATCCATTTGTATCTTCTTCCTGCTTTATTGTCAGCATTTGCCTCTAAACTGTTTTCCTTCCTGTAGCTTAGACCTATTCCACCTCTGTTCTTCTATTTCAAAATATGGAACAAGGGAAAAATAAAGAGAGAAGTAAGAGAGATAGGGGCTTTCCTGGTGGCACAGTGGTTAAGAATCCGCCTGCCAATGCAGGGGACATAGGTTCGAGCCCTGGTCCGGGAAAACCCCACATGCTGTGGAGCAACTAAGTCTGTGCACCACAACTACTGAGCCTGCGTGCCACAACTACTGAAGCCCGCATGCCTAGAGTCCATGCTCTGCAACGAGAAGCCACTGCAATGAGAAACACATGTACCACAACAAAGAGTAGACCCCGCTCACTGCAACTAGAGAAAGCCCACGTGCAACAACAAAGACCCAATGCAGCCAAAAATAAAATAAATAAACTTAAAAAAAAGAGAGAGAGAGAAAGAAAGATGAGAGAAAGACAAAGGGAAGGATGGAGGGAGAGGAAAGTAAAGAAAGAAGAGAAGAAAGGTAGAAAGGAAGCTGTTTGATGATCATTTGAACCCTATACTCCTCACCAGCTGTCCCCGCACATCTCTCTTTCCCTTCACAGCCAAGCTTTTTGAACACACACTCCCCACTTGTCACAGTCTCCTCACATAGTGTCATATGATTTACCTCCCATTGAGGCTCGTGAAGGCACCCTGGCCAAGTTGCCACACAGTGTGTACCCCTCCCATCCCTGTCTTATTGGACTCATTTGAGCTTATGATACAGTTGACTGTTACCTCATTCTTAAAACTGGGTTCACTTTCTTTGTTGGTATTGCTGTCTTCTGGTTTTCCTCTTTCTTTTCCCTCAAGAACTTTGCATGCTGCTACTCATTTTCCCTCCTCTTAAACAGAATTCCATCCTTGGGCCCCTCTTCTCTCCTAGGCAATCTCATTACCTCTATACTACTGACTCACAAGTCTCTACCCCTACCTGGGACTTTTTTTTCCAGACTCCTCAGTTAAGTGCCTACTAGGATATCCACATGCCTTGATGTCCTAAGATCATTGCAAACTGAACACAGCAGAATTCAGCCCCCTATAATCCCCCTCATGCCATTCCACACTGTGACTCCCTATTCCCTGTCATATTGCGTGAACCGCTGTGCCATAATGCTCCGTGACTTGTCTCTCTGCCCAATTCCATTCTGAGCTTCTTGAGAGCAAGGGCTACTTGTTTCATCTTTGTATCTCTGTGTCCAGTACACTGAGTTTGCTCAATAAATGTGTGAGACAGTGGAAGTAAGGAAGATGAGTGAAAACAAGAAAGGGTAGAACCTATTTAGGATTCAAGTGTTCCCGACAGAAATCATGACTAATCAATCAGTAGATTGTCCTCTGAAATGAACTGAGGATGGGAAATTGGCTGGATGATGAAGTGCAAAAAACATTCTTCTTTTCTAGGGCCTGTTGATAAAACAACAAAAACTCATGAGACTTGTTGAAACTGATTAAATAGCTATGACAGATGACTTTTATTTAGCACTGAAGCCTTTTAGGCTTGTAGATTGTAGGACGCAGAGGCTACAACAGTGTTCTCCTCAAAACATGAAGTTTAGCAGTAACCACTGAAAATTTTACATTTAGCACTTAGCACAGTTTCAGTTAGTACCTGAATTCTTGGTACTTGGCAGCACTGAGAACACAGTGTAAAATGTTCTGAGTGTAAAATGTTCTAGTATCAAGTGTTCTTAGAATGTTTAAGTCAGAGTACTAATCTTTGAGCAATTTGTAACACCAACTATAAAAATAGGCAAGAGAGAAAACACCAGTCACATTGTATTATAAAGTAGAGGAAAATTATGATCTTCAGAGCCTAGATTTGAAAGAATAAAGTGGCAATCAGAAGTCATAAAAAAAGATATGTATGTCACACTCAGGCCAGAAACTGATCACGTTTCAACATGTTTATATGTTGTAAACTCAGATTGTCTTAATGCCAATAATAATGTTTTATTTTTTAAAAAGTCAATTCAAGACTTTTGGAAATTTGAAATTAATGAACATTAGAATATCCCAACAGTCATATTAGAATAGTAATAGTTCCTATACAACTGAACACATGTTCTATAAAGTAAATTATCTACAACTAACTCCATGTTTCTCTGACAAATATTTATTGTAAAAGTAAGCATTTAAGGTCTAAGTCTAGGGTAAAAAAGTATCATTAAGACACACTAGGGGCTTCCCTGGTGGCTCAGTGGTTAAAGAATCCGCCTGCCAATGCAGGGGACACGGGTTCGAGCTCTGGTCTGGGAAGATTCCACATGCCGCGGAGCAACTAGGCCTGTGCGCCATGGCTGCTGAACCTGTGCTCTAGAGCCCGTGTGCCACAACTACTGAAGCCTGCGCACCTAGAGCCCATGCTCCGCAACAAGAGAGGCCACCACAATGAGAACCCTGCACACCACAACGAAGAGTGGCTCCTGCTCGCCGCAACTAGAGAAAGCCCGCGCGCAGCAACGAAGACCCAACGCAGCCAAAAATAAATAAAAATAAATTTATTTTAAAAAAGACATCACTAAATCCAGTATTACATTAAAGTAATACCAACAATGCAATTTGTCTCCTCACTTCAAACCCCTTCTTTGTTTAAATCAAATATAACATTTTAGAGAGTTTGGGAGATAGAGAAAAATGGAATTCTCTAATCCTACCAACTTCACACAGCATTTTGCAGAAATTTTTTTATAATTATAATTGCATATATAATTTTGTATCTTGCTTTTAAAATTAGTATTCCTCTCATGAAAAATTTTTTGTGACGTTACTAAATAATTATAATTATAATTTTTATCGTTGCCTAATACCATCTAACAATGTACCATAATTTATTTAACCATTTTCCCACTGGGTAATTTAGATGAGATCCACTTTTTTACTTGGTACTATGGATCTTTCCCCACCATACTTTGTACTTTTTTTCTTATGGTAGATTTCTAAAAGTAAAATTGATCAGTTGAAAGTTATACTTTTAGAGACACAATAGCATAATGATTTTCCAAAGGATTCTTGCAATTAATAGTTCCCCCTGAAGTGTAAGAGTACCAATTTCACTGCTAATTTAGCAAGTGTTTTAAAATGAGTACCTTATTGGTTGTTTTGTCTTGTTTTAGTTTATAAACTTTGTTTTCTAGAGAAGTTTTAGGTTTACAGAAAAATGGAGCAGAAAGTATAAAGGGCTCCCAGATATCTCCCCGCTACCCCCTCCCTATAGTTTTCCCTATTATTAACATCTTGCATTAGTGTAGTATATTTGGGTTTTATTGTAATTATTTATTTATCTATCTATTTATTTATTTATTTTTGGTTGTGTTGGGTCTTTGTTGCTGTGCTCGGGCTTTCTCTAGTTGCATCGAGCAGGGGCTACTCTTCATTGTGGTGCATGGGCATTGTGGTGGCTTCTCTTGTTGCGGAGCACGGGCTCTAGGCGCATGGGCTTCAGTAGTTGTGGCACACAGGCTCAGTAGTTATGGCTCGCAGGCTCTAGAAAGCAGGCTCAGCAGTTGTGGCACATGGGCCCTGTTGCTACACGGCATGTGGGATCTTCCCTGACCAGGGATGGAACCCGTGTCCTCTGCATTGGCAGGCGGATTCTTAACCACTGCGCAACCAGGGAAGTCCTTAGTGTAGTATCTTTGTTTGATGAATGAATGTTATTGATGAATGAATATTGATACTCTATTATGAACTGAAGTTCATAGTTTATATTAGGATTCACTCTTTGTGTTGTACACATCTGTGGGTTTTAACGAATGTTTAATGTCATGTATCTACCATTACTGTGTTGTACAGAAGAGCTTCACTGCCCTAAAACTCTGTGCTCCACCTATTCATCCTTCCTCCCCATAAGCCCCTGGCAACCACTGATCTTTATACTGTCTCTGTAGCTTTGCCTTTTCCAGAATGTTAACATAGTTGGAATCATACAGTAGGAAGCCTTTTTAAACTGTCTTCTTTAGCTTAACAATAAGCGTTTATATTTCCTCCATGTTTTTTATAGCTCGATAGCTTGTTTCCTTTTATCATTGAATAATACTCCACTATGAGGATGTACCACAGTTTACCTAGTCACCTTTTGAAGAACATCTTGGTTGCTTCTAGTTTTGACAGTTATGAATACAGCTGCCATAAACATCTGTGTGCAGGTTTTTTTATGGACATAAGTTTTCAACTCATTGTGTAAAGTATGTTTTTATATCTACCTTTTATTGTTTTAGACATGTGGTCTCTTCTGTCTCTGAATATATTAATGAAACAAATGTTTAAATACCTTTTTCTCCCTATAGAGTCTCTGTTTTCTCTAGATTGCTTTTCATTTGTTTGTTTTGGTCACTATCTTCTATGTCTGAGATATTCCTCAGTTGTCTGGTGATCCTGGTTGTCTGGTCTTACTTAAGAGCAATGCCCCATAAAGCTGATAAGAAGCTCTGATCCCATGGTGAGGCCTGCCACCTGTGGGCCATTTCACTAAGAAATGCTCACTGTTGGTATGTTAAGACTTTCCTCTTGGACTAGTTAGATTCTCTGGAGAAAAATCTTCTGACCTTCTCGCTTGATGGTGTAGGACTGGATACCACCTTTTTGGAAGCTGAGTTGGAGAAGAGGTCTGGCGGTGGGTGGCCTCAGCTTTTAGTATATAAAATGTTCACCTAATCCCCGTATTTGCAGAATGGTACTGCTCCCCTGCCGCCACCCCCTGCAACTGTGCCTGTCCAGCTTTCTGCAGATGCAGGAGATAGAGTTACCTGCTTGGACTTGGGGAAGGGCTCTGGGGCCTTATCTGATTCTTAAAAGAGAATTTCAGTTAATCCTCCTGTTTCTAGCCTCACCTTTATCCTCATACCTGGAACCTAACCTTTCAGTGCCTTTGGGGGAGGTATGCGGTTTACTGTGTAAACTGGTTGTTTCTAAAACTTGACATGGGACTCAATTTTCTCAATTCTGCGAGGTCATCTGCTTATCTATCCGCTTTCCAGTTTAAATTTTTTGTTACTATTTCTTTTGCTTCTGTTCTCTTTTGTCCTTATGATTTCATGCCTTTAAAAATCCTTGGCTATGCTTTTAGGTAAGTTTTGATAGGAAATGAAAGTAAATACATTTGCATAATCTGCCATATTTATGTGAAATTCTCATATATCCTTTTTTGAAAGGAAAGCAAAACCAATACCCTTCTCTATAGGCAATAGATGTAAATTGGTTTAAAACTTAAGAAAAAAAATATTTTTTAAATGTTTAATTAACATTATCTATAAATGGACCACTGCATAAAATTTTGGTGCATGTCCATTCTGACTTTCCTGTATGAATACATAAACATGTGATTTATTTTTATTAATATTTTGTTTGTATCAAAAATATAAATTATGTCTATAGAGATAGAAAGCAGATCAGTGGGGTTGGGAGTGGGGATTGGCTGGAAACAGGCATGAGGAAAGTTTTGGGGGTGATGGAGATGTCCTAAAATTGGATAGTGGTGTTCATTGTATCACTTTATAAATTTACTAAAATTTATATGGGTGGGAGTTCCCTGGCAGTCCAGTGGTTAAGACTTTACCTTCCAATGCAGGGGGTGCGGGTTCGATCCCTGGTCAGGGAGCTAAGATCACACATGCCTCACAGCCAAAAAAAACAAAAAACAGAAGCAATATTTTAACAAATTCAGTAAAGACTTTAAAAATGGTCCACATCAAAAAAAAATCTCAAAAAGAAATCATTGATGGGTATATATTATGGTATATAAATTATAACAATAAATTTGCTTTAAAAATTCCCTACTGGCCAGCAAACAAAACAATACATGGTTTTATCATACCATATATATCCTTGTTCACTTAAAAATTTGAACATGAACACTTTTCACGTCAACAAATTTAGACCTACAAAATAGAAATTTTATGTGCATAATTAACAAATTGCACTTCTCCCAGCTCTTCTTGCTTCATCCTGCAAACAATAACATGTAAAATCCCACTTTTGTAATATATTTTTACCTTTTTCCATTCTAGTTATACACTTATATATTGATGCACAGTTGTAATTATTACATACAGTTTAGTGCAGTGATTATAAAACAGCATCCTAACCGTTTTCCCATGTGCTACATAATTGTTGACAATTACAAAATACTCCATAGAGTACCTGTGTCATACACTAATTACCATATCCTTATGTTAGAACATTTCAGCTGTTTCAAAATTTATATTGTTAAAAATAATTATATAATGCATAAATTTATGCATATAGCTTTTCCTTTTTAAAATTATTTACTTAGGATAATTCCTAGAAAGGCTCTACTGCTCTTGAACTTAAGTAAACATAAATAACTTCAGGGAAAAACAAATTGGCTTTTACATATATAATTCCCTTTCAGTTTATTTTAGAAGATTATGTATATGGGGAACCTATCATTTATTACTATTACCTTTTAAGTTGTTCTGTGTTATGGCTTCTGACATTTTGCTGAGCATACTTTCTTTTTTTTTTTTTTTTTCTTTCATACTTTCTTTTAAAATAAATTTATTTATTTATTTTTGTCTGCGTTGGGTCTTCGTTGCTGCATGCGGGCTTTCTTTTTAGTTGCAGCCAGCGGGGGCTACTCTTTGTTGCAGTGTGCAGGCCTCTCATTTAGGTGGCTTCTCTTGTTGTGGAGCACGGGCTCTAGGTGCACGGGCTTCAGTCGTTGTGGCACATGGGCTCAGTAGTCATGGCGAACGGGCTTAGTTGCTCTGCAGCATGTGGTATCTTTCCGGATTAGGGCTCGAACCCGTGTCCCCTGCATTGGCAGGCGGATTCTTAACCACTGCACCACCAGGGAAGCTCTGAACATACTTTTAAAGTCAGATATATTGATTTGAAGAAGTGAAGAAAAGCGGGAATTCTATGAAAAAAAAACGCTAGATATTGTCTTCTTTTGCAGAAAGGCAGAAGCAACCTCACAGTGCTTTTACTCTACTTAAATTTTACAAATGGAGGGGTACGGTACCCATCTTAGTTTGGGCAGCCTCAGATTTCTGTCTGTATTGGGATATCTCATCACTGGTTTGTAGCTGTGCTTTACTGAATACGTGCTGAGAAGCCTTCTTTTAAACCAAAAACTCAGTTAAAATTTTTTTAAAATTAGCATTAATGGATTACCACTTGGCCAAGTGAGACAGAGACTGGGCGTTCTGGAGCAGGCTCCAGGAGTTCTCAGCATCCACGAAATATACCTCACCCTTTACATAAGCAGATACTCAGGTCCCTGGAGGGAGAGAGGCTGAGGGTTTTGTTCTGAAATGAACAGCCACCTGCAGGCTGAATTCACTGTCTTTAGGACACTGTGCTCAATGGATGAGTTAGATGGTAGGGTCTCAGGAAGCCCAAAGTCAAGTTGGTTCCTGAGAAACAACACATGCTGTCTGCAACTTTCACTGCACTTCCCTCCGTGCTATAACCAGGGCATGACAACTGGGACCTTGTCACTAACACTTTAAAGTGTAATTTTTAAAGATTGTCCAAATTGTAAAATTAGCTCCCTCCTTGGCAGCTACTTCTCTTTCTCTACCTTCTTCAGTCCCTGAGTGGCCAGGAAAACCCAATATGAGGGGGAGGGAGCCCTCCATTTCCTTTCCCTTTGTGTGTGGTGCCCATCAGCCTTTCACCCTCTAGTTGATTCAAGGACCTGTTTCTTTTTTTTGCGGTACACGGGCCTCTCACTGTTGTGGCCTCTCCCGTTGCGGAGCACAGGCTCAGCGGCCATGGCTCACAGGCCTAGCCGCTCCGCGGCATGTGGGGTCTTCCCGGACCGGGGCACAAACCTGTGTCCCCTGCATCAGCAGGCGGACTCTCAACTGCTGCGCCACCAGGGAAGCCCCAGGACCTGTTATTTTTAAACCGCTCTATTGAGATATAATTCACATGTCATAAAATTCACTCATTCACATGTATAATCCAATGGTTTTTAGTATATCCACAGAGTTGTGCAACCATCACCACAATCAATTTTAGAAAACTTATCACCCCCAAAAAAGAAACACTTACTCATTAGCAGTTACCCGCATTTCCTCCCAAATCCCCCAGCCCTAGGCTGTCACTAATCTACTTCCTATCACTACAGATTGGCCTATTCTAGACACTTCATATTTTCATTTTGTTTTCAAGCTTCACCCATGCTGTAGCATTCATTTTCTTGGTGGTGTCCTTTGAAGCATAAAAATTTCTAATTTTGATACTGTCTAGTTTATCTGTTTTTTATTTTGTCACTTGTGCTTTTGGTGTCATGACTAAGAAACCACTGCCTAAACCAAGTGTCAGAGATTTACACCAGTGTTTTCCTCTAAGAGTTTTATAGTTTCAGCTCTTACATTTAGGTCTGTGATCCATTTTGAGTTAATTTTTGTGTATAGTATAAGGTTGGGGTCCAACTTCATTCTTTGTATGTGGATATCTAGTTGTTTTAGCACCATTTGTTGAAAAGATTCTTCTCTCTTGATTGAATTAACTAGGCAGCCTTATCAAAAATCAATTGACCATAAAGATAAAGTTTTTTCCTTAACCCTCAGTTGTACTCCATTGATCTGTATGTCTATTTTTATGCCAGTAGCACACAGTCTTGATTACTGTAGTTTTTGCATTACTGTAGTTCTGAAATTGGAAGCGTGAGTCCTTCAACTTTGTTCTTTTGGAAGATTGTTTTGGCAATTTTTGGTCCCTTGAATTTCTGTGTGAATTTTAGGATAAGCGTGTCAATTTCTGCTAAAAAGTTAGTTGGAATTTTGATAGGGACTGCACTGAATTTGTAGATCTCAGGCCTTGTTTTGTGTGGTTGCTTTGGGCACCAAAATGGCATCTTAGGAACCTGCCTTTTTTATTCTTCTCCAAGTCAACATGGTTATCATTGCCCTTAGTGCTGAGAGAAAAGGAGAAAAGTTCATATAAAATTCATATAAATGTTAGCATTCATATAAATGATAGCAATTTAGTGTGTTTTTCTCTGCCTCAGTTTCCTCTTATGTAAAATGGGTTAATAAGTGTTTTTATGTCCAAAGATGTTGTGAAGCTTAAATGAGAGAATCCATGTGAAGTGCCCAGCAAGCACTCAATAAATGTTATTCATAATTATAACAATTATACTCGAAGGCATCTTTCCATCTAGAAAACCTGCATCTGGGAAAACCTGCATCTATCTGATTCTCAAAAGCCCATGTTCTTCCAACTACATTGACAGATACTTGATAGGTTAAAACAAGGAAAGTAAGGAATATTTATGAAATGTAGCAAAAAGGATATTTTCCATTAAGAAGACTTTAATGGGAAAAAATATCATTTCTAGGCTCCAGGGAAGTGGAGAGTAAAGAAACAACTGTTGGAATATATATTTTTGATCCGTAAGAAATTCAGTTTCCTGGTCTTGGTAGACTGGACACTCATGATTTACAGCCAGCCAGGAGCTAACATATAAGGAGAACCTGGGAGTCTGCTGAGATGAAGTGTCAGGTAGATATCACCTGTGTTTATTTTATTGTGATCTGAATGTCACATGCTCTCCAGCTTGCAGGAAGAGTCTCCTTCCTTTCATACCCAACTAGGTCTGTTCCTCAGTCCATCCCCCTCCTCAAGTGTCTGAGAATTCCTAAGTGATACAAGTTGTCTTCTAGCTTGTCACCTTTCATGCTAGAATGTTGCTCTGGGCTTCTGCACTTAAAGATGCTGATGTTAATATTTTATAACTAAAGAACCTTGTTAATATTATAAATGTAAACTGAACATTTCTTTGAGCAACTCTCCTTTTCCTAACATTGGAAATTTGATTTATTATATTCACTTTTTGAGTTAACAATCGTAAAATACAATATAATCCAGTAATGAGAGAATGGATTTCCTTAACAGTTTACAGCTTTTACAAATGATATAATAGTTTTTGATACAGTTCCCACAGACTTTGAGGAGGATGTTTATGGGCAATAACCTAACGAGTGTGTGTGTGTGTAAAACTAATCTCATGCTCATTTCTTCATTCTCCACCTCATCCTATTAGCTGTTGATGCCTTATTCATCCTCTCAGGTTTCTTTCAAATGCACCCTATTCCATAAAACCTATCCAGACCCTCCGAGCTAGATGTGAGATGATCTTCTTTGAACTTCTATATAAACAGAGGTTTATAAATCTCTCACAACACCAACTAGATGTCACTTTGTATGACAGTTATTTGTGTACTTACATTATTCCCCAACTAGGTTGTAAGCTATATGAGTCTGCACACTGTGAATTGTTAATCTTGGTATACCCTCAGCTCCTCGTATAATTCTTTGGACATACTGGGTGTTTAAATATCTTTGTTAACACTATGAAACTAGATATAAATTACAGGAAAAAGAATCTGTAAAAAATGCAAACACATGGAGGCTAAACAGTACACTATTAAATAACCAAGAGATCACTGAAATAATCAAAGAGGAAATCAGAAAATACCTAGAAACAAATGACAATGAAAACATGACCCAAAACCTATGAGATGCAGCATAAGCAGTTCTAAGAGGGAAGTTTATAGCAATACAGTACTACCTCAAGAAACAAGAAACATCTCAAATAAAAAACCTAACCTTACACCTAAAGCAGTTAGAGAAAGAAGAACAAAAAAATCCCAAAGTTAGCAGAAGGAAAGAAATCATAGAGATCAGATCAGAAATAAATGAAAAAGAAATGAAGGAAATGATAGCAAAGATCAATAACACTAAATATTGGTTCTTTGACAAGATAAACAAAATTGATAAACCAATAGCCAGACTCATCAAGAAAAAAAGGGAGAAGACTCAAATCAATAGAATTAGAAATGAAAAAGGGGAAGTAACAACTGACACTGCAGAAATACAAAGGATCATGAGAGATTACTACAAGCAACTCTATGCCAATAAAATGGGCAACCTGGAAGAAATGGACAAATTCTTAGAAAAGCACAACCTTCTGAGACTGAACCAGGAAGAAATAGAAAATATAAACAGACCAATCACAAGCACTGAAATTGAAACTGTCATTAAAAATCTTCCAACAAACAAAAGCCCAGGACCAGATGCCTTCACAGGCGAATTCTATCAAACATTTAGAGGAGAACTAACACCTATCCTTCTCAAACTCTTCCAAAATATAGCAGAGGGAGGAACACTCCCAAACTCATTCTACGAGGCCACAACCACCCTGATACCAAAACCAGACAAAGATCCACAAAAAAGAAAACTACAGGCCAATATCACTGATGAACATAGATGCAAAAATCCTCAACAAACTACTAGCAAACAGAATCCAACAGCACATTAAAAGGATCATACACCATGATCAAGTGGGGTTTATCCCAGGGATGCAAGGATTCTTCAATATACACAAATCAATCAATGTGATAAACCATATTAAGAGACTGAAGTATAAAAACCATATGATCATCTCAATAGATGCAGAAAAAGCTTTTGACAATGTTCAACATCCATTTATGATAAAAACCCTCCAGAAAGTAGGCATAGAGGGAAGTTACCTCAACATAATAAAGGCCATATATGACAAACCCACAGCCAATATCATTCTCAATGGTGAAAAACTGAAACCATTTCCACTAAGATCAGGAACAAGACAAGGTTGCCCACTCTCACCACTATTATTCAACATAGTTTTGGAAGTCCTAGCCACGGCAATCAGAGAAGAAAAAGAAATAAAAGGAATACACTGTTTGCAGATAACATGATACTATACATAGAGAATCCTAAAGTTGCTACCAGAAAACTACTAGAGCTAATCAATGAATTTGGTAAAGTTGCAGGATACAAAATTAATGCACAAAAATCTCTTGCATTCTTTTACACTAATGATGAAAAATCTGAAAGAGAAATTAAGGAAACACTCCCGTTTTCCATTGTAACAAAAAGAATAAAATACCTAGGAATAAACCTACCTAAGGAGACAAAAGACCTGTATGCAGAAAACTATAAGACACTGATGAAAGAAATTAAAGATGATACAAACAGATGGAGAGATATACCATGTTCTTGGATTGGAAGAATCAACATTGTGAAAACGACTATACTACCTCAAGCAATCTACAGATTCAATGCAATCCTTATCAAACTACCAATGGCATTTTTCACAGAACTAGAACAAAAATTTTCACAATTTGTATGGAAACACAAAAGACCCTGAATAGCCAAAGCAATCTTGAGAAAGAAAAACGCAGCTGGAGGAATCAGGCTCCTGGACTTCAGCCTATACTACAAGCTACAGTAATCAAGACAGTATGGTACTGGCACAAAAACAGAAATATAGATCAATGGAACAGGATAGAAAGCCCAGAGATAAACCCACGCACATATAGTCACCTTATCTTTGATAAAGGAGGCAAGAATATACAATGGAGAAAAGACAGCCTCTTCAATAAGTGGTGCTGGGAAAAGTGGACAGCTACATGAAAAAGAATGAAATTAGAACACTCCCTAACACCATACACAAAAGTAAACTCAAAATGGATTAAAGACCTAAATGTAAAGCCAGACAGTGTAAAACTCTTAGAGGCAAACATAGGCAGAACAGTCTATGACATAAATCACAGCAAGATCCTTTTTGACCCACCTCCTAGAGGAATGGAAATAAAAACAAAAATAAACAAATGGGGGCTTCCCTGGTGGCACGGTGGTTGAGAGTCTGCCTGCCGATGCAGGGGACACGGGTTTGTGCCCCGGTCCAGAAAGATCCCACATGCCGTGGAGCGGCTAGGCCCGTGTGCCATGGCCACTGAGCCTGTGCTCTGCAACGGGAGAGGCCACAACAGTGAGAGGCCCGCGTACCGCAAAAAATAAAATAAAATAAACAAATAAAAAATAAACAAATGGGACCTAGTGAAACTTAAAAGCTTTTGCATAGCAAAGGAAACCATAAACAGGATGAAAAGACAACCCTCAGAATGGGAGACAATATTTGCAAATGAAGCAACTGACAAAGGACTAATCTCCAAAATTTACAAGCAGCTTGTAATATCAAAAAAACAAACAACCCAATCCAAAAATGGGCAGAAGACCTAAACAGACATTTCTCCAAAGAAGGTATACAGACTGCCAACAAACACACGAAAGGATGCTCAACATCACTAATCATTAGAGAAATGCAAATCAAAACTACAATGAGGTATCACCTCACACCAGTCAGAATGGCCATCATCAAAAAATCTACAAACAACAAATGCTGGAGAGGGTGTGGAGAAAAGGGAACCCTCTTGCACTGTTGGTGGGAATGTAAATTGATACAGCCACTATGGAGAACAGTATGGAGGTTCCTTAAAAAACTAAAAATAGAACTACCGTATTACCCAGCAATCCCACTACTGGGCATATACCCTGAGAAAACCATAATTCAAAAAGAGTCATGTACCACAATGTTCATTGCAGCTCTATTTACAATAGCCAGGACATGGAAGCAACCTAAGTGTCCATCAACAGATGAATGGTTAAAGAAGATATGGCACATATATACAATGGAATATTACTCACCCATAAAAAGAAATGAAATTGAGTTATTTGTAGTGAGGTGGATGGACCCAGAGACTGTCATACAGAGTGAAGTGAGTCAGAAAGAGAAAAACAAATACCATACGCTAACACATATATATGGAATCTAAAAATAAATAAATAAATAAATAAATAAAAAGGTTCTGAAGAACCTAGGAGCAGGACAGGAATGGACACAGGGAGGGGGAAGGGTAAGCTGGGATGAAGTGAGAGAGTGGCATGGACATATATACACTACCAAATGTAAAATACATAGCTAGTGAGAAGCAGCTGCACAGCACAGGGAGATCAGCTCAGTGCTTTGTGTCCAGCTGGAGGGGTGGGATAGGGAGGGTTGGAGGGAGATGCAAGAGGGAGGAGATGTGGGGATATATTTATATGTATAGCTGATTTACTTTTTTATACAGCAGAAACTAACACACCATTGTAAAGCAATTATACTCCAATAAAGATGTTAAAAAAATATGTTTGTTAAATTAAATTTCTGACTCAAGATAGAAGGCACTTAGCCAGACATCCGCTTAAATAGGTGGCCATTTTTGTGCACCTGATCATCAAAAATCTCCAATAGAGGGCTTCCCTGGTGGTGCAGTGGTTGAGAGTCCGCCTGCCGATGCAGGGGACATGGGTTCTTGCCCCGGTCCGGGAGGATCCCACGTGCCGTGGAGCGACTGGGCCTGTGAGCCATGGCTGCTGAGCCTGCGCGTCCGGAGCCTGTGTTCCGCAACGGGAGAGGCCACAGCAGTGAGAGGCCCGCGTACCGCAAAAAAAAAAAAAAAAAAAAAAAAAAATCTCCAATAGAAGCTTTCTGTACCTGGCTCTGCGTATGGGGGTTGGGGTTTATATTCATGTAAAATGCACTGGTAAAAGTCCTCTTACAGGTAAGAGGATGATGTTGATGAAGCTACACTACTGATAAAAGAACAAACCAACTAGACCTTCCTCATAGTGTTGTCCTCAGGGTTCATGCAGTGGGAGGAGTTATTTAAATATTTTTCTAACTGAAACATCTCATTGAAGGAGTGAAAAAAACTTAGAGACTGGCTAGAAGGGGCCAAAATGGATTAACCCTATAGTAAATTCCATGCCATAGTATGTTGTCTTGTAGCAAGGTTCCAGTGGGCAAAACAACTAACACAGGTATATAGTAGACGACTATGTTTGCTCCTGAGGTATAGTGGGTTCTTTAGAGCTTACTGTTGCCTTCAGTGGTCAGATTACCTGGAACCCACAATATTGGGTAAAGGAGACTAGCTTTGCTTTAGGGTCCTAGGAAGATAGCATTTAATTGAGCAGGATAGTACATTAAAGCAGTGCTTCTCAAACTGTGTGTGGTAAAGCACCAGCTTATTTCTTTTCAGTTCAGGTAGACTAAGAATTTTGTAAAATATGACAAGCATAAATAACTAGAAAAGAAAGAAATTTAAAAAGACATACAAAATATAACCTCCATTTAAAAAATGTTAGATCCAACAGACTAAAATTACTTAGTCAAATTGCTGGACCACACTTTGAGTAGCACTGGTTTAGAGGGTGGTCTGTCCTGATGTGCCCACACATGGACTTGGATCCAACTGTCGATGGAATTGATTAGATCTGTTTGACTAGAATGAATGCTCAGGGGTAAGAAAAGGTGCTTGTGTTTTGAGGTGAGACCAGGCTGAAAATTGAGCTTATTCTTCATTCTGTAGGCTGAAAAGATTTGAGCAGGAAGGGCAAGTCTGTGATGTAATTGAAATGGTACCTTTGGAAATGATTTTCATGTTTAAGATTGATTTTAGGGGTAAAATGAAACACAGTGGGACTTTGAAGAACTAAGTCGCGAGAGTTTAAGCAAAAGACGAGTAATAAATACCTGGTCAATTCTGAGGCTGCAGAAGTGAAGACGGAACAGTAGCAGAAATATTTACTGACTACCTATCATGTACTAAATATAGTACTAAGCTCTTTACATAGGCTATCTCGTTTCATCTTTACAACAATCCTGTGTGGTAGTTCTATTAACCTCATTTTTCAGATGAGGAAACAGGCTCTAAAAAAGGTTGAGTAACTTGCCCCAAGGTCACTTCAGATGAATGGAGTGATTGTCAGTTGGTTGGAGTGTGTAACCCAGAACCCAGATTTCTTAGGTTCTTAAGTGAGTGTCTAAATATAGAGGTTTTGGCAAACCTTGCTTAACATTTTTTGAGCCATGGACTTGAGGATTATCACTGTCCTTGGATACCAGATAGCCCATTTGCCATTCTCTTCAGCACTTCAGCTGTTTTTTGTATAAATTTTTAGAGATTTGGCCTTGAAAAGAAGAGATGAAATGGTTTAGCAAGAGGCAGTTCTGAGGGTTATAGTCATGGCTGGAGCAAATTAACCCTACGAAGCTGATTGAACCTAGGGTGGATGATAACACTAGGCCAGAGATTCTCAATTCCAATTTTTAAGTGGCATTTTATAAATCTAATTCTAATCATGTAGTTCTGTAGTCTCTCCACTGTGTAGGATGAAGTATTTCATCTAGGCTGTGTTAAGTCCAGTTGGTGCCATGGCTTTCCAAATGAGCTTACCCTCTAAAGATTAATTCTGTGAAACTATTTTGGGGTATGAGTTTTTTATTTGTTTGTTTAAGAAATAGAGTGTGTAATTCGTCACACATGCTATTTTTTCCCACACCAGAACTTAGAAGAAGAACTTGTACACATTGTTCTAAAGAGCTGTACACTCCACCACACTACTGGTACTCAGTAAAAGTAACTCCTAGGGGAGGCGAGGAAGTCTTTTGTTAAAATGGACTACAGTGTTCATTGCTAGTTGAAATACATATTCCCTAATACATGACCCTAATATTTGTAATTGTTTATTATCATACATTCAGATTCAACCCTGTCATCTGTGCTTAATTGAAATTATCTATTTTTCTTACATGTTACTAAAAATAAATTTTAATTTAATATATAGACTATTATGTATAAAATAGATAACTAATGAGAACCTACTGTTTAGCACAGGGAACCCTACTCAATGATCTGTGGTGACCTAAATGGAAAAATCTAAAAAAGAGTGGGTATATGTATATGTACAACTGATTCACTTTGCTGTACAGTAGAAATGAACACAACATTTTTAAGCAACTATACTCCAATAAAAATTTAAATAAAACAAGACCCCATATGTTTGTTCCCTGTAACAGCCAGGTACCTTTGGACTCACTCCCACCTTTAACTAGAGAAACACTGCCATTGAATATATTTCTATACCAAGCATGAGAGTTAAAGTTACCATCTTTTCATTTGGTAGAGGTGTTAATCTAATGAAGTGTAGGGATATATGTATATGTATAGCTGATTCACTTTGTTATAAAGAAAAAACTAGCACACCATTGTAAAGCAATTATACTCCAATAAAGATGTTAAAAAAAAAATCTAATGAAGTGGAGGAAGAGTCTATAATAGGTTTTAACAGCCTTGTGGTAAGAGAAAAAGAATATCAAAATCAATTTAAATGTATCTGCATATAATAAATAAAAAATTATTTTAACTTATTATGTTAGTGTAATATTATTGCTTTTGTTGTTGTTGCTTTGTTTTTTGTTTGTTGTGCATAAGACATTTTGGGTTGTGTTAGCTGAAAATAGTCCATGAGGATTTTTTTTTACCCAGATAAACAAAAAGTCTATCCAGAAAAAGTCTTTTTTTTCCACTTGGAGGGAATGGGTGTGTGCCTGTCTGTGGAGCAAAGTTCTACAGTCCCACATTTCTCCAGTGAAAGCGTTTGTGCCGCTGCAGGGTTGCAGGCAGATAGCTGCTTTGGGACCAAGTACCACGCCTCTGAGCTGACCAGTCAGTATTGCGTATTAATGAATGGTGGTGAGCTCAGCTTTGAAAAATGCCAACGGGGTTGTTTCTTACTTTTCAACAGCAAATAAAAATGCTTCATTTCATATTAATTAAATATTATTGTTTTCATAGTTTGTCTCTGAGCATACACCTAGTAGATTTTTGAGAGCTGAGGTAAAAATATCTTTTATATAACCTGTACTTCTGAAACTCCAAAGAAACGTGGGGAGTTATATTTAAGAAAAACAGCTCTCCTCTACTTTTCTGGTACTCTCTGGATGACATTCTACCTGTCTTGACTTTAGCAGAGGAAATTACATTGTAAAATAGAACTTTGGATAGTAATTAAGAGGCTGCTTTTTTGGCCACTAAATATTATAGTACTTATGTAAATGGACAAGAATAAATCCCATGTAGTTCTTTTTAATAGTGAAAAATAGCAGGGGGATACAGAAATTTTTTATTTAACTTTGTAGTATATACTTTGGGAGGTTGATAAAGTATAATGCCAATAAGGTAATGATGAAATTAAGCCATTATTATACTCAGAAATAACATATGAGGCAATCCTTTACAGTTTATAAAGTGATATAAGTTATTCTGCATAGCAACCCATGCGAGGCAGACGTTACTGTCCCCATTTTGAAATGAGGAAAGTTACGTTAACAGCACTGATAGTCATGGCAACCAGGCCCTTTAATTAAAACACATTTACATAGCCATACACAGTGTGTGTCTCAAGACTGGTGTAATGAGGATGTTGAGGGGCCATGTGGTAGCAGAACAGCAAGTCTGAGATACACCAGAAGAGAGACATACTTTTCAAATAGAAGACACTCACTCCCACCTCTCTTGTTATTCTTCCTTCTTTCTGGGGACAATGGATGTGGGAACCTTTCTTCCCAGACTTCTTCCTTCCATTCCCAAGTCCATGCCTGGCAGGGAGTATGGGGTAGCCCCTGATTTAAGGGGCTTGCTTTGGTTTTAGAAATTACTCCTTTTATCACTGAGCGTGTGGGTCACCATAACTGTTCTGTGTAGACTTAGCCTATGGTGACTTCTTCTTGAGTGAGGAATTGAAACAACTGGCGTGAATTTTTTAAGGCCACCATGCTTTCTTTCTCTTTCTTGTTCACCCTCCTAGGGCTGAGGACGAGAAGATGAAGACTGCACATCATACCCATCAGTTAGAGATTGAGCTACCCAGCCCATTGAGGGGACTCTGATTTACTGAAAGGAAACTGCTAACAGCCATCTCTCTTTCTTTTTGGTTCCCTGAGGTACAATGGTGAAGATTCACCAGAGGGGAGCTTCAGTAAAATATGCTTTTTAGTCTTGTCCTTAACATATGTACCTATTTGGATAGAATGTAAACTACCATTTTGCTGACACTGACTTAAATAATTATCTTGTGCCGGTTGATTCAAGTTTACTTTGCACTCAGTCTTGCCCTTGATTTTGCGTAGGAAGGGAAACAGTCTGTGTTTATCTGGACGAGAAAAGTACAGTCACTGTGATAACCTGGGTTATTTTCTGCTTTATCTAAGCAGTTAAATCAGAATCGTATATATTTGTCCATGGGTGATAAGTGATGGTGGTATGCCATTACCATAGCAACAGGCTGCATTCTTGGTTGCTGCTAATTGCCTCCAGAATTATGAAGGCAAGGAGGTTTTCCTGCTGACAATGCATAGTGTTTGCAGAAAATGCAAAAAAGGGCTCCATCAGAGCTACTTTATTCATAACCAACAGCTCACTAGCTATATTGACTGAGCTGGATGTGTTATAGGAGCTTAGTAGTGACTTACTGCTCTGTCTTCATGGTTGCTGACAAATGCTGTGCTGCTACCTGGCTTCTGGGAAATGGAAAAGGTAAAGTGGGCTTTGGCCTTGGAGTGTTGGAAAATATAATAGAATGAGCACCTGGTTTCCTGTTCTACTTCTTCATTCAACTCCCAAATGGATCATTTTAATTACCTTCCAGATGTAACCAAAAAAGAGAGTGAGGAGGCTACAGTGAATTCTAATGGTCTTACCATATTCCAAGGATAAGGTTTTTTAGCCTTTATTTTTCAGATAAGTTGCTTGTATTTTGTATGAAATGGATGATTCATCTTTTGGTATTTAAACCACTAAGTTTGTTTTATCTTGATATCACAATACTCGAATGTAAAAAATGTTACTTTTTAAAAAAATTACATTAAAAAAACAAATTCATTTATTTAATTTTGGCTGCGTTGGGTCTTCGTTGCTGTGCGCGGGCTTTCTCTAGTTGTGGCGAGCGGGGGGCTACTCTTCGTTGCGGTGCACAGGCTTCTCATTGCGGGCTTCTCTTGTTGCAAAGCACGGGCTCTAGGCGCGCAGGCTTCAGTAGTTGTGGTGCGCGGGCTCAGTAGTTGTGGCTTGTGGGCTCTAGAGCCCAGGCTCAGTAGTTGTGGTGCACAGGCTTAGTTGCTCTGCGGCATGTGAGATCTTCCCCGACCAGGGATCGAACCCGTGTCCCCTGCATTGGCAGGTGGATTCTTAACCACTGTGTCACAAGGGAGGTCCCCAAAATTACGTTTTATATAAATGCTTATCTAATTCCTAACTACCGGGCAGATGGTTCCATTTCTCTTTCTAAATCATGATTTGGATGTTACTTTCCCAAAAAAACCCCCAAAACTCAGCTCATTTAAAGTAGAACATCTCAAGTTTATGGTGAAACTTTATTGTAGGTTCAAGGTGTGTAACATTTAGCAGACCTGTACAAGTAACATTATTAGCTGTCGTTTAGATAGAGATTTCCCTTTTTCAAAGTGCTTTACAATGAGCAATATTTGTCCTACTGTAGGATGTTTTTCCAGGCAAGCAATTCATTCTCTAAAGGAGTTTTCTGTATCATTCCACTGATGTCATTAAAAATGATTCCAAGGCCAATATTCTGCCATATTCTTCAGCCAGGTGATCACAGATCGTAATCGGGCTGTTTCATCTCCTCTCCCACCTGCCCAGGCTGTGCCCAAGCTGCACTGAGACTTGCTCCTTTGCTTCTGAAACCCAAAGCATTCTCACATCTCAGTGACTTTGCACACACTGTCCCCTTGGCTGGCCTGGAATGCACTCCCTGCCCCTGCTCTCTCAGATGCGTTTGCCTGAGGAAAGCCTGGCTCAAGTCAGTTCCAGTGTTACCTCTGCGGTGAAGCCTTCTCTGACTCACTGTCACCCCGAGTTAGGGACACCTGGGGCATTTCCTGTTGGGCACATGCGTGTTTCACCATTACGGAGTAAGTGCTTTTTCTCTTTTGTGTTCCCGACACCTGGTGTAGTACCTGGTACTCAGTGTGTGTTGGGTGAATGAGTACAGGGTCAGAGAAAGCCCATATTTTTATTCTTTTATACTGCTAAAGGAGGGAAGAAGAGAGGGACCCATGTTTCCTGAAGATATTGTGAACAGGATGGCTTTGTATTAAACAACATGCTGAAATTGGCAATCAGCCAATCTTGGACTTAACTGTGAAGTAGGTAACTGGTCGCCTGGGCTTTCCTTGTAGGGCTAAATTCAAGCACTTCACTGGGGACTCAAACCTTAAAGAAAGAGGATAAATTAAGTAGAGACTACTTTGGGGCTTGAGGGGTGGATTGTGGAATTTCTAGGGGCCCTGAAACCACCAGCACACCCATGTGTACAGGTATCTATCTCTATGTAATGACACCAAAAGGCTGAAAGATTTATGAAGAATAACAGAAGCCACACTTGTGAAGTAAGAATCACTGCTCTACATAGTTGACTCTGAATATTCTATAGTATGAACTGTAAATGTTTTAATGGGTTTTCAGTTTCTTCCTCTCTGGGAAGCTGGTGATAGCTCTTACCACGTAGCCAGGGACCATTCTCTGCCGTGATCTGGGTTGAACTCTGTGTCCTACATCGCCGACTTTCATATGGGGATGCCTGCCCCTTGAGAACCTTAATTACAAACCACAGAAAAGTAGAAAAGTCCTTGTGTTTTACTAATATATTGATACTTGCTCCAGAGCAGGCTCAAGTACCATTTCCACTAGATTTTTGTACAAGGCTGTCCTTCCTGTGAATATGCTTTGCCTAGTGCTGGTTTTCCACATCATCAGTTTATGGTGCTGCCATTCTGCACCTCTTTGTTTTCAGTGGTCTCTTGATTAGATGCCTTTTTTCTCTGTGAGATGAATGTTGTTTGTGTGGCATGGCAGTAGATGGGGTGTTTTAAGCTATTTCTGAGGGAAGTGCCACTTCCTATTTGTAATTCCAGTTGAAAGTAGATCTTGCATTGCATAGAACCTGAATATGTCCTGTCTGGCATCCTTAGACCTGCTCCAATACCAGCAGCTCTGGGGCATCCCTGTTTAACTCTTCTGTGCCCAACACCATCTTGGGATGTGTACTTTGGGTAAGGTTGGAGACAAGAGGGCCAGAAAAGCGATATCTGTGCATTGGTTTTAATTATAGAACAACATTTGAAGAGTTTTATCTGCTGTGGTAGTTTTTTTTTTTTTTTTAACTTTATTTGGCTGCGTTGTGTCTTCGTTGCTGTGCGCGGGCTTTCTCTAGTTGCGGTGAGCAGGGGCTACTCTTCGTTGCGGTGCGGGGCTTCTCACTGCGGTGGCTTCTCTTGTTGCACAGCAGGGGCTCTAGGTGCGCGGCCTTCAGTAGTTGTGGCACGAGGGCTCTAGAATGCCGGCTCAGTAGTTGTGGCACACGGGTCGCTTAGTTGCTCCGCAGCATGTGGGATCTTCCTGGACCAGGGCTTGAACCAGTGTCCCCTGCATTGGCAGGCAGATTCTAAACCACTGCACCACCAGGGAAGCCCTGCTGGGGCAGTTTTATTGTAAAATTTCCAAAGACAGAACTGATGGGCTTTAGAGAAATAGGTGGAATCAACAAATGAGAAGGAAACAAACTAGGCATGAGCATGAATAAAGACAGGATAGAATGATTTACTTGAGAAACCTTGTTAGGTGCTACTGGGATCAATTAGTAACTCCATCCAAAATAGTTTGATGAGCTTGCTTTAACATGCTGTTTTTCCTTGATGGTTCTGTCACTTGGACAGAAAACTGTACTCCCAGTCAAAGGCAGAAACAGTTCTTTTTAAAATTGAGATATAATTCACATACCATAAAATTCACTGTTTCAAAGTGTAGAGTTCAGTGGTTTTAGTATATCCACAAGCTTATGCAACCATTACTACTATATAATTCCAGAACATTTTCATCACCCTAAAAAGAAAATCCATCCCCATTAGCAGTCACTCCCATTTCTGCCTCCCACTGGCCTCTGGCAACCACTAATATTTTCTCTCTCTGAGTTTGCCTATTCTGGACACTTCATATACATACAGTTGCCTTTTGTGTCTGGCTTCTTTCCCTGAGCATAATGCTTTCAAGGTTCATCCATGTTGGAGCATGTATCAGTGCTTCAGTTCTTTTTATGGCTAAATTCAGAAACATGGTTCTTGACCAGAAAATCAATGAGCAAAAGACATTCTGTCACTTTGTGCTTGGAAAATTATATGGCATGGAATGAATGCTGTTATAGGATAGGTCCTGAAGTTTGGTCACAGGGGAAAGACCACGGGAAAGCTACCGTAATCATAGTTAAAATTTATTAACTTGACGCAGCAGAGGAGAGAGCACAGCGGGGGACTGTGGGACACCCAGCAAGATACAGGTCTTTTTGTAGGGTTTGGACTTGGCTGAATGATTTTAGAAGGGACAAGGGAAGAGATGACTGGACTGGGTGGTATCATGAAGCAGGGGCAGTTTAGTAACTGGCTATCTCAGCAATCTTTGTTCAGGGTGGGCAAGGGACAGAGAGAGACTGAGGAAATCAGGGAAGAAAGCAGGATTCACAGGAGTTGTCTGGCAGCCTGATCTGGCCTCGGGAGAAATGTTTTCTGTTGGCTATGCTGCTTGCCTGGTCTGAGTCTGTTGGAGACATCACAGAGCTGACTTTCACACTCTCGTGAGGAGGGATATACTCTGGTGCTGAGATTAAGGAGCAAGTAGACTTGGCAAGATTAGGCAAGTAAGATACAACCAAACTACCAAATAAGACTGACCATTCAACCATTGTAGAGACTTCCCTTAAAATAAAATCTTAATGGTCTTCTGGCAGGATGCGTTTACGAATTATATCAGAAAGCAGGGAATTCGACTTCTCAACCAACTCGTTCATATGATTAAGCACCCTTTATTCATTGCCTGCCTTGTGGTGGCCTTATGCTAGGTATTTTATATACATTTTCTCTTGTAGGCTTAAACATAAATGAATAATTAATCCTTTCTCATTCAGCCAAAAGAGTATGTATAGACATGCCTGTATTTGTTGATATTGTCATTCTTTTACAAACTCACTACAGTAAGTGCTAGACACTAGGAATAAACAAGACATGATCCCTGCCTAAGAGGTTGAACAGTGCTGTTCAACAGAATATTCTGTGATGATGGCCCAAGACAGTATTCATAGCCACATGTGTCTCTTGAACATTTGAAATGTGGCTCATGAGACTGAGGAACTGAATTTTAATTTTAATTTATGTTTAATTAATTTAAATGTTAATAGTGGCACATGAGGCTAGTGGTGACCACTTTGGACAGCATGGCTCTAGAAATTCACAAAGAAGAGAAAGAAACACAGGTGCTCACAATTCAGTGTGAAGTGTACTCCAATACAGGTCCCTCTGATATGTTCTAGGAGCACAGGAGACAGCCTCTGATGGTGGAGGTGACAGGGAAAACACCCAGAGGAGAGGAGCTTATATGGAAGTGAGACGCCAAAACAAAATAATAATAGTAGTAATAAATAATAATAGTAGTAATAATTATTATTATTTTGGCAGAGGAGGAGGGGAGGAAGTTGAGAGGGTCATTCCAGGCCAAAGCCATAGTGTGCAGAAGCATTGAGGCATTAAAAACATGTCTGCAAGTTCAGGAAAATGTGTGTGGCTTGGTAGGGTCTAAGTGTAGGTCACTTGTAATATTACCACTATGTGACATGGCTCTTGTGGGAAAGGCCTAATTGAACAGATTAAAAACAAATTTAACATTTTAAGCACTTATTGTGTGGTATACATTGTTGGAGAAATGGCCACATTTACCATTTAAAATAGATGCATGAGTTGCCCTTAGGATCCCCATTTCACAGAGAGAAAACAGAGGCCTAGAAAGGCAAAGGAATGTGCCTGAGGACACAGAGTGGACAGAGTCAGGATTTGAATCCAGGCCTATTTTACTTCAGAGATCAATATCTTTATCAGTGACCCTCAATCTCTCAATTTAAATTTTTCTCAGTTTGGAATTGTGATGTATTTCCCTTGGTCTGTCTTCTGTGACTCACTCTCACCACTAGAAGTCTGCCTGTTTTTGTTTTAATTTTCTGATTTCATATTGAAAATATTTTCTGGCCAAGAGACTGATATGAGATAGTCTACTCCATTAACTAAGCATTTCATGAACTCAGGTTTTGAAAATACCTATATTGACAATTCCTGTCTTTTTCTATATATTTGTGGCACTAGGAGCCTTTTATATCCAAAAATGGAGTGGTTAGGGAAGTAGTCTGTTAAATTGGAGAACCCAGTGCATTCATTCCCAAATTTGAATGGGCTCCCATGACCATCATGCCCAGAGAATTCTTGCTTCTCCATGGGGGGAATGGCTTGTTATTTGAGCCTCTCCACATCTTACCCTAAAGGTCATGACCCTGGGCTCTGGCTTCTTTCTTCCTTTTTGCCCTTTTCTGAGAGCTAATCTTAGTGACTGGTTAGAAGTTCTGCTATCCTTAACGAAGAGGAACTTAACTGAGAGATCTCTGCACCTGTCTGGCAGACACGGTCAAGTCCTGAAAATATCCCTTCCTGGCTGAGAAAGCACTTGTGCTCTATGAGGACTTTTTTGTTTTGTGTTTTTCTCTTCAGACGCGAAAGAACTTATTTGCTGTTATTTGCTGAATTTCCCGAAAAGTGCATCTCAAAGTCATAGCAAGGTACATATAACATTTGTACCTGCCAGGTCCTGAGAGTGTGAAGATGGGTAATAAACAGCACCTGTTTGGATCAGCACACACTCCACTGCTGATGCAGGACAGAGGATAAGGACGGGACAGGCAGTATAGAGGGTCTCAGAAGGTCCGGCAGATATTATCCAGGGTTGGAGACATCTTCCTAGAGGGAGGACTAGCAACAGGTCCTACAAGGAGGGCAGGACTTACCTGAGCAGAGAAGGGGCAGAGGTACAGGGAAGGGGGAATAATGAGGGGATGGTTTGTTTGGCTGAAGTAGAAAATACAACTTTGACAGCACATTAAAGTCACCTGCGGAGCTTTAAAAACAATTCTAAAGATTCTGGTTGGTCTGAGTCGTAGCCTGGGCAGCTGGCTTTTTTAAGCTTCACAGGTGATTTTCAGGTACAGCCTCGGTTGAGGACCATTGCCATAGTCTCCTTACTTAGAGTGCAGTCCTCGGACCAGGAGAGCCGGCCCCACCTGGAAACTTGTTAGAAATGCTGAATTTCAAGTCTCATCCCAGACCTAGCGAATCAGAATTTTCATTTTTACAAGATCCCAAGTGGCCAGTATGCACAGTAAAGTTTGAGAAGCCTTGCTCTAGAGAAAAAATGAGAGATATGGTTGAAGAGGGCAGATTACCTAACCAGATTTTCCCAGCCCTTGTGCTGGGCTAGGAATGAATTACAGGTGGGCAGTGATACTGCTTTGCCCTCAAGCCATTAGGGATGCTTGTACTTCTTGTTGCAAGAAGTCTCTGGTTATCTATATGTGCTCCATAAATATTCTTGCATTTTCTCTGGGTGCCTTGAGGGGATAAAAGGCAGGGCAGTACCCGCTAAAGAACTGGACTGCACTCTATCAGTAGTGGAGATCCCCTGAAGATTTTTTTATCAAAGGGTGTTATGTGTACCATGCTGTGGTCTCGAAAGATTTTCCTGACAGAAGCATAGAGAATGCACTGGGTGGGGGGTGTTGTAGGGTATAGGAGACATGGTAGAGGGCAGTTGTAATAATTCCCACACAAGGTGAGAGAGGCCAAGAGTTAAGAGCATGGTCATGCTTAGGAATCTGAATAACATGTAAATACCTGTCCCCAAATCTCCAGGGCAAAGCTTGGAAGGAACTACAACAGATATCTTTGTACCTTTTTGGAGACACCTTATAACTTCTTTTATTTTAGTTTATCCTTTTATGGCATTCTCTCAAAGAGTCAGGAAAGTTTCTGATGATTAAAGTCTACTTGGCAAAAATAAGGTGATAAACATTCAGCCCTGACTCTGCAGGATCCTCTAGTTCTTGGTGGGTGGGATCATCTGACTTGAGGGTTATTAGTGATTTCAAAGGAGAAGGGATAACAATGATGGTCATCATTTGGTGAATGGGCAGCAAGGGAGAATTTCAGGAAATGGAGAGGTTAAAAGTCCAAGTATGAAAGGTGGCTGATGTGGAGACTCAGAATGATACATTCTAGTTGGAACAACACTTACATGGGAACCTGTATGTTCCAGGAGATTATTTTGTTTGGAAAAAAAATGTTGAAATTATCAGTACGCTAAATTGCTCATTCTTAGACACCAATCTTAAGTTGTCCCCTTCCATGAATTCTTCCCGTCACCCCAGGTCATAGTTTGTTCTCTCTCTTTTTCTCTCTTATTTCCTAAAATTCTCTTTAATGGGTCAACAAGTATTTTTTTTGTCCTGATATTTGAAAAGTTCTATGATATATTTAATATATTCAATACTTATTTTATAATAATGCACTTAGGGTTTTTTTAAATTTTTTTCTTATTTATGAATGTATCCTATATCCCTCAATAGACTATAAGCACCTTGAGGACATGGACCATGTCTAATTCCTCTTTGTCCCCCTGGGAATTTGTGACTTTATGAAATTGTTCTTGGGGTGGTCATAATTGAGTGTTAATGATTAAAATAGTTTGTCGTATACTTTTTTGTTTTCCAAGTTTGTTAATGTTTCTTTTGAGGGAAAAAAATGAAGGAGTGGAGGGAAAAAAAATGAAGGAGTGGAGGGAAGGCTGAAGAATCTTCAAAGATACAGTAAAAATACATAGGGCATTTTAAACTATATTCTGCAGTTAAAAATTAAGCCAAAATGGTACCTTCAGATAAAATCCTTTTTGTGTGTGTGATTCATTTCAAAGGAGGAGGTTTTAAAAAATTATAGATGTATAGTATCTTAGTAAATAGTCCTATTTTCCTAATCTTTTTATATGGTACCCATTTTCCTTAGTTGCTTTTCTCATCTTGCCATTTGGGTTTGTTTTTCTTTTTTCTTTCTGTTTGGAAGTGATACCATTTGTTTGAGGAAGGTAACTCCTGACCATGTTTGTAGGCAAGAGTGTCACTAGTCATCTGGATGTGACCCACTAACACGTTTAAACTCTTATACTGTTTTATGGGAAAGTATTGAACTTAACTGCTTTAACAGTTTTACTTAGTTTCAAATCATGACATGCTATTTTCATACCTTTTCTTGGAATTAGGAAACCTAGTATTTGCCCAAATTTAAAAGGGATATATATTTTGAAACTTGGGACATTGAAAAATTGTCAGTGTCACCTAAATTTTGTGGGGAGCAGGGAATTTTTTTAATTGTAGTCTGTCCTGTTATTTGACATTATGGTGAAAGAAGCATGTATTACATACAGAAAACCAGGTAGAGCTTGACCAAAAAGAGTGAAACTACTTTACCAGGATTAAATTTGTAAAAATATAATAAAAATGCCTAAGATGGGAAAAACCTTAATAAATTCCTTAATAAATCAATCACTAGTTTTTAATCCTTAAAAAAATTTTTATGGTATAATAATGAACATTTATAACAGAACAAAAATAACCTATTTCCTAACATTAGCCTCTCTGCCTGCGGAGGTCATAAGACTTGTTAATGCAGATGAGGCTGCCTTCTGTTGTGTGATGCTAATAGGAAATGGATCATTGCAGTTTATGGGGCACTTAGCCATTTTGGTTCATGATAAATGACTGACTTCAAGTGACATTCCTTCACTGATTTCCCACTATTCATCACCTGAAAGAATGGAACCCAAACATGAAGTTGATTTTGAAGTTGTCAAGAGTTTCACTGTGGTGTAAATCTTTCATAAGGCGATGTTTTCATTGATTTAGGAAGAAATAATATGAATGAAAACACTCATAAGTGTTTTATGCTCCTATTTACTTTTGTTCAAAAGCCAGTTTTGTAACTATTTTATCCTCCTCTAACTTCTGTTGCCTCTTCCCCTTCCCCACCCCCTCTCCAAACATGCTCTGGGTTTTGAAAAGTCCCTAGATTTTATCTTTGCTGATGCTTTGATGTAGTTACGTTGTTTTGTTCTATAAAATCAGCCCCAAATAAGTAGGAAGAGTGGAATAACTTTTAACTCAAATGTCCACCTACATGCCAGGCATTATATAAAACTAGTATGGAAAACTTCTTTCACTGCTATGTTCTTGCTTTATGCCATTTTCTCCCCTTTCTCATCATCTTTTCTTGAAATATTACCTTGAAATACTCCCTATTCCCTACCCTCCCGAACACACACAATATTTCTGAGTAGGAAGGAAAAAGGCTGCCTATCTGAATAAAGTCACACTACCCTACAATTAGACTCTCACTCTTAGAGAATTATTCCCCAGCTTAATTTCAGGGAGGCCTTTCCGGCACTGTAAGGGTTACCCAAGATCCAGCCATGCCTAGCATATGCCTAAAGGAAGTTTGAGCCTTTCCTGTGTTGTCTCTGTGTTTGGAATGTAGAGCCTGTGTTTAATTCAGTATGTGTGATACCCTTCATGTTGCTGGCATTTGGAAAGTGTTTGATATCTGGCAGAACTGCTATTCAAAAAAGAACATGTAAATGTTCTTGCAGATTGTCGTAGAATCATTTAGTGTAATTGAGATAATTTGCCATTTATTTCATTGGTTCTTAAAGGAATTTTGGCCTCCCTTATCTATGTGCATTGTTGGAGTGAGGATGACAAGTTTTGTTTGCTTTGTAGAACTTAACAGGAGGAAGCGCATCCTTGGTTGCTAGTATCCTGGGAGGGAAGCCTGTGTGCAGAAACTCCCTCCCAGAGGCTGTCTTTTGACTCAGAACATCTTAGTTCCTAGCAGATCCACCTCCTTCCCCCTCCCCTGCGCCCCCCCCCAGCCCAACTACTCCTTTTAGCAAACAGTATCCATGTATAGCTTGTTTCCAGTGAACTTTAGGCCCATGAATTAGAAGCATTTGAGGTGCCTGCATTCTTTTCATGCTCTAGAACCCCAAACATTGGTGAAATTTTGGGAGAAAGCCTAGAAATGGTGGAACTGAAATATTATTTAGGTCTCCTGGGGTCATTTTTCCTATTAAAAGACTAGAAATAGCTAGGGGACATGATTTGATTACATGTCAGATAAATCCTATCAGACTTTTATTCCTGGTTGTGAGGTCTGATTGGAAATAACAAAACATGTTTTGTTTTTTTTTTCCCCCAAATTTGTTGAATGAGGAATCACTTATTTGGAATACTTAGCTTGGCTCAAACCAATTCTTTAAACTGGCTAATTCTAATATGCTAATTTATTATTTATTTATTATTTATTATATTATTTACACTAATTTATTACGACTGTTGAAACATATCCATCATTTGGTTTTCGGCCTGCTTCTGCACGGTGTCCATTGGTGGCATAGAGCCTGGGGTGGGAGGAGGTTGCTAAAGGGAGGAAAACAGAGGAAGGGAGACAGAAGAGGAGGAAACTTTGAGAAGAGAGGCTGAGAGCATGGAAGCCCTGTTAGACCATGTGCTTTTGACAGCATTTACCACTTCTTAACTCTGCCATGTTAAAGTGAACATTGATGGCCTTTTGCTTTCTTCCTTCTCTCTTCTTTTTCCTTCTCTTTTTTCCCCCTGTCCTCTCTATGGGTGTATAAATATGTTGAAACTAAGGAAAAGCAGACTAAGATCTAAGATGCACAAGATTTTTTGAGGGGGCGGGGGTTGGAAGATTGGAGAAACATAACACACTGCCCAAAGGATGTCTCAGGATTGAACTGCAGTAATATACTTTTTGGAAGGAGGGGGGATTCCGTATTCAGAGGGTCTTAATGATCACTTTCAATCTATGTTGCCAAGCCTTTTGAATGCAGCATGTTCTTAAAGTCTAGATCTTCACATGGCACGTTTAAGGTAAAACTTGAAGTGTATATACCCTGTATTCTTACCTCCTGGGTGCCGTTACTGTCATTTATTAGACTTGCACAGAAACCACCAAATAATCTCTCAGATTTGCACTAAAAGTAGAAAAAGAAGTTCCCAAAAGGAAAATTACTATACTTTGGGAGGGTTTTTTTTTTTTTTTAATTCTGAAATGTATGGGTGTGGGGAGGAATTCTTAGAAGGACTAAACTATTAAACATAAATATAACATTTTTCAGAGACTTTCTAATTGGTTTTGCAAGTCTCACTAAAGAATAGGTTAGCTGTTAATGATCTTCTCTCTTCACTTACTGATTCAAAGGTGTGATGTTAGTTTTATCCTGTAGGCTGTTACTCTGCTTCTTTGCACTTCAAAAAGATCTAAGGTCACTGATTATGACTTTGCCACTTCCTGCCCTATTGATCTTACAAAGGGGTTTTGTGGGGTTAGACCTCACTGTAAAGAAATCAGCCCAAGTAAAAATTCTCGATATTTGCATGTCTATTAAATTCAACACATTGGCTTCTTATTTGAACCTGTTTTATTGTATAATTTATAAGGTAATACTTATTGGGACTTTAAGAGTTCTACTTATAAGAGCTGAAATGCTTTTTGCCTTCCTTTTCTCCCTTTCTGAATCCATGATGAATCATCTACTGAGTAAGATGAATGGATGAATGTGTAGTTGAGTAAGAAAGCCAATCAAGCAGGAGCTGAGACTGTGTTGAGGAACAACCAGTCAGAAGGTGTTTATATCTCTATGAAATTCTATTGATCTACAACGCCCCCCCAGAAAGGCATTATTAACACCTTTTAGTCAGTTGCCTCTCATAGAATTTTCTCTTCTTTTGAAGTAGCAGCACTGACAGATCTTTCCTGAGGTTGCCTCCTCCTAGGTATTGTCAGTGAGGGACTGCTGTGTTCAGGCTTGAGCTAGCAAATCAGCACATCTGCTTCTGAATCAGTACAGTATTTCAAATCTTCATTAGCTAAGCCCATATTATCGTTTTCCTGATTGTGGTAATTCTCTGCTACAAGGTGTTGTCAGTCATATGTCTTTCGGTGGAGGAATACTAGAGCTAAGCTGGTAGGAACATCAAGCAGACAAATCAAAAGTGATATTTCAGGTTTGGGTTTTGTAGTTACTACTTCACACTGTCCTGTGTTTTTTCAGCACTTCAATATTTGAGGTACAGTTGCCTCCAGCGTAAATTTAAACATGCAGTCCCCACAGCTCCTGAGTTTATTTTTCTAATAATATTTTTCATTTAGATGAAAAAAAGTATGTCTGACCTTTCTCCAGAACTCCAGATACATACGTGCAACTGTCTGCTTTATACCTCCATTTGTATATCTAATAGGTATCTCAAATATAATACGTGTAAAATGCAACTCTTGAATGCCCTGCATAGCCACTCCACCTACCTCATACCTGCTTTTCTCCTTTTCTTCCCCCTTTCAGTTAATGACAATACCTAGTTGCTTAGGTCAAAAACCTAGGGGTTATTTTATTATTATTATTATTTTCGGTACGCGGGGCTCTCACTGTTGCTGCCTCTCCCGTTGCAGAGCACAGGCTCTGGACGTGCAGGCTCAGCGGCCATGGCCCACGGGCCCAGCCGCTCTGCGGCATGTGGGATCCTCCCGGACCGGGGCACGAACCTGTGTCCCCTGCATTGGCAGGCGGACTCTCAACCACTGCGCCACCAGGGAAGCCCTAGGAGTTATTTTTTTAATGTTTTTCTCTCCCTGAGCCTATCCCCATTCAATCTGCCAGCAGGTTTGTCTCCAGAATAGGTCCTCAGTCTGTCCATTTTCCCACCATAGTTCCAACCACCATCTTCTCTTGAATGACTGCAGTGGCCTTCTCCCTCTTACAATCTCTTCTCCATTCAGAGCCAGAGTTATCCTTTTAACAGAGATCATACCCGCTCTGTCCCAAAACCCTATGGCAACCTCCCATCACTCCTGGAACAAAATCCAGATTCCTTGCCCTATAAGGCACTTCATGGTCTGGTATCTGGCTACTGGTGCTGTCTTATCTCCTGTCATTTCCCTCTCACTTACTGACCTTCTTACTCAAGTCTCCCCAGCTCATCCCCACCTCAGGGCTTATACCTTAGCTCTTCCTCATCTGCAATGCTCTTTCCCCATAGATCCACACAGCTGACTTATTCCCATTGTTCAAGACTTACCTATCAACTCCTTACCTGTCAGTTCCTCAGAGTGGCCTTCCCTGAATATTTCACCTAAATTCTCCCTCCCTTGTTTCTCTTCATCCCATTACCTATTTTATTTTATTCTTAGAAGAAAGGTCACTATCTAAAGTTCTTATTTACTTCTTTACCTATTTATTATAATTCATCATCTCCCCTAGAATGTAAGCTCGATGAGGGCAGGGACCTTGCCTATCTTCTTTGCTGATATATCTCCAGTATCTGCAACACTGTTTGGTATGGGCAGTAGGTGCTTAATTAATAATTGTGGTTGAATTAGTGAATAAGAATATTTAGGTCTCCCTTCTCAGAGTGTGGTCCTGGGCTGGCAGCATGGGTAAAATGGGTGCTTGTTAAAAATGCAGCGACTCAGCCCCCGTCCAAGAGACCAAACCAGAATCTTCCTTCACAGCATCTCCAGGGCTTTTGTGGCACATCAAAGTTGGAGGACATGGCTCTGAGCCGTGTGGCTGACAGGGTCTTGGTGCTCCGGCCAGGTGTCAGGCCTGTGCCTCTGAGGTGGGAGAGCTGAGTTCAGCACATTGGTCCACCAGAGGCTTCCCAGCTCCATGTAATATCAAATGGTGAAAGCTCTCCCAGAGATCTCCATCTCAATGCTAAGACCCAGCTCCACTCAACGACCAGCAAGCTACAGTTCTGGACACCCTAGGCCAAACAACTAGCAAGACAGGAACACAACCCCACCCATTAGCAGAGAGGCAGCCTAAAATCATAATAAGGTCACAGACACTCCAAAATACACCACTGGACGCAGTCCTGCCCACCAGAAAGACAAGATCCAGCCTCATCCACCAGAACACAGGCACCAGTCCCCTCCACCAGGAAGCCTACACAACCCACTGAACCAACCTTAGCCACTGGGGACAGACACCAAAAACAATGGGAACTACAAACCTGAAGCCTGCAAAAAGGAGACCCCAAACACAGTAAGTTAAGAAAAATGAGAAGACAGAGAAACACACAGCAGATGAAGGAGCAACGTAAAAACCCACCAGACCAAACAAATGAAGAGGAAATAGGCAGTCTAACTGAAAAAGAATTTGGAGTAATGATAGTAAAGATGTTCCAAGATCTTGGAAATAGAATGGAGAAAATACAAGAAACGTTTAACAAGGACCTAGAAGAACTCAAGAGCAATCAATGATGAACAACACAATAAATGAAATTTAAAATACTCTAGAAGGAATCAATAGCAGGATAACTGAGGCAGAAGAACACATAAGTGACCTGGAAGATAAAATAGTGGAAATAACTACTGCAGAGCAGAATAAAGAAAAAAGAATGTAAAGAATTGAGGACAGTCTCAGAGACCTCTGGGACAAGGTTAAATGCACCAACATTCAAATTATAGGGGTCCCAGAAGAAGAGAAAAAGAAAGGGACTGAGAAAATATTTGAAGAGATTATAGTTGAAAACTTCCCTAATATGGGAAAGGAAATAGTTAATCAAGTCCAGGAAGCACAGAGAGTCCCATACAGGATAAATCCAAGGAGAAGCACACCAAGACACATATTAATCAAACTATCAAAAATTAAATACAAAGAAAAATTATTAAAAGCAGAAAGGGAAAAACAACAAATAACATACAAGGGAATCCCCATAAAGTTAACAGCTGATCTTCAGCAGAAACTCTGCAAGCCAGAAGGGAGTGGCAGGACGTATTTAAAGTGATGAAAGGGAAAAACCTACAACCAAGATTACTCTACCCAGCAAGGATCTCATTCAGATTCAACAGAGAAATTAAAACCTTTACAGAGAAGCAAAAGCTAAGAGAATTCAGCACCACCAAACCAGCTTTACAATAAATGCTAAAGGAACTTCTCTAGGTAGGAAACACAAGAGAAGGAAAAGACCTACAATAACAAACCCAAAACAATTAAGAAAATGGTAATAGGAACATATATATCAATAATTACCTTAAATGTAAATGGATTAAATGCTCCAACCAAAAGTCATAGACTGGCTGAATGGATACAAAAACAAGACCCGTATATATGCTGTCTACAAGAGACCCACTTCAGACCTAGGACACATACAGACTGAAAGTGAGGGGATGGAAAAAGATATTCCATGCAAATGGAAATCAAAAGAAAGCTGGAATAGCAATTCTCATATCAGACAAAATAGACTTTAAAATAAAGACTACCACAAGAGACAACGAAGGACACTACATAATGATCAAGGGATCAGTCTAAGAAGAAGATATAACAACTGTAAATATTTATGCACCCAACATAGAAGCACCTCAATAGTTAAGGCAAATACTAACATTCATAAAAGGGGAAATCGACAGTAACACAATCATAGTAGGGGATTTTAACACCCCACTTTCACCAATGGACAGATCATCCACAAGGAAACACAAGCTTTAAATGACATGAAATGAGATGGACTTAATTGATATTTATAGGGCATTCCATCCAAAAATAACAGAATACACATTTTTCTCAAGTGCTCATGGAACATTCTTCAGGATAGATCATACCTTGGGTCACAAATCAAGCCTTGGTAAATCTAAGAAAAGTAAATCGTATCAAGTATCTTTTCCGACCATAACAGTATGAGACTAGATATCAATTACAGGAAAAAATCTGTAACAAATACACACACAAAGAGGCTAAAAAATACACTACTAAATAACCAAGAAATCAAAGAGGAAATCAAAAAATACCTAGAAACAAATGACAATGAAAACACGATGATGCAAAACCGATGGGATGCAGCAAAAGTAGTTCAAAGGGGAAAGTTTATAGCAATACAGTCCTACCTCAAGAAACAGAAAACATCTCAAATAAACAACCTAACCTTACACCTAAAGCAATTAGAGAAAGAAGTACAAAAACCCCCAAAGTTAGCAGAAGAAAGAAATTATAAAGATCTGATCAGAAATAAATAAAAAAGAAAGGAAGGAAACAGTAGCAAAGATCAATAAAACTAAAAGCTGTTTCTTTGAGAAGATAAACAAAATTGATAAACCATTAGCCAGACTCATCAAGGAAAAAGGGGAGAAGACTCAAGTCAATAGAATTAGAAATGAAAAAGGAGAAGTAACAATTGACACTGCAGAAATACAAAGGATCATGAGATTACTACAAGCAACCCTGCCAATAAAATCGGCAACCTGGAAGAAATGGACAAATTCTTAGAAATGCACAACCTTCCGACACTGAACCAGGAAGAAATAGAAAATATAAACAGACCAATCACAAGCACTGAAATTGAAACTGTGATTAAAATCTTTCAACAAACAAAAGCCCAGGACCAGATGCCTTCACAGGCGAATTCTATCAAACATTTAGAGAAGAGCTAACACCTATCCTTCTCAAACTCTTCCAAAATATAGAAGAGGGAGGAACACTCCCCAGTTCATTCTATGAGGCCACCATCACCCTGATAGCAAAACCAGACAAAGATGTCACAAAGAAAGAAAACTACAGGCCGTTATCACTGATGAACATAGATGCAAAAATCCTCAACAAACTACTAGCAAACAGAATCCAACAGCACATTAAAAGGATCATACAGCATGATCAAGTGGGGTTTATCCCAGGGATGCGAGGATTCTTCAGTATATGCAAATCAATCAATGTGATACACCATATTAACAAACTGAAGGATAAAAACCATATGATCATCTCAATAGATGGAGAAAAAGCTTTCGACAAAATTCAACACCTATTTATGATAAAAACCCTCCAGAAAGTAGGCATAGAGGGAACTTACCTGAACATAATAAAGGCCATATATGACAAACCCACAACCAATATCATTCTCAATGGTGAAAAACTGAAACCATTTCCACTAAGATCAGGAACAAGACAAGGTTGCCCACTCTCACCACTATTATTCAACATAGTTTTGGAAGTTTTAGCCACAGCAATCAGAGAAGAAAAAGAAATAAAAGGAGTCCAAGTCGGAAAAGAAGAAGTAAAGCTCTCACTGTTTGCAAATGACATGATACTATACATAGAGAATCCTAAGGATGCTACCCAAAAACTACGAGAGCTAATCAATGAATCTGGTAAAGTAGCAGGATACAAAATTAATGCACAGAAATCTCTTGCATTCCTTTACACTCAGGATGAAAAATCTAAAAGAGAAATTAAGGAAACACTCCTATTTACCATTGCAACACAAAGAATAAAATACCTAGGAATAAACCTACCTAAGGAGACAAAAGACCTGTATGCAGAAAACTATAAGACACTGCTGAAAGAAATTAAAGATGATACCAACAGATGGAGAGATATACCATGTTCTTTGATTGGAAGAATCAACATTGTGAAAACGACTATACTACTCAAAGCAATCTACAGATTCAGTGTAATCCGTATCAAACTACCAATGGCATTATTCACAGAACTAGAACAAAAAATTGCACAATTTGTATGGAAATACAAAAGACCCCGAATAACCAAAGCAATCTTGAGAAAGAAAAACGGAGCTGGAGGAATCAGGCTCCCAGACTTCAGACTATACTACAAAGCTACAGTAATCGAGACATTATGGTACTGGCAGAAAAACAGAAATATAGATCAATGGAACAGGATAGAAAGCCCAGAGATAAACCCATGCACATATGGTCACCTTATCTTTGATAAAGGAGGCAAGAATATACAATGGAGAAAAGACAGCCTCTTCAATAAGTGGTGCTGGGAAAAGTGGACAGCTACATGAAAACGAATGAAATTAGAACACTCCCTAACACCATACACAAAAATAAACTCAAAATGGATTAAAGACCTAAATGTAAAGCCAGACAGTTTAAAACTCTTAGAGGCAAACATAGGCAGAACAGTCTATGACATAAATCACAGAAGATCCTTTTTTTTTTTTTTTTTCGGTACGCGGGCCTCTCACTATTGTGGCCTCTCCCGTTGTGGAGCACAGGCTCCGGACACGCAGGCTCAGCGGCCATGGCTCACGGGCCCAGCCGTTCCACGGCACGTGGGATCCTCCTGGACCGGGGCACGAACCCGTGTCCCCTGCATAGGCAGGCGGACTCTCAACCACTGCTCCACCAGGGAAGCCCAGCAAGATCCTTTCTGATGCACCTCCTAGAGAAATGGAAATAAAAACAAAATAAACAAATAGGACCTAATGAAACTTAAAAGCTTTTGCACAGCAAAGGAAACCAGACACAGGATGAAAAGACAATCCTCAGAATGGGAGAAAATATTTGCAAATGAAGCAACTGACAAAGGATTAATCTCCAAAATTTACAAGCAGCTCATGAGCTGAATATCAGAAAAACAAACAACCCAATGCAAAAATGGGTAGAAGGCCTAAAGAGACGTTTCTCCAAAGAAGGTATACAGATTGCCAACAAACACATGAAAGGATGCTCAACATCACTGATCATTAAAGAAATGCAAATCAAAACTACAATGAGGTATCACCTCACACCAGTCAGAATGGCCATCATCAAAAATCTACCAACAATAAATGCTGGAGAGGATGTGGAGAAAAGGGAACCCTCTTGCACTGTTGGTGGGAATGTAAATTGATACAGCCACTATGGAGAACAGTATGGAGGTTCCTTAAAAAACTAAAAATAGAACTACCGTATGACCCAGCAATCCCACTACTGGGCATATACCCTGAGAAGACCATAATTCAAAAAGAGTCATGTACCACAATGTTCATTGCAGCTCTGTTTACAATAACCAGGACATGGAAGCAACCTATGTGTCCATCTACAGATGAATGGATAAAGAAGATATGGCAGATATATACAATGGAATATTACTCCGCCATAAAAAGAAGCGAAATTGAGTTATTTGTAGTGAGGTGGTTGGACCTAGAGACTGTCATACAGAGTGAAGTAAGTCAGAAAGAGAAAGACAAAGACCGTATGCTAACACATATATATGGAATCCCCCCCAAAAAAAGTGGTTCTGAAGAACCTAGGGGCAGGATAGGAATAATGACGCATACATAGAGAATGGACTTGAGGACACGGGGAGGGGGAAGGGTAAGCTGGGACAAAGTGAGTGAGTGGCATGGACATATATACACTACCAAATGTAAAATAGATAGCTGTTGGCAAGCAGCCACATAGCACGGGGAGATCAGCTCGGTGCTGTGTGACCACCTAGAGGGGTGGGATGTGGGTGTGGGAGTGAGATGCAAGAGGGAGGAAATATGGAGATGTATGTATATGTATAGCTGATTCACTTTGTTGTAAAGCAGCAACTAACACACCGTTGTAAAGCAATTATACTCCAATAAAGATGTTTAAAAAAAAAAGAATATTTAATTCCATGAAGAATATAAACTACTGAATCCATAAAAGTGAGTATAGACTGTATCTTAGTTAGAATACTCCTGCCAAATGTTCATGATAATTAAATGGTCCAAAGGCAAAGGAAGAGACCTTTCTCTTCTGGTTATTCTATTAATTTGTGGCAAGGCAAATGAGATTGCCAGTTATAGTCAGTTGGCTTTTCCTCTTGCAGTATCTGTGCATATAAACTAGTCATCATTTATCAGTTGTGCATATCTTGTATTTGCAACTTGCTGTGCGTGTTATATGCTTGAACAACGGAACAAAGTGTACTCCTTGCAGATGAGTCTGAAATTTTGATAAGTACTCATTATGATGAGTACAGCTTGCACTGAACAGGCAGTAGCCATGCATATGTCTCTCTTGAGAAAGAAAACATCAAATTCCAGACTGAGTATGGGAAGTAGCAATTAATTTAACTGTAAAGATTCTGAATGTATTATGATTTTCCAGGAATTAATGAACATGTAGATAATGAACACTTACATATTTATTTTGTGACTGTAAATCTTTGCAAATCAAGTATAATACGTTGGCTGTATGCCTATGATTAAGGCAGAAGAGAGGAGAAAACAAGGATCTTTTTCTTTCCCTTGCTGTGGTTTGCTAATAAATGTCAAAAGGCTGCAGGCCATATACTCACCAAAGTTAAAATATGATAAAGATGTTTTGGTTTTGTTTCTTTTATTACTGAGACCACATCAGAATTCTTCTTAGCCTCTTCTTTCCAGTATTCCATTGTGTTATTTTTTGTCATTTGATGGAATGTTTTCCTCTCCACTCGCTTTGGAAAAGTAGCAGCCTTCAAGGTAAGAGAGTTTTTCTCATTGACTTTCTTCATGAATTTCCCAGTCCTCAACTGTCTGTGTTCTAATGCATGGTAGTAATTTTTCCTTAGGAGGTTTGGGCACCTTTCCTTCCCCCTCTTCCATTGAGAAACCCCCAAATACTGAGTTCTGCTATATTCTCTAACAATAGAAGCTTTAGTTATATGCAGCAATATATTATCCTTTGATCAGTTTTCCTGATGGGAAGTACCACACCTTCACCTCTAACCAGGAGTCCAGAGTCAGTGTATTTTTGGCTGACCTTCAGGTGTGGCAAAATTAAGGTTCATAATTTCTCTGTTATTTGAACTTAACTTTCCTGTTGATTGGGATTTGATTTTTGGCCTGCATGAAATCCCATTTTTAAATTAGAGTGGTACTCCTAACACTCAGTTATTGACCATCAATACAGAATAAGAGTTTTAAAGTGATTCTTTCTCATTACATCATGGAAAAATTGATCATGAATTGGCATCTTTTTTTTTCTTCTGGCTGCGTTGGGTCTTTGTTGCTGCACGTGGGCTTTCTTTAGTTGCGCTGAGCGGGGGCTACTCTTTGCTGCAGTGCGCGGGCTTCTCACTGCCGTGGCTTCTCTTGTTGTGGAGCCCGGGCTTTAGGCCCGCGGGCTTCAGTAGTTGTGGCACGCAGCCTCAGTAGTTGCGGCACACAGGCCCTAGAGCATACAGGCTTCAGTAGTTGCAGTGCATGGGCTCAGAAGTTGTGGCGCACGTGCTTAGTTGCTCCGCAGCATGTGGGATCTTCCCAGACCAGGGATCGAACCCACGTCCCCTGCATCGGCAGGCGGATTCTTAACCACTGCACCACCAGGGAAGTCCCATGAATTGGCATCTTAAACATTTCCAGACACCACCAGTTCAGGGATAGCAATCACCTATTGTTAAGGAAATCTTCCTTTTGCTCCTCCTGTTCTGCTCTCTACCCTTCTCTTCTCTCCCTCCCTGTACCCGGGAGCCTGCCTGTAAGGACTACACAAGGTGTCCTGTGCCCCCCCTGCCTTCCGCCAACGGCAGAGTCCCCATAGGAGATCCAGGCAGGGAGAGCGAGGTCAGGCTAATTATCTTCTGAGCTCCCTCCTTGTGGGGTTGCCTTGGGCTGCCTGTGGCCCTCGACCTAAGGTCATGGTTCTTCATTCTAAGACTTTCTCCTTTCTGGTTCTTGTAATCAATCCTTCCTCTAATCTCTTTCCTCCAGGATTGGTAACAGTGTTGCTGTTACAATCCTGAATTTCAACAGTATCCCCAATACTGTGTCCCCAACTTTGCAAATAGTCCCTTTCAAATTAGTCTCCGCAAACTATCCTAATTTAAATGTTCCGTCTGTTTCCTGTTGGGATCCTGTCTGATGCAAATGTTATCATTTCTTGTATTTTGGATACTATCAACTATTCTTGGTATCTACTGTATACCTATCACCTGAATCATCTATGGAGCGCACACAAAATAAAAGAAAAAGCCACTGCCTTCTGGGGGAATCTATCATGTGAGATAGACAAGCCTTACCTTTATTACTTCATTAAATATTCAGTCAATGTTTATTGAATGGCTTCTGTAAACCAGACATGGTATATGGAGGCAAAAACACAGGTGAGCACTATTTAGTCCCTGCCCTCTTATATCTTTATTTTAACTGTGTATTTACAGAACATTCTAGTGTTCAGATAATTATAATTCATGATCCTGGACCAGGCAGTCCCTCCATCCCAGCCTCACACATTTGCCAGGATTAAACAATAGGTTAAGAGTATCACCACCACCATCAGCATTGGTCCATAGGGGCTGATTGTGAGCACATGGAAGGCATAGGCTTTGCTTTATTCATCTTTAGAGTATTAGCAACACACAGTGCCTTGCTTGAGGCTGCAGGAGACTTTCACCCTGTAATTTATTTTGTTTTGTTGAGTTATCCCACTAGTTCTCTAAACCTCTGTAATGCCCAGTTCCTGAACCTCTGTCACTGCTCTTTGTGGCCCTGGACTGAGTGGGCAGGTGTCAGCCTGACTTCTGTGTCCCTACAGCCCAGGTGCTATAGACCTTATTAATCTTCAGTGGTCTCCCGCCTTGAGGGCTCGATAAGAAAGCAGAAAATCACCAACCTATCTAGTTGTGCCTGATGCCTGATCCTGGCCTGTTCTGTCCTTAGTTCCTAACTCCTGGTTCCATACAGTGACCTCTGTGATTCTCAAGCGTGACCATTTCCTGAGCCCATAACAGGACCTCTTTTGTGCCTTCATCTTGCTAGACGGAAATCTTTTAGAGTGTCAAGGAAACCCTTCTGGGCAGATGGAAGATTTCAGGTTGAATACAGGTCTTCTTTTCTTTATGTTAGCATTGGGTAAAACATATTCAATAGGTGTTATTTCAGAAGAAGGGGCCCATGGTTAAATAAATGTGGGCAATTGTCTTTAAAACTGTCTTCACTGTAGGACATCCCTTAGGATGGGTGGCCACCTTTTGGGAAACCTGTTTTGCATAGTTGAGTTGTAGCCAGTAGAACCCCAGGCTGTGGTAACTTTTCCCTACATCACTCTCAATGCCTGCTAACCCTGAAGAGCTGTAAAAGTCAGAAGCCACAGAATTGGGCAGGTCAGGGAGGATGTGACACTCCCTTCCTGTGTTGGGGGGAGGAATGTGTGTGAGTGACCCTGTCCAGTTAGTAAGGCTTCCTGGTTATCTTTAACATCATTATGCGATGATTTTTGGCCGCCCTGCACTTCATGCTCCCAATGGGAGACATCATCAATCTACACGTCAGCCAAAACTCTCCCTGATATTTTCAGGGTGTGGGGTGGGGGCACTGTACCTTATGATGACCCTGTTTGAGTGTTCCAAGTGTCATGGGAGCAGCCAAAGAAAATTCACTGCACTTTATCGAAGGACTAGGACTTGTTACTAAAAAGTTGTAATAAACTGCACAAGAGTTTTGTGGAAATCTTCTACTCTCTGGTCTCCTTTCCTTACTCTATCTCCTGCTCCAGGTATATCTCAACTCCTGCTCCAAGTATATCTTAACGTAGTTTTTTCTTTGACTTATCTTGCCCTTCTCTGTGGGTGAGCAAAACACAATCTATAATTGAATGGTTTCATCTAAACCAGAGTCTGAGAACATTTGGAGACATTTTTGGTTGTCACAACTGGAAGAATGCTACTGGCGTTGGTGGTACAGGATAGGGATGCTGCTAAACATCCTACAGTGCACAGGACGGCCCCTCCCAGCCCCTCAACAGAGACTTATCCAGCCCCAAGTGTCAATATTTCTAAGGCTGAGAAACCCTAATCTAGACCCTAATCTGTCCAATAGAACCCTCTGTGATGATGGAAATATTCAATATAGTTGTTATTACTATATGTGGCTATTGAGCAATTTGAAACGTGGCTAATGCAACTGTGGAACTGAATTTTTAATTTTAACTTTAATTGCCACGCTATAGCTAGATGCTACCATACTAGACAGTGCAAGTCTAGACCGTGGGTCCCCTGTCCAAATACCTTGGCTTACAAAAATGATGGACAGAAAAGGTTGGTACCTTAGAGGATATTTAGAGGAATCTGAAAAGGGGGGTGTCTTTAAAGAAGCCATGAGACTGAAGTCAGTGCTGGTTTCCTGTGGAGAAGACAGAAGGTTTGGAGGGACCTCATCATCAGGAAGTTTCTGTGAAGCAGGGCCCAGAAAGCCATGTGGTGCCTTGTGTTGACAGATGAAGCCCCATATTTATTTCAGAATGGACAAGGAGTTGGATAAACTGTCCAGGAGGAAGAAGAAGCTTAAGTTAGTGAATTAAAAGGATTGGATATGGAAAGAAGAGATGATGATGGATAAAGTAATGAGGAAGGTGGATAAGAAAAACATGGAAGGAGAAGAAGGTAACTTAAGATGGGAAGGGGGCTGGAGGAAGAATGTGTCCAAGACAGGTGAAAAGCATGTTTCTTGGAAGAAAATTAGTTATCAACTCTTCTCCTCCTCCTCCTGCTCTCTATTTAGTTTCACTGAATTTTTTTCTGTACCCACATATATCGATCAGGGTGCAGCAGGAAACACATGGTATACTCAAATTGGAATGGTTTGAGGGGTTCATAGAGTGACTGTTTACGAAGGTGTAGGCAGGAGGTAGAGCAGCGCAAGGGGCAGTAAGGACCCCAAGACTGGTAACCGCAGGGTGTGCTTACCACCCTAGGCCCGAGGTGCCTAGGTTCGTAGGAAGATACTGACTTCCCTCTCCCCCTTCCTTATACTCTCCCTCCCTCCAGGGCTCCCCTAGGCCAACCCCAACCAGAAGCCAGAGCACAGGTAACCTCAGTGGTTGTGGTGCATGCAGGTCAGCCTCCCAGCACAGAGCAGGGTGGAGATGGGGACAGGTGGGATCAAAGGGATGAACAGGAGGTATCCAGCACACTTTGTCTGCTCTTCTTCTCAACCTTTTTCCCTTCTCACTGGCCTTACGTGTAATTTTTTCTCCCACTGTTACTCAGCCTTCTCTTGTTAACTCCAGTCTGTCCTTCCCCCAAGTGCATGTGTAGTATTGGCATTATAACCCTTTGGGATGACTCCTCAGTATTTCTGCTCTGCCTGCCTAGCAGCAGAATCTCAGGCTCTGTCCCATACCAAAGCCCTGCTTCTGTCCATCTTGAGGTCAGTTTTTCTGTGCTGGAAGCAGCTATGCACCTATACCCAGTGATAGAGTGAATGATGAATGACCACACAGCAATATCCAAAAGAACTTTCCAAGACTGTTTTACAGTATTTACCTGACAACAGATGGCATTATAAGCCATAGGGGCACTAAAAGGTGTTGGTTTTCAAATCACTGAGAATTTGAACTTCTTGACAAAAGAGAAAGGTGATTTAATCACCTGGGGCAGAATTAAGAAGGCCAAGACTAGGTTGGAAATGGAAGGGAGAGAAGTAAGTGATGTTTCGGAGATGGAATGTATAGGCCTGGGAACCTAGTTAAATGTGGGAGCAGTGGAGAAGAAGTAACAGGTAACCATCATTTCAATAGTCCAGATCTAAGTAGTTGAGATAACTGTGGTGTCATTGACTAAGGAAAGGCAACAGAAGAGTGGCAGATTTGTTTGGGAAGTTGAGGAGTTATGTATACCGCATATTGAACTTGAAGTGGTGGCAAAACAATTTATGGAGATGTCATCGGAGCATTTCAAGATGTATGTCTGGAGCTTAAGAGAGTGGCTGAGGCTAGAAAACAAAGAAGAGTTGTTTAGAATATGGAAATGGGTGAGATCCCCAAAGAGACGACTAGAGAGAGGACTAGAGGCTTCTCAAACTTAGGGTCATCCTAAGAATCACCCCTGGATATTAAAAAGTTCACTACTCTACCCTCTCCAGAGACTTGCGTTTCAGTGGGTTTGGGTCAATACAATTGTCCTAAAAATATTGATTTTTAATGAGCACCCCCAAGTGATTTTGTTGCACTTTGAGAAGCAATATATTTTAGCAGAGAGACGCTTCAGAGACTAATTTAGGAGAATGACTGGTGCTCTGTCAGGTTAGAGGGGAAATGGGAGGAGTGAAGAATAAGGATGAGGTGAGCAGAAGGGGATTCTGTGCTGTGCCCAGTGTGAAGAGGGAGGTGGGTGTATGGAAAGAGTATCAAGAATGTAGCTATTAACAGTGTTGATGCTGTGGAGCAGAGGTTCCCAACTTTTTTGGTCTTAGGAACTCTTTACATTCTTAAAAATTACTAATAATCCCAAAGAATTTTTAAGTGAGTTATATCCAGTGGTGTGCTGGTAAACCAGTTCTTCAAAACAAAAGCTTTGATTTGTGGCATTTGCCGATTTCTGTGGTATAAACTCTCACCATGGACTGTTTCTAGCTATGAATAGCTCTCTTGCAAACTGGTAGAAGCCAGCTCCAACACATCATTGTATCAATATATCTATTGATATTTACCATATTGATATTTAAAACTAAGATTTTAAAATATTTATTTCACTTAAATATAGCAATAACCATGCATTACATGTTAATATAAATAACACTTTTATGAAAAACAACTTTTCTAAAACAGGACAAAATTTAGTGACAAGAACATCAATGTTTTACATTTTTACAAATCCTTTTAATATCTGGCTTAATAGAAACAACTGGGTTCTCATATCCGCTTCCTCATTCAATCTGTTGCAATATCCCATGTCATGTAGCTTCTGGAAAACTCCACTTTATACTCATGAGAGATTGAGTAAAAAAGTTAAATTCCATTTTAGTGTTATTGTGAACACAGTTTTGACCTTGCAGATGCCCTGAAAGGATCTCAGATGCTCCCAGGGGTCTCTGTAAAAAAAATATACAAAGTCAAAATTTTAAGGTTAAAATTTTAAATGCTAATAAAAGTTAAGGGGCTTCCCTGGTGGCACAGTGGTTGAGAGTCCGCCTGCCGATGCAGGGGACACGGGTTCATGCCCCGGTCTGGGAAGATCCCACATGCCGCGGAGCGGCTAGGCCCGTGAGCCATGGCCACTGAGCCTGCGCGTCCGGAGCCTGTGCTCCGCAATGGGAGAGGCCACAACAGTGAGAGGCCCGCGTACCGCAAAAAAAAAATAAAATAAAAGTTAATTTTTTTTTCTTTCTGCACCCCAAGTATTGTCTTGCATAGCACACATCTTATTAGAGACCCATTGTTGTAGAGGATGAAGATGGACGTGAGGCCTTTGGGTTTGGTGAGTAGAGGGCCTGAATGGGTAAACTTTGAGAAAGCAAAATCCATAAAGCTGTGAATATATAAGTAACATTTACAAGGAGTGAGGGGGGAGTGATGGAGGAGGAGGAAGTTGAGACAAACTGCTCTAATACTTGGTGAGGGACAGAAGGAGAATAATTGATTTTCTTGGCCAGGCAAAGACTAGTTAGAAGGGACATTTGAAGCACTTGAAAAAGAATGTAATAATCAAGACACTTTACAGAAGCCAATTGGTAACGCAAGTATTAGTTATCTCTGACTTCTCTCACAAGAGCAAAATAAACAAAACAAAGGCCTTGGCAGAGACTTTGGAGATATTCTGAGGACTGTGTTTTTATAACAGAGTTGGGCAATGCAAATAGTTAATAGTTGCATGGAGCTTTGTTTATTCTAAGTAGGTCAGAACAAGTCATTCTAATGGTTCTGAATTGCCATGAACCCAGAAGACTGGTCTCTCCTTTTGCAGATAGGTATTCCTCTTCGCAAATGAGCATATTTCCACAAATAAGCCATTGGAGATAAATCCTTGGCAAAATGATAAATTATGCCCAAAGTGACACCCACCCACCTGCCTGCTAAATATTTCTTGCCCTTCTCCAGGCACATATGCTGCTTAACGAGGGAACTTTATCCTGAAGACATTATGTTCAGCTAGATACCACCTAATCCCCAGAGATGGCTCAGCTGATAACATGTCAGGATGTCAAGCATGAGGAGGCATACACATTTTTGCTGACCACTCTCAATGGCAGAAAAGATTTCAATAGCCAAAGGAAGACATCTCTGTTAGTAGAATTCTAGTGACTGAAAAAGAAAAATGGGAGCCAGGCAGGTAATTGCCAAGGCAAACCACGGAGGCAAGTGCCTACCTCATGAACTCTGTGAAGTCTGGTTTGGGGGCTTTAACATATATTGTAAATTATGATGACTACAACAGAAATATATTTTATTCAGCAAATAAATGCCTGTAACTGTGTTATGAGCTGACTCATGTTACTTTACTTAGTCCTTGAGAGAACCCAGCAAGGTAAGTGTTATTAACAAAATTTTGCAGAGGACGGGGCTCTGAGAAGTGAGGAAACTTACACAAAGTTGGCCAGCTAATAAGAGGCAGAGGAGGAGAGCAAGTCTACAGACACAGACTCTTCTCTCTTTTACCCCAGTGATACAGGATAGCTGTACCAGTGATGATCCAAGACAACAGAGCATTCAAGACATTGGCTTTTTTTTGGCCACACCACTTGGCTTGTAGGATCTTAGTTCCCCAACCAGGGATCAAACCTGTGCCCCCTGCAGTGGAAGCGCGGAATACTAACCACTGGACCGCCAGGGAAGTCCCTCAAGACATTTGCTTTTGGTTTGTAGTTTTCTCATATAATTTTATGACAAATTAATTGTGCCAACAAAAAGTGAGAAAGTATCTGGGTTGTAAATAATTTCTCCCTTTTATTTTTTTCAATAAAACTCAAAAAATACGTCCCTCAAACTTGGATCCAAACCACATTTCTTAGAATCTTCTGAAATACTTGGCTCAGGTTTTTGTCTTTTCCCAAAGCTAAATTACTCTGTTATTGCCCCCATCTTTATGGAGAGCAAAACAATAGTGCTGGCTTCTTTTATTTCTCTCTTTCCTCACTACACATGTATGGGCTCTTTCTTATAAATAGGAATTTTAATTTTTTAAGTAAAACAGAATAACATTTTATCAATCTCTTGCTCATCCTGATATCAAAAAGTGGGCAATTCTTCTCCCTGACTGGCTAAGGCAGAAACATCAAAGGAATTTATGCAGGAGGAATTACTTGGTATACAGGAGTTGTTTGTTTTGCCTGTTTGCCTGCTCTTCCTGTGTCTGCTATCAGTGATTTTTCACCAAGGTGGCTTAATTATTGCAGTTCAGACTCCAAGTTGCTACAGTAAAGGTGCTTCTGCTCTCTGCCACAGTTTCTTTATAACACTTGCTCTTTACACAACTTATTCTTAGAACCTCCAAGGTGATAGGAGATGGTCTAGGAAGATTGGAATGATCCTGTTGGCTTTATGAAAGCTTGGACACATGCACTTGGAAAACCAGTCGTCTCCTTGCAGCCCCAAGATGGTGAATTATTCTTCCATGAGCCCTCAGCACCTGGTACAAAGTCTGATTGACACATAGTAGGTACTTGATAAATGTTTGTGAAGCAGAGGAAATAGCAGCAGCTTGATCAAGATGTTAGCAGGAACACCAGAACAAAAGTGCGATGCCTGCTCAGGCCAGAGCACCTGATTTGTGAAACGGGGAAGAAACTCTTGTAGATTTACTACTACTCAGTATTCTCTAATTCCCTGTTTCATGGTTTGTATTCTGAGATCAGGGGTCGGCAAACTTTTTCTCTAAAGACTCAGAAATATTTTAGGCGTTGTAGGCCAGCCATATATGGTCTCTGTTGCAGTGACTCAGCTCTGCCATTGTAGTGTGAAAGCAGATGTACACAACATGGAAATGAATGCACAAGGCTGTGCTCCACTGATACTTTATTTACAAAAATGGGTGCAGTCTGGATTTGGCCCAAGGGCCGTGGTTTGCCCATTCCTGATTTAAAGGATTGAAATTTAATGGACTTCGAAAGAATATCAAAAGATATTTTGTGGGTGTTAACTTGACTTATTGTGGTGATCGTTCCACAATATGTACAAATATTAACTCATTCTGTTGTACATCTGAAAGTAATATATTATTTGCCAATTATTCTTCAATTAAAAAAAGATACTTTGCGAGTCAGCATCCTATCTTGAAACAAAATGACCATGTATAAAAGTCTTTAAAAATAGGCATAGTCTCTGTAACCATTAATGGAAGTCAGCGGAATTGGTATGTAGGTAGAGGGTAGAGAGAGAGGTAGGGTTTGCATTCAGTGAGGTCTCCCATTAATCTGACCATTAGTTTAAGATATTGGATAGTAAGAGTTTATACCCTTTGACCCAGTAATTTTTCTTCTAGAGTGTATCATAAGAAGCAATCAGTAATGAAGGCAAATATATATATATAGACAGATGTTTAATATATGTCATTTAAAATAAAAATTTAAGAACCACTTAAATGTTCTGCATTAGGAGAAGGATTAGGTGTATCATGATATACGTCCATGAAAAAATATATTTGCCACAACATGTTTGGAGCCTAGGGCAGGAGGAAAAATGGAGGCTCACATAACACGTCTAAATATTTAAGAGCTATAAATCAAGCTACCAGACTATGTTTCATCCTCCTACTTTGACTATCTCCTGTAATTTATTGAATACTGTACTGAAAGTGAAAAACGGAATGGTTGTCTGGGTGCAGAATTGTTGTAAGCACATCAGGGTTTACCCTCGTGATCACGTGGCCGACGGGAGCTACACTCACTGCCGCTGCCCAGCATCACAAGAGAGCATCCTGGGGTTACCGCTAGCCTGGGAAAAGATCAAAATTCAAAGTATGGTTTCTACCACATGAGTATCCCTTTTTCACCACTGTAAAGTCAAAAAATCATAAGTGGAACCATTGTAAGTCAGGGATCATCTGTTATTTCCTACAGTGAGCATGCTGTTGTGTTGATAACCAGGAGAAAAATAACATAAAACACTCTGAAATTTTGACAAGAGTGTTAATAGGTGCAGCATAGTTTTACAATAACTGGTTTTCTTTATCATAGTTCTCAGGAGGCTGGAAAAAGTTATTTTTCTTCTCCTTTTTATCTTTAAAATAGCATTCATTGTCTTTCTATGATGAAAGTCTTACCATGAAGGACCTCTTAAAAATGTGTAGAGGAAGGCAGTGTGGGACAGTGGGAAGAGAGGGCGGAGATCTTGGTTTGGATCTTATCCTAACTGTTTATTACCTCTGTAACACTGGAGAAATCTTTCATCTCCTCTGAACCTCAAGTTCCTTTTTCATAAAATGGGGATAATAATAGCTGAATCATAAGATGTTTGTGGGGACTCAAAGTAATAGCATATGAAGAGGACTTGGTGTGCAGTGGGCCATCAGTATTACTTTGCTATCTGTACCAGCCTCTCCCCTTTTCTATGACTTGTGAGCTAGGAGCAGAACAAAGATAGAAGTGCTCTTCTCTTGGGATGTTTGCAAATTAATGGGAAAGAGAACACATAAAGCATAGAATGATCAGCTAGAGAACAGTATCCCAACAAAATCTAAGTACAAAGAGTGAAACTAAGGTAAACATGTTTGGAGGTGGCGGGGGCTGTTGGCAATTCATTTTTTCTGGGTCTGGTGAGAGTTTCATAATTTATTTTGATGTTTATGCATAGATGTTAAGATAACTTAAACCAAAAATTTAAACCCAGAACTCCCCAGAGACTATGACTGGAGTTTCCATCATCTTGGGTGTCTTTGTTAACTGGATAGAAAGGCACATCCTTTTCTATCCAGACCCATCTCTTCAAAATTCACTGAGAGGCTGGGTGTAGAATGTAGCTATTAATTTTACTGCAGAGTAAGTTCCTAGCTACAGCCTGCTTATTGCAGTAAACCAGGGAAGCATGTATTTGTGACAAGCAAGAAGCAAATCCTCCAGCTTTAACATTTGTGTTATTGAAGGCTTCAGCAAAACTGGGACATGAGCAATTTCCTTTTGTTCCAGTCATAGTCTAAGAGAGAAGTCTGACTCAAATTACAGAAAATAAGAAAAGGTGCAATATTATGTTTAGAATACTCTTAAGATTACAGCTGAAATTTGTCTCCCATATCTTTTTGTCTCTGCCAAATGGTAGTGACTCATTTTGATGGTGGCTGAAGAGATGTAGCCAGTATTAATGGACAGAACACCAGGCACAGAGATGATTATTCCTGCCTTAGCTACATACTTTTATGTTCTTGGGACTTTCTGAGCTTGCTTTCTCCCATGTTAACTGGCAGTAACAACCACCTCTTGCTATTGGGGTCTTGTGAAAGATAGTAGGCAATGTCTCCAGAAATTGTTTTAAGTTGCTGGAAAGAGAGAATGGAAATACAAAGTTATAGTTACATCACTTATTACTATGAATTTTAAAAATTTATCTTGTTATTACCATTTCTTGGCAACTAGACAGTTTATTGAGATAGGACCCTTTTCCTAATACATTTTTAAAATCCCCCTATCCCAAGTTATATAATGTTTAAAAAAATAATTGCAAACTCGTTATACAATAATTTTGTAGTTGTGAAACAAATATAAGTTTAGCAATTGTATTTCACAGGACTAAGAAGTACGATCTCCTACTCATATTCTTTCCAGCTCTGAAGTGAAAAGCCATTGAGCTTTTCACTTGGTATCAGAGTAACCTTGGTTAAGTCCCCAACCCTGCTGATCTGTTTCCTCATATAGGAAAGTGGAATAAATCATGTCCTCCAGGATTGGTGTGAGCGTTAAATGAGATGGTACCTGTGAAAATAGCCATTTCAGAACTTGGTATGTAGTAAGTATTCAACAATGTTTAGAGAATCTTTAGATTTATCGTTTGATCAGGCCGCAGCAAAAGAAGGAAGGTTAAGACTGAAAGTAAGTAATAGTGGACTAATTCTTAAATTCAGATGAAGACTCCACAATCCTTAGGGTGTCTTGGATGGTTTTTTGCTTTTTTTCTCCCCAAATATAGACAGAAAAATGACCTTAAAAGTTCTACCTTATCCTTTCTACGTTCTTTTAATTACACACCTCTTATAAGAATCTGATCAAGATTCTTCCAAAGAACTAGTGTGACCTTAACAAGGCCACATCTATTGGTGAAAATGCAGTCATAATCGGCCTCTACCTTCCAATACCTAAAATTTAGAAAACTCAAAATAATGTAAGTCTAATGATTATGAAACTCATATACTTTTTTGTGCATATTCTATTTTCTGTTTTCATAGAGAGGAAGTAAATGATAAGTAAACATGACAGATTTATTCCAAAAACAATTCGTGGGATGTGACAGATTCAGATGATAGTGATAACTCTTTTAATTGCATAGGAGTAACCAGGGTTCTCCATCACACGTGTAAAATGTGCTTACCAGATACCCATGGGTAGCACACCAATAGCTGAATAATCATGACTGTTTTCCGGTAGCCCATGCATTTCTCCTTCCAGGAGTTATTTGTTTGTTCCCAAACATGTACTTGCCAGTTGTTACTATAAATGCACATTTTAATTAGACATTAGAGAACCAATGAAATATAGGTTAAAAAAAACGAAGACAGTTATTGTTTCTGTGAAAACTATGTTAAGCAATTTGGGCAGACTTGGTAAAGGGGAGTTGCCAAAAATAATTCCTGTTGAAATAGATGTAGTGAAAGTTCTGTAAAAGATATTGATGGGGGGGACCCTAAAAATCTAGAAGTATTCTGGACTCAGGTAATGGCTGTTTCCTCACTTCCACCTCCCAAATCTCACACCAACGTCCTCCACATCTGCCAGCTCTAATACGGAACTGTATAACTATGGTCCCTAAAGAAGATTTTTTTTAAATGGTGAAAAATAATACTTAAAGATATAAGTTAAGAAACCTTATCAGAATCTAAAGAAATCTTTGATCAACAGATTGAAAATGTTATTTCCCAGCTTTTAAAAAATTAAAGCACGATAATCAGCATAAAGACATATCCTAATGAACTGAATGAATTTCAAAGATAAAGGCAAAAGGATCAACTCATCTGGAAAGGGGAAAATTAGGCCAGCCTGAGACTTCTGTACAGCAGTATTCAATTCTAAAAGATAGGTGACATATTATAGATCGGCCAGGAAATTTGTGTCTTCCTACCCCCAAATTTCATACTCAGGCAAACTATCATTTAACCTTTAAAGGTAATAGATGAACATTTTTAAACATGTAAGAACTCAGGAATATAGCTCCCATGAGTCTTTTGTGACTATTGAATAAACTGTCACAGGATCAACTGAAGGAGTATATTGAACCCATTTAACTCTGGAAATAAGACTTTAAAATATCTGGAAAGAGAAATAAAATTTTAAAACCTAACCGATATATTAAAAAAAATATTCAGGGGAAACGGGGAAGGAATGTTGCAGACAATTGAAGAACGCTGATTTCCTCATCGTTTATAGCCAATGGTCAAAAGATATGATTTAAATCAAGAATAGAGGTATAAGTGTAATTTAAACTATGAGGGTGAAAACTCAGAAAAAAATATTATAATAAAACCAGATGGAAGAGTAAAGAGTGGAAGAAAAGAGTAGAAATATACTAAACTTGTCATTACACTATGGAGTCAGTAGACAATGTATAAGGAAATAGAAGATTAAATGTAATCTGTAAAGTTATAAATAAGCAAACACAAAAACACTTCAAAATTACCAGAAAAAAACATACATACATACAGAAAGCAAATACATCTCACATTGTAAAAGATGATTTTTAAAAGAAACAAGAAAAATAGAAAGCATAATATAAAAGATGATTTAAAGTTGAGATTAAACCTATCCATCATGTAATTAATTCATTCAAGAGCTATTTTTAACACCCCTACTATGTGTCAGGCATTGCTCTAACTATTGACCCATTTAATCCTCATAATAACTATTCAATAAAGGAACTATTATTATCCACATTTTATAGATGAGAAAATAGAGCCACAGCAAGGAATAGTGACTTGCTTCCTAATTTTACCACTGGTAAATGAAGTAGATAGGAGTTGCATCCACGTAGTCTAGCTCCAGTGCTTGGATTCTTAACTGCTATGCAGGACAGCCCTAGATGCAATTAAAGCAGCTTTCACAGAAACATTTATTATCTAGAATGCATAAATTAGTTAACAAAATAGAATGAAAATAAGTGAATTGAACAACCAACTAAAGTTAGAACAACAACAAAATAAACACAAGGAAAGCATATCAAAGCATAATAAAGGTAGAAGCAGAAATAAATAAATTAGAAAACAACAAAAGGCAGCAATAATAAAGTAATGCAAGAACTTGATCTTTGGCGGGGGTAGGGGGAATAAGATTTGTGATAAAAATTTTAATACAAAAAGAGGAAGAAAATATAAATCACAAAGTAAATGCTAATAAGGAAACAATCACACACAAAAAAAGAGTGGTTAAAATAATCCTAAAAGATAATGTTGGGCTTCCCCGGTGGCGCGGTGTCTAAGAGTCCGCCTGCCGATGAGGGGGATACGGGTTCGTGCCCCGGTCCGGGAAGATCCCACATGCCGCGGAGCGGCTGGGTCCGTGAGCCATGGCCACTGAGCCTGTGCGTCCGGAGCCTGTGCTCCGCAAAAGATGATGTTGATCAACTATACAAACAAATTTTAGAATGTGAATGGAAGAGACAACTTTATAGGCAAATATAATTATCAAAACTGATCTCAGAAGACAGAGAGTTTGTAAACTCACCAATCACAATAAATAAAAATAGAAAAAAGTGTTGAAGAGCTCTTCAAAAGAGCACAAATCCCAGATGTTTTCATGGGACAGTTCTATTAAATTTCTAAAAAATAAAAATTTCAGGGACTTCCCTGGTGGCACAGTGGTCAAAAAGCACTGAGCTGATCTCCCTGTGTTGTGTGGCTGCTTCTCACTAGCTATCTATTTTACATTTGGTAGTGTATATATGTCCATGCCACTCTCTCACTTCGTCCCAGCTTATCCTTCCTCCTCCCCATGTCCTCAAGTCCATTCTCTACGTCTGCGTCTTTATTCCTGTCCTGCCTCTAGGTTCTTCAGAACCTTTTTTTCCCCTTTTTTCTTTTTCTTTTTAGATTCCATATATATGCGTTAGCATACGGTATTTGTTTTTCTCTTTCTGAGTTACTTCACTCTGTATGACAGATTCTAGGTCCATCCACCTCACTACAAATGACTCAATTTCGTTTCTTTTTATGGCTGAGTAATATCCATTGTATATATGTGCCAAATCTTCTTTATCCATTCATCTGTCAATGGAAACTTAGGTTGCTTCCACGTTCTGGCTATTGTAAATAAAGCTGCAATGAACACTGTGGTACATGACTCTTTTTGAATTATGGTTTTCTCAGGGTATATGCCCAGTAGTGGGATTGCTGGGTCGTATGGTAGTTCTATTTTTAGTTTTTTAAGGAACCTCCATACTGTTCTCCACAGTGGCTGTATCAATTTACATTCCCACCAACAGTGCAAGAAGGTTCCCTTTTCTCTACACCCTCTCCAGCATTTATTGTTTGTAGATTTTTTGATGATGGCCATTCTGACCCGTGTGAGGTGATACCTAATTGCAGTTTTGATTTTTATTTCTCTAATGATTAGTGATGTTGAGCATCCTTTCGTGTGTTTGTTGGCAATCTGTATATCTTCTTCGGAGAAATGTCTATTAGAAAAATTTTTGAACAATTCTAGAATCCCTAGAATAAGCCCCACTTGGTAATATTATCTCATTCTTCTAGAATGCTTTTGAATTATCTGTAGTTATCCATTTTGTGCTATCTTTGTTGGGTTTTGATACCACTGTCATGATAGTATCATAAAAAATAATTTTAAAGCTTTTCAGGGCTTCCCTAGTGGCGCAGTGGTTGAGAGTCCACCTGCCGATGCAGGGGACACGGGTTTGTGCCCCGGTCCGGGAAGATCCCACATGCCGCGGAGTGGCTGGGCCCGTGAGCCATGGCCGCTGAGCTGCGCGTCCAGAGCCTGTGCTCTGCCAACGGGAGAGGCCACCACAGTGAGAGGCCTGCGTACCGCAAAAAAAAAAAAAAAAAAAAAAAAAAAAAAAGCTTTCCAAATAGTTCAGATGTAACTGAAATTTTTTTTTAATTAATTAATTTATTTTTGGCCACGTTGTGTCTTTGTAGCTGCGCTACAAAGGGGTGGGATAGGGAGGGTAGGAGGGAGACACAAGAGGGAGGGGATATGGGGATATATGTATACGTATAGCTGATTTACTTCGTTATACAGCAGAAATTAACACAACATTGTAAAGCAATTATACTCCAATAAAGATGTTAGATAAATAAATAATTAATTAAAATAAAAATAAAAATTTCCACATCAGAGAAATAGCACATAATTTTCTCCACAGATGTTGAAAAGGCAATTTGTAAATTCGACAGAGGCCCTTGAATACTCCTAAAAAAATAATAGGAGATGGATACTTCAATTGCATGATACACTATTCCTTTGCATGTTATATAGTACTATGTGTCTGACTCCAAACCAGCACCATGCTTAATGGGGAAATATTAGAAGCATTCAGAATAAAGATGTTCACTATTAGGAACTTGATTTATCATCACTGTGGACCTCTAGATAATGCGGCTGGAAAAGAAAAAGGGAAAAATATTTTTAAAATAGAAAAAGAGGAGGTGAAACTATCATTTTTCAGATGATGTGATTACCTCATAAGCTTATGAGAATCAACTGAAAAGGTATTAGATACAATAGGAATTCAGAAAGTGGCTGGATATATAATTTAAAAGTGGAAATAAGTAGTGTTTATTTGTATATGCAAGCAACTAACTAGATGACATACCAGAAGAAAAGATATCATTCAGATTAGCAAGAAAAGGAAAAAACAAAAATACTTGGTACTAAACTTAAAGAGAAGTATGCTTGATCTAGATCAGTAGTTCTCAAACTAGCCAATTTTGCCCGCTCCCCAACCCCTCCAGCCCACGGGACATCTGGCAATATCCAGAGACATTTTTGAATGTCCAGCGTCAATAGCGCTGAGGCTGAGAAACCCTGATCTAGTTGAAGAAAATTTTGAAATGCTACTTAGGTCCACAAAGGAAGGCTAATCATGTTCTTGGATAAGAAGTTCCAAAATGGTAAAATATAAAATTTCCCTAAATTAATATATAAATTTATGAAATCTCAATAAAAATTACAAAGTGATCTTTTTTGAACCAGAAAACTGATCCTAAAGTTCACATGTAAAATGAAACAAGAAATTCAAAAAACGTTTTGAGTAAGAACAGTAGTGGTGGCCTTCCCAGGTGGCGCAGTGGTTGAGAATCTACCTGCCAATGCAGGGGACATGAGTTCAATCCCTGGTCCGGGAAGATCCCACATGCCGCGGAGTAACTAAGCCTGTGTGCCACAACTATTGAGCCTGTGCTCTAGAGCCCGTGAGCCACAACTACTAAGCCTGCGTGCCACAACTACTGAAGCCCGCGCACCTAGAGACCGTGCTCCACAAAGAGAGAAGCCACCACAATGAGAAGCCCGTGCACCACAACGAAGAGTAGCCCCTGCTCGCCACAACTAGAGAAAGCCCACGCACAGCAATGAAGACCCAACGCAGCCGAAAATAAATAAATAAAATAAATAAATTTATATAAAAAAAAAACCAGTAGTGGTGTGGAGGACAATCTCAGATATTAAAACTTATATATGAAGTTATGACAAATATAACATTGAAGTCATTATAAGAGACCCAAATACACACTGGAACTTAGGATATAATAAAGAAGACCTTTCAAATCAGAGTGAGAAAGTTGCATTATTCAGTAGATGGGCTTAAGTTAATTGCATGCAATTGGAAAAGAAAATTATCCATGTTCTATATCTTATACCATAATAAATTACAAATGAACTAAATATATAAGTATAAAAATTATAGGAGTAAACATGGGAATTTTTCCCTTAACCTAAGTTAGGAGGGACTTTTCAAGTTTGAAAATAAAAGACTGATAAATTCAACTGTATAGAAATAAAAATTGTATAACAATATAGCTGAAAGTCAGAAGACAAATGATAAACTGGAAAAGTGTTTGTAACTCATGTGACAGACAAAATGGCTAGTTCCCTTAATTTGTGAAGAGTGTTTCTACATCAGCCAACAAAAAGTGGAAAAATGGGTAAAGAATATGAACACACATTTCATAGAAAGGAGCTTAAATTGTTCTTAAACTTGAGAGAATGCTTAACCTCACTCATAATAAGAGGAATACAAATTAAAACTGCAGTGAGCTATTGTTTTTCCAGTTTGTTTTTTCATTTCAATTTCCAATGAAATAACACTATTTTTTCAGTTCAATTTCCAATTGAATAATCAGAGTTCTAAAAGTTATGATTCTGTGGGTAAAGGTATGGTGACCATAACAGGGTCTCTCATACATTGTTGGTGGAAATTAATATAATTTCTGTGAAGAGCAATCTGGCAATATCTATCAAAAATTTAAGTGCATATACACAGAAATTCCACTTGTAGGAATTTATCCTACTGAGGTACATGTTTGAAATGGTTGTGTATACAATTAATCATTGCAGCATTCTTGGTAATAGCCAAAGATTGGATACTAACTAGTGAACTGGTTAAATCAATCATGGAATACTGTTCAACCAGAAAAAAGGATATGGAAGCACTTTATATTCTGATATGTAAAGATGTCCAACAAGAGTGTTTGTAGTATGCTACCATGTGTGTCAATACATACATTATATATATATGATATATGTACATGTATGTATTTATATTACAGTTATATTCCATCTTCCCTCAGAAGAATAAATAAGAAACTGATAATAGTGGTTGTCCCTAGGGAGAGGTATTAAATGGAAGAAAAGTTACTTTTCATTGTTTCTCTATATATTACTGTGAGTGTACGTTTCCTACTAAAATCGTATTTTTTCTTTTAATTTTAAGAGAAGTGTATAACCCACATCATTGGGAAATAAAGAGTTCCTGATTTTCCCAGAGAATCATGACTGTATAGAATTTTTTTGTTGTAAAGGACCTTTAGAACTTATTCTCTGAGATGCTTAGATTTTTAAAAGTATCAATTTTTAAAATAAATTTATTTATTTTAGTTGTTTATTTTGGGCTGCGTTGGGTCTTCGTTGCTGAGCACGGGCTTTCTCTAGTTGCAGTGAGTGGGGGCTACTCTTCATTGCAGTGCACAGGCTTCTCATTGAAGTGGCTTCTCTTGTTGCAGAGCACGGGCTCTAGGCGCGCAGGCTCCGGTAGTTGTGGCTTGCGGGTTCTAGAGCACAGGCTCAATAGTTGTGGCGCCCGGGCTTAGTTGTTCCGCGGCATGAGGGATCTTTCCAGACCAAGGCTCGAACTGTGTCCCCTGCATTGGCAGGCGGATTCTTAACCACTGCGCCACCAGGGAAGCCCCTAAAAGTAACAATCTTATACACCTCTTTCAAAAGGTTATTATAGATTATTAATTGCTTAATAAGTGTAACTTTATTAATTATTTTGACTATTTTCAACATCTTAGTTTTGGGCCAAACTATAGACAGAACCATGTACTTCTAATCTAAGTGTCTCCAGATTGTTGTGTATTCTAAGTTCTCCTTGTCTCCTTTTGAAAATTATTTTTCTGTCTTCATTGTCAGTGTCAGATTTAAAGCTTCACTTTTGTTTTGTTTTGTTTTACTGTCATTGTCCTGGCCCCTGGCATCTCATTCCTTTCAGTCTGTCAAAAGCTAGGAATCATATAAGCAAACTTCCTCCAACTGTGCCTAAAATGAGAGGAAACGAATTTGGGTGAGTGCCTGAGTGGCTCCCCTTGAGTGAAGTGCAAATACTTTCAGAATGTGAACTTTGTGCTGTCTGTTGTGTCTGTTTGTATACTTGTTTGCTTACTTTTAGACACTGGACTGTGTTTCCAGTAGTTGATAATTCTGGGTCAGTGACCCCTAGAGAGAGAAGTTGTTACTGTATTTGAATTGTTGGAAAATTTGGATATGTACATACTTAATGCTTCTTACAAACACTGATTAATGAAATGACTGCACTCAGCACACAGATGTTCAGTTCATGTTTACTGAACCTAACTGAAGAAGCACTATACTATCCTGTTATTCTGGACAAGAGTAAAAGCTGCATTAGAGAACTTGGTTTGTGAGAGGTTGAGTGCAGATGCATCCCTATTTCCATGGTGTACTAGGGGAGAGTTAAATTTTGATTAAATAGGAAAGGTATTATTCATATGCTAAAATAACAGGTAACTGGAAATATTAGGTAACTGGCAATTTTTTTTTAACATCTTTATTGGAGTATAATTGCTTTACAATGTTGTGTTAGTTTCTGCTGTATAACAAAGTGAATCAGCTATACATATACATATATCCCCATATCCCCTCCCTCTTGCGTCTCCCTCCCACCCTCCCTATCCCACCCCTGTAGGTGGTCACAAAGCACCGAGTTGATCTCCCTGCGCTATGCGGCTGCTTCCCACTAGCTATCTATTTTACATTTGGTAGTGTATATATGTCCATGCCACTCTCTCACTTCGTCCCAGCTTACCCTTCCCTCTCCCCGTGTCCTCAAGTCCATTCCCTACGTCTGCGTCTTTATTCCCGTCCTGCCCCTAGGTTCTTCAGAACCTTTGCTTTTCCTTTTTTTCCTTTTTTTTTTAGATTCCATATATATGCTTTAGCATACGGTATTTGTTTTTCTCTTTCTGACTTACTTCACTCTGTATGACAGACTCTAGGTCCATCCACCTCACTACAAATAACTCAATTTTGTTTTTTTTATGGCTGAGTAATATTCCATTGTATATCTGTGCCACATCTTTTTTATCCATTCAACTGTTGATGGACACTTAGGTTGCTTCCATGTCCTGGCTATTGTAAATAGAGCTGCAATGAACATTGTGGTACATGACTCTTTTTGAATTATGGTTTTCACAGGGTATATGCCCAGTAGTGGGACTGCTGGGACATATTGTGGTTCTACTTTTAGTTTTTTGAGGAACCTCCATACTGTTCTCCGTAGTGGCTGTGTCAATTTATATTCCCATCAACAGTTCAAGAGGGTTCCCTTTTCTCCACACCCTCTGCAGCATTTATTGTTCGTAGAGTTTTTGATGATGGCCATTCTGACTAGTGTGAGGTGATACCTCATTGTAGTTTTGATTTGCATTTCTCTAATGATTAGTGATGTGGAGCATCCTTTCATGTGTTTGTTGGCAGTCTGTATACCTTCTTTGGAGAAATGTCTGTTTAGGTCTTCTGCCCATTTTTGGATTGGGTTGTTTGTTTTTTTGATATGGAGCTGCACGAGCTGCTTGTAAATTTTGGAGATTAGTCCTTTGTCAGTTGCTTCGTTTGCAAATATTTTCTCCCGTTCTGAGGGTTGTCTTTTCATCTTGTTTATGTTCTCCTTTGCTGTGCAAAAGCTTTTAAGTTTCATTAGGTCCCATTCGTTTATTTTTGTTTTTATTTCCATTTCTCTAGGAGGTGCGTCAAAAAGGATCTTGCTGTGATTTATGTCATGGAGTGTTCTGCCTATGTTTTCTTCTAAGAGTTTTATAGTGTCTGGCCTTACATTTAGGTCTTTAATCCATTTTGAGTTTATTTTTGTGTATGGTGTTAGGGAGTGTTCTAATTTCACTCTTTTACAGGTAGCTGTCCAGTTTACCCAGCACCACTTATTGAAGAGGCTGTCTTTTCTTCCTTGTATATTCTTGCCTCCTTTATCAAAAATAAAGTGACCATATGTGCATGGGTTCATCTCTGGGCTTTCTATCCTGTTCCATTGATCTATATTTCTGTTTTTGTGCCAGGTAACTGGCAATTTTTGTATAAAAATCAACCAGAAGAAAATTTTTGTTTTAACTCTTACTATTGAAAATGTGTGGAAGGGGAATTAGCCCACGTTCCTGCTCTAGAGGGAGACCGTACCTGACAGAAGCTAGTTGGTGCATATGAGGACTCCTCGGGGCTCCTAGGGTTACAGTTCTCAATAGCACTTGTCACTACATCGTGATAGAGTTGTAGATTCTGATGACTTAATACACAAGACTAACTTTTCTTCACTCTTAGGACACTCACTGGGATTTGAGAATGATTTTGAATAAAAATATTGGTAAGGGTTTGTCTTATTGATCTTTATGTCAAGTTTAGACATAATTTTATAGTTTTTGAGCTTCCTAATGTCACCTACTTAGTAGACAAGTTCTGTCTAAGTTTTATCTATTTCTGCCCAGTTAGGCTAGGGAAGCTGTCATAAAGGAGCTTATAAAGAAAATGTTTTTGTGGGGGTGAACCTTCTAGTCTGAAACTTTTTGATAAAATATTATCATAAGTTTATATAGATTGGCAGCAGTATGTGCTGTTCTTCATCTTTAGTGGCTAAATATCTGCCACATTTCTCTCTGTACCTCTCTTGTGTGCTTGAATCCAACTTAGACAGAAATTGAATTGAGTGAAATGATGGCCACACAGCTCAACACTATATGGCAGAGAATATTTATTGTGCTGGCTTATGGTGAAGATATAGCCATATAATTTTTGGTCCTCAATAAACTTAAGAAATTGAGAGAGTCCACTGATAAGTAAAACTACTTACTAAATGTCCTGAAACAGAGACATGGTTATATAAATGATGGTACATTCATATGGTAGAATTCTATGATAATCTTCACAGATTGTCATAGATTATTTTTTAGTGTAACATCATAAATTGATTTTTAAAAGAGCTGTGTGTACAATATAATACCTACTTTTTTGTGAGAGAAATTATACACACATACACAAAAACTAAACCAAAACAAAAAAAAAAGCCCCTAAGATAATGTAGGAAGAATGTTAAAAGGTGTTGTTTCTGCTGGAATTAGGTTTGACAATGAGCAACAGAGAGCTAAGAAATAGTGGCTTAAATAAAATAGAATTTATTTCTCTCTCACTTTTTAGGAACTCCCAGGGGAGATCATCTAGGCCTGAGATGGTCCCAGTCTCTTTCCATCTCTTGCTCTACGACTATGCCTTCCATTCCTAAAGACACCTCATGGTCCAAGATATCTGAATGCTGGAGCTCCAAACATCTGGTCCACAATCCTTCCCCACTCTCAGTAGTAATTTTGTATTCTTTTTATCAAAATGAATGTGCTGGGTAATCATGTAGTGTAGTGAATAAACCAAAGTGCTTTTCATTAAAATGTCATTCATTTTGTTTACATTTGTAACATCTTAGTTAATTGTTAATACAAATCATCTTTTAATCTGATGTAGCTCATAAAACTATAATGTGAGACTAAGCCTGCTGCTACCTTCTGAAAAGTACCCATGTTTGGCCTGGACCTCTAATGTCTGAACTGATCATTAAGCAATGATCAGAGTTTAGAAACTTCCCTAGCAGTAAAATGAAGGTATCAACTGGCCTGTTGTTCCTTCTTCCTCTTTCTCCAAACGTCCTCTCATTTCCCATTTGGCATGTATAGCCTTTTGGCAGATGTCTGCTCTTCTTTTTTTCTTTTTTCGCCTAGTTGTCTCATCCTAACAGACTTGTCTAGCCACAAAACCCATTGAGCCATTCATTTTATAAAATAAACCATGAAACTTCGAATTTCTGGGGCAACCGTTAAACTTAGAATTAATAGTGGGTGTCATAGGATTCCCTTGGAAAGGATGTAGAAGTAAAGGAATACCTTATTAATGACAAATTGAGAAATGTTATTTTCCTCAAGTTTCAATCTATTCTTAAATTCTCTCCTGGGGAGTCCAGGTGTTAGTGACATAGGGCAAACAAAAAGCCTTCAGGCAATCATATGACAGTCTATAAAGGTATCAAATTAACATATTGTACACCTTATATTTACACAATGTTATGTTTCAAATATATACAATTTTAAAAATTAAACAATTCACATTAAACCCATAAAAACACAAAAACAAAAACTAATCAATAAATTAATCTGCAGTGTGATGTTAAATAAGAAAAATAAAAGGCCTTCAGGCATGTTATTCTACAAATTGACACACACAGAAACAGGGCAACTCTTCCTTTACCACCCCTCCAAATTAATGGCATGATATTTACCCCAGTGCTCAAATTAGAAACTTCCCAGTTATCCAGGGCTTCTCCCCTCCTCACGTTCTGTGTCCAGTAAGGCACTGAACCCGATCAATTCAGCATCCTACATAAGTCTTGAATAAATGACATCTCACCTCCACTCTCCTTGTTAGCCCTTAACTGTCTCCTGCCAGACCATTCTAATCTTACCAAGCTCTCTACTTTTTGACTCTTCCTCTTCCTGTTCCCATTCTAATGTCTTCCATTTGGTTCCATGAATTATCGTTTTGAAAAACAAATTTGACCGTGTCACTCTTTTGCCTACAATCTTTAAGGACGCCCTGTATCTGTTAAATGTTTTTTCTTTACAAGCCTAATTGCCTTTCTTGGCCTAGCTTCCCTTTCTAGCCTAACTTCTTGGCATTTTGCCTTCATGCGCTCCACGACTCGGACACACATACGATGTGACACCTACTTCTTTCACCCCACAGTTCCTTTATGTGAAACCCCCCCTTCTCTGTCATGCAAACTCCTGCTCATCTTTGAAATCCTAACCATGTGCCGCCTCCACCCTCACTCCAGGCTTCTCAAAAACTATGCATGTTCTCTCTAATACTGTATGTAATTGTCACGTCAGTCACCCTGAGCTGTGAACTTCAGGATGGTACTGTTTTATTCCCAGGTGTATCCTCGGCATCTGTCACGATGCTTGGCAACTACAGGAACAAAATAAGTATTCATTGAATTGAGTGGAAATAAAAACAAGTACAGAATGTGCTTTGTGTATCTCAGTAAGACCCCAATCTGAAAACAGTGCCAAGATAACCAGGAAACCAGGTGGTGAAGCTGAGCTGGATAAAGCAGAATGAGGCTCACACAGGCCTGCAGTAGTTCAGAATCCTGAGAAATTGGGACTTCCCTGGTGGCGCAGTGGTTAAAGAATCCGCCTGCCAATGCAGGGGACATGGGTTCGACCCCTGGTATGGGAAGATCCCACATGCCATGGAGCAACTAAGCCTGTGCGCCACAACTACTGAAGCCTGCGCGCCTAGAGCCTGTGCTCCGCAACAAGAAAAGCCACCACAATGAGAAGCCTGTGCACCGCAACAAAGAGTAACCCCTGCTGGACTCAACTAGAGAAAGCCTGTGTGCAGCAACGAAGACCCAACACAACCAGAAGTAAATAAGTAAATAAAATTGATTCTTAAAAAAAAAAAAAGAATCCTGAGAAATTGTTGCTGGCCCCCATGTCACCCTGGCCTGCTCTGTTCTTTGCTTGTTCTGCCTAATTTCCTCATTCCTTTCTCTCAACAGCTCCAAAGTGTCCATTTAGCTCAATCTGTTGGGTCTGCTCCTTCCTTAGCACTAAAGGTTACTATATCGCGCGTGTGCGCCCGTGTGTGTGTATGTGTGTGTGTATGTGTATGTGTGAAGATAAACTCCCACAAGTAGAGCTGGGTGTGCCCACCTAGAGAGTTGTGTGAATGAGGGGAGAAAAAGTGCAACAGAGAATGTCAAATAATCCATTGTTTTGTATTGAGTGTTTGCCAAGCATCAGGTTTTACATTTAATCCTCACAACAACACCCTGTAAGGTATAGACACCATTATTATTCCTACTTTACAGATGAGGTAACTGAAGGCTAAGAGAGACTGAATCGTGTGCACTCTTGGAAGTGGGAGAGCTCGGATCCAGTCAATGCCTGTCTTAATCTAAAGGCAGTTCTGTGAACATGATTAGTCTTAAATATTTGTAATGGACCACATTACACCTGATCCTCATCTTACAAAGATATCTCTGAAGGGCAAAAGAATGAGATGTTTGTTTTCCCTTTAGTTTTTGTGAACACTGGTGGGTTTTATTTTGTTTGGGGCTTTTTTTTTTAAGACTTTATTTTTTTAGAGCAGTTTTAGGTTCATGGGAAAATTAAGAGGAAGGCACAGAGATTTCCCATATACACTGGTAGGTTTTCTTATCAAGGATTTAACTCCAAGGTTCATTATAGGAAAGAGGATATTCCTATTGAACTTGGACTTTTTAAAATTGAAGTATCGTTGATTTATAATATTATATTAGTTTCAGGTGTACAACATAGTGATTCAGTATCTTAGAGATTATACTGTATTAAAAGTTATTACAAGATAATGGCTAAAATTCCCTGTGCTATACACTATATCCTTGTTTCTTATTTATTTTATGCATAGTAGTTTGTATCTCTTAATCCTCTACCCCTGATTTTCCCCGTGCCTTCCCTCGACCCTTTGGTAACCACTAGTTTGTTTTCTCTGTCTTGAACTTGGACTTAAACTCAAGGACCTCATTGCTTTTTCACCCAGGGTGTATGGGAAGATTTGCCTGTCCCGGTCCTGCATCCTACACACCTGGCCTTGGGCACCACTAATGGCCTATTACTCAAGTTCCATTCTAACCAGTTAGTGTTTCTTGATCTTGACAAGATTCTGTACAATATATAATTGGCAAACAAAAATGATGGGGATTGATTCTTGGCTACCCTCCCTGCCCCCCAACCTCCGCTCCAACACACACAATCTTGTTGCAAAGACAAGTTGTTCACCAAAGAACTACTGACCAACAAAGTGGAGCTAGCTGTTGGTGATGTGAGCCCTTGAGAGATTTGTGGGTCCTCGGCTGGTGAGGGAACGTTACAGAGTCCCCTCTGGGCTGCTTGCCTGCCTTTCCGATCTGGCCCTCTCTCCTGGGTGACTTTTACTACCAGCTCATTCTCTGTTGACTTCCAGCTTCTCTACGTTCAGACTCTGGGCTATATTCTATATTCCAGTTGTTTAGAGTCTTTATCCACAAGGATTTTCCTAGGTCTTTATCCTGGATAGAGCTCTTTTTTCCTAGATCTTCAAAAGGATAACCAGTCCTGAACATAACCCTATAATTTAAGAAAAACCGAAACTAAGCCGCTCTTTGCAGAACACGTGGGTCCTGGCTTTGGGCCACCTGTCAGTTGCTGTGCTTCGCTGGATGAGGCAGGTCAGCTGGAGAAGAAGCCTCATGGTGGGTCAGGCGGTGGCAGCCTGTCCTTCTAACCATGCCCAGGGGAGCACCAATGAGCCGAGTCCCTGGCCTATGGGCTGGCCTCACTGTTTGGGGATTGGAAGGATAAACAAATATTTTCACAGGGTGCGTCCAGGACTGAGTAGTCAAGGTCACTGTGGTGCAAACAGAACACATGGTGTCAGTGTGTCCCGGTGTCTGGGCTTAAGTGGCCTTTCTTGGCAGCATCTATAAAGAACACAGAGCATGCCGTAACCTCTGCTGCTGATATTGGGTGTCCTCTTACAGCTTAGTGAGATTTCTAGATCTGTTTCCACTTCACATAGGTCGCTTTGTAAGTGGAGCCAGGCTTGCATTGTCCTTGGTAGGGCCTTTGCCCAGGATGCCTTGCTCCTCTACTTGGAACTGACCCATGGTACTTTGGTTCCTTAGTTCTACTCAAGGAAGCAGCAGGTACTCACAAGGAGCCTCAAATGGCCTTTGGTTTTCTTTCACAGATGGGAGTAAGAACACATAGACATACCTACATCTCTCTTTGAAAAAACTTTACTGGGATGAGTCTGAAAAAAAAATTTAAGGACGTTTTCTGTAGTACTTTTTTCTTTGCCACACTTGATTTTCTTGGATGATGACACAGGCAGTTTGGGGGGAGTTCTTTCCAGATAACCATGATGTAGGTAAGAAGTACTGAGTGACTGTTAGGATAAGAAGCATCAGAGTTTTCTTGTTTTTTAATGGGAATGTCCATCTACATACAGTATAGTATATAACACTTTCTAATATATGTATGCTGTTGCATAACTTTGAGAGTTTTCTCTTTTGTAAGTAGACATCAGGCTAACTGCAAAGTTTTATCTGGCTTCAAAATCAGTGCCTTGTCATTAGTAAACTTCACTAACTAGTTTTAGTCAAGTCTAAGCTGCACAATGGTTGAATTGGTGACTATTATATTTGTTTAACTGCTGTAAAGTAAGTTTGCAACAATAGATGCTCACACTTAAATAGGCCTGTGGAGCATTGGGGCCCTATCAATCATGCAGAGATTTCCCTCCTGCTGTCCTTTCTGATGGACAATTCTGCTGATGTGGATATTCAAAAAGAAGGGATCAGGAAGAACAGATGATGGATAAAGACAATCTTCTGTCTTGAGAGGAAATCGGAGAAATCCTTTTAAGGAATTTCTTTGTTATGGTGTCAGAAGATTAATTATGCTCGTGTGAGAACAGCTTTCTCATTGGGTGAAAAGAGACATTATCCTTCTGACTTGTGACAGAAGATTTTCAAAGAAAGAGAGTTAAAGATTTCAGCTACTCTGAAATCTTCTTATTCTGTTGCCTTCTAAGCATCCTCCAGGACCGTTGGATTACATCCATGACATTGTGATACTCAACAAGTAATTAATGAATCAGGAATTTCTGCTTTAAGCAACTCCTCCTCCTGTTGCTCATGAAAATCTCTTCAGAGGCCTTAATACCAGAGTTTGTGTGTCAGATTTTAAAATAACATAATAATAGTACAAGTGATAACTTATTACAAGCTAGGAATGGCATCTTGTTATAGTAATGTAGAAGAAGAGACCCTGCAGTACAATGTAAAACTTGTATAACAGATTAATAAACACAGTTTTTAACGGGGCAAATAATTCTATAATCTGAAAATGTATCCTTAAAAAAATCAACTCCTTATTTTATAATTTAACCTGCTTGTAAATAGTGATACTTTTTAAGATACTTACCTTCCTTGAAACCTCTCTGAGCCTGACAAATCAGTATTCAGAAAAACCTTTGAAAGTTAGAGACAAAATACATTGCATAAAATATTACAGTAGTAAAATTGTTTCAGATAACTTTATTTTCCAGATAACTGAAGCCTTTAAACTTAAAAAAAATTGTTTCAGTGAAAGATCTTCCTTAAAATAATTACTTAATACTCTGTCTTTTAAATAATGCACATTAACTTACTCAGGGTCCTGATTATAAAGACTTACAGTTGTGCTGCACTGAAATACAATGATGTCCTCAGTGACTGTTGAAGTATTTAGTGTAGGGTTGTTTGCCTCTACACTAAATGGCCTGAGCAGCCATATTTTTATTTTTACTGTCTGCTTTTAATAGATATGGAGTCTCTTCCCTTCAGATAAATTATTACTTCTCCTTGGAATCTGTGCATCATGTGGCTGGTAAACTGCTCTTTGACTTTATACCTGAGGGTCGCCTGTACCTACAATACAAACCAGTTACATTCCTTTCATTACATTGCTGTAAATTTTTATTTTTCTCTTATTTCCGGTTACGTGACTGGTTCTAGGCTAAGTGGTTGAGGATTCCCAGAAGTCTGATGTCTGGAAGGAGGCATTACTGTGTACACACACATGCACGTACCCACAAGTATACACAGGCATACACATGCACATATGCATGTGTTTACTTACTAATTGTATCAAGTATTGATACTGTGTATAAAGTATTGTTTTAGAGGCTCTGTGAATGTGTATCACCAGTGGCAGGCTTTTATATCCCAGCCTTAAGAATAGATCTGCAGTGACCATCTCACTGTAGATACTTCTTCCCTACCTTTCCTGGTACCCCAACACTAATGCTGTAAAATGGTAGCTACACCATGGTTTTAAATAAAAATCAACTACTAGATTGCATGGCAAAGAACATCTTCAAACTGAGCATTAAATATTAGCTGATGTTAGTAATTGTAAGTTTTGTAGTAACTGTAGTAAGTGTAGGACCAGATTCAGATCTTTGTGAGAGCTCATAGCCAAGACTAAGTGAGTTTTATTTTAATTCACACTTGATAGTCATGCTTAGATGAATAGATTTCAGTTCAAAATTTGGGATTCTTGACTTTCAGGCAGGATCTAAAATTTGATGTATTACCAATCTATTTTCAGTTTGAGTTTTTGAAGCTGATAAACCAAAGTGATGATTTTCTTGAATACATATGTTTAAGAAACAATTCTAAGAAATAGAAATCTGGGGAGTAGATGGAATACCTTTTCTCCTTCCTTTATAAAGAGAATATTTTGTGTTTTGTCTTTCTGAAAGAAAAATCTTTCTGTTATGCCACTCTTGCCCTCTCTTTTAGCAGGATGAGTTAACCTTTGAGAGGGCTTTAATTAAAGCTGGAGATAATTCATCTCAATGACATAGAACATTTGAGAAAAAAAAAACAGTTTACTAATTAATAAAATATAGCCAGTTATGTTTCTCTCTGTCTTTCTGACCCTTGCCATTAAAGGAGAACAATCAATTCAGCACCACCAGCTGCATAAATTCAATGGAAAAGAACTTCAGGTTTTCTCCTTCCTAAACCCTTGCTGAGTTGTTCTGGCAGTACATAAAAGTGGGTCATTTGTACCTAAAATACTTTACTGATGCTCCATTAATCTTAGTGATGATGTTCTTTTTTTTCCTGCCAGAAGTGGGATGAGGGGATACTATGGGGGAAGGAGAGGAGGTCAGCTTTTTAAAAAAATGGATATGTAAACAGATAATAAGGGAAGGTCACTTAATATTTTGTAGCCTGGCCTTTTTGATAATGAATACATGATTGAAATACTAATGATTGTTTTGTGGCATATTTTATATTATTTATTAGTAGCATATCATACTTCAGCATTAAGAGGAATGTTTCAACAATTGGTGAAAAAGATAGCGTGTGTCTTTGCATGTATACCAAGAAGATCTTCAGTTTAGAAACAAATGATGTGCCAGACCAAATTACTGTGAAAAGATAGATGAATCAAGGACAAAAGATGTTTTTCTCTGGATATTTTGTTTTAAATGTAAAAGCTCTATCACTCTGCTTCTTGTACACAATGATTAAAAGGGATAATATAATAGACTAAGACTTGAGAGTTTCTCAGCTGTTAGATGTTCAAGTGACTCTTGTGAGACCTTGAATAAAGTCTCTAAAATGTGCTTTGCATTTCCTAAAATAATTTCGTTAATAAATCGTTTTCCATCTAAACAGAGAATCTAGATGAGCAAGGCTGCCTTGACCCCCCCTCTTGATCTTCTCTGTAGATTGGCAGGTTTCAAAGGTTAAACTAGCTATAGATGAAGTGTAATCATTAGTGACTTGGCTTCTTTCCAGATCCCTCTGGAAACTGCAATAAGCCAACTTCGTTCATTTATTAAGAAAAAAAAAAGAGAAGTCATTCCATGAGCAGTTTGGAATGGGAAGCAGGCACTGTCTCCTTCCTTCTTACTTAAATAAACAAGCTAAATGGAAAAATAAACTTAACTTCTTCACATCTGGTAGAAAGCTTCCTCTTCTGTTGAAAGTTCACATGCTCCCTTTGTCATGCCTGGTTGTGTGAATCAGGTGTCTTCCTTCCTTCTGTAAAGTGACTTGTGTCACTATAATAAGGAAAGACCCTGGCTGCTCTCACAGTCCAAGAACATCATTATATAGAAACAAACAAAATAAAGCCCTCGGCACTGGGAATGACATCAGATGACGTTCGACCCAAGCTCCCACATACCTGTTAGTAGTAAACTGACAGGACCTTAGGACAGTGATAACGGCCAGAAAGCTCAAGTAAGCAAACAAATTCTGCTGGGTACCCCTTACATTGAGTCAGATTATACTTATTTGTGTGCATGAGCTCAACTTAATGTGACTAATTTTTCCATTTGTTTCCCTTCATGGCATACACCAACTGTGGCGAGCAAGATGTCACAGGCAGCAGTACCATGATTTCTGAGGCACACTGGCATTTACTAACCACCAGGATACTGTGGGTGGTCAAGATTTATCTTTGCAGACTCCCCAGTATGTCTTTTTATTCCCACCTCCAACCTCCTATGCTCCTGGACCACTTTCTGAGGATTCCCCTTCTTTCTGGCTTTCTTTCTCTAATGAAAGACTTTAATAATTGGTATTTAATAATATTGCAATTTTTCTGTTTAACTTTTCCATGAAATGGGAGTATCATTTGCAGCCTCCTTTACCTCAGAATGCCACAGACTTGATGCCTCTTATTTCATAGTTGAACATTCCACAATGTTCTTTAGAAATATACCCTTCATCTAATGCAGAATCCAGTCATTACCTAAAGTTTGCTTAGAAGCTATTTTGGAAGGAAAAGTGGAATGCAAAACCTAGAGGAGTTGAGTTTTTTCCTTTGGATCCTAAGCATAGTATTTTATCCCAATGATGTTTATGAAGTTTTATGAGAACAATACTTCCCAGGACGTTGTTGGGATTCTTTTATTTGTTTTCAGTGTTACAATTGATTGATTTTTTTTTTTTTTAGGTATTATAGTTAAAAACCTAGTGGATAAACAGTGTTTTTAATTTTTATTTTTAATGCTCTTGTTCCCTGCTAGGACCAGCCTAAGCGGAAATGGTAAAGGTCAAATGCCACCGGCATCCAAGAAATGGTGGGCCGGGTGGACCTGATGATTATCCCTGGGGCGAATTTTTGTTGTCCTGGCAAAATGGCCTTTTCTAACTCTCTTCTGCCCTCAGGTACCTCCTCTGAGCATAACCATAGAATGGCAGGGGCTTAGCAGGCACCATCACTAGTTTGTTTCCATTTTCCAAAGGAGGAGGTTGAAGCACAAAGTAGTCTAATATCCAGCCCTAAGATCAGGCAGCAAAGTTTTAAATTTTCTTTTCAGTGTATTCGGCTAACTGTTACAAGTAAGCGTCCTGTTTAACAGGCGTACACACTTCTGATCTCTTTTCTTACTCAAATAAGTGGTTTTCAAACTCTAATGTCATAGAATCATGTGGGGTTAGGGTTGCCTATTTGCTAAATCTGGCAGTGCTTTCTGGGGTGTTCAAATTCAGATTCCTTTGTCCTTCCCTAGAACCAGTGACTTGTAAATCTCTGAGGGAGAAGATAAGGAATGCACAGAGTAAACATGTTCTTCAGGTGATTCTGTTGTAGTCCTTGAACTAGACTTTGTGAGAAACTCATCTAAAGGATTCTGAGCTTAAAGGGTGTCTCAGTGGCCACACTGGTTTCATCAGGAAAATCAGTAGTCAATCCAACTAGGTTTTCTATTTTGTTACATTCGGGTCAAGTATAGCCCATGCTGCAGCAGCTGCTGAAACAAAAGGGAACATCCATTCTGTTCTTCCTCACTGTGCCTCCTGATTTCTCATTCAGCACTTTATACCACCATCACCATCTGACCTGCAGAATGACCTTCAGAGCCTCTCTGGGCCCCCAGGTCAGCAGGACTGATTCATTCCACCTCACTTGGCTCTTGGTTGCCTCTATCCATAGCTGTGATCCCTTTTCTCCATGCTTTTGCTTCCTAGGATTCCCCATAGTTTCTTTACTTTATATCAAAAAATAAAGAGCACTTTGCCTTCCAACTAGGCCATTGCTCCACATTCCTCGAGTCCATTAGGAAGTTCCATATGTATTACCTCTCAACAAAGATTTTCTCAGGGTAGGTAATAGAATGAAATGTTATAAGGGAGAGTGAAGATCATATTCCTTGATGAAAAATTGTCATTCTGGGTTGTTTTAAATTTATCTTACTAGAAAATTTGATGTTTAAAAAAATGCAACTAGTAGAGTCAAAATGTACTTAATTGTGTAGTCACATAAGAGTGAGGTGGGAATCCCCCCCCTTTTTTTTTAGTCTGACTTCTGTAGTAAACCAGGAATAACTTTTAAAATTGTTTTAAAATCTAAAGCAATTCCTTATGGATGTCATTCTAACCTCAGAATTCTCTAAATAGGGATTTTCACAGTTTGTGTAAGTAAGCTCATGTTTAACCAGCTAAAATTTGTTAGTTCTCTCTTGAGTTTTAATTAACAATTTTGATAGCAGTTTGGGCCATTTCATATATTCTCTTGTGTTGCTATAGAGAACACAGTGTGACTTAGCTTGAAGAGCATGACATATAGGGTTTAAAGGTTGTAGGTTTGAATCTCTGGGCTGCAAATTTTCTCAAACAAATTACTCAATCTTTCGGAGTCTGTATTTAATGAATATAATATGTATCTTAGAATGTTACTGTGAGGATTAAATGAAGTAAAGTGTATCCATGTTCCCTGTATAGTTCTGAGGTGTTGTTTAGAAATTTTTGGTTAATTTAGTTGTTGGTTGTATCTAATGACAATTAGGAAATCTTTCTCAACCTGAGACCTAGACAAGATTTTAGGCAAGGTCTGTTATTTTCATGAGCTTTTCTTTGGCCAACCTAAAATAATCATGTTCTTATAAAGATCTGGAAACTAGGACATTACAATTGGGTTTTACTTTTGTTCTCATTGCCTTTTTTTAACCAATAAAAGATACTTTATTGATGAAGTTCAAGGGCAGTATATCCCTCTGGCAACTACCCTAAGTGGCACGGGTTTGTTGGATTGTATTTTTTTTACTTCCTTTGCTTGCTTCCAAGATCTCTCTCAGTTCAGCCCATGCTCCTTATCCCACCCACAGGAGCTGATGATAAAGGAATGTAATGTGGTCTCCACCAGCCCAACCCCTCACGTAGCAGCACAATAGAAAAAAACATTAGTTCTGGAGTCAGAGGACATCCATAAATTTGGCTCTTTATGAATGTGGTGATCATACAGATCATACAGAGATGCATGAAAGAACTCTGAAGCATTATTCTTCCTATGGTTAGGGATTTATATAAGGAAGGGTATTAACATTTATTATATGCCTGATATATGCCAGGTGCTTTGCATATATTATCTTCTCTGTTTTAACCCTATGAAGTAGGAGATATTATTACCATTTTGCAGATAACTAGCCTCAAGCCACATGATTGTAAAGTATTATAGCAGAGCATGATTTGAATCAGATTTATCACTCACCACATTGCCTCTCTTTATTGCTTTAGGAGCAGCACAGGTCAGGCCTTCTTGGTCCTGCCTCCTGAGTATCAAGGAGAGAGGGAAGGCATAGGTGAGAATATGAAGGAGACTCTCCATGTATGCAGTCAGCAAATAGGGAGCCATCTGAGAAAATACACTGTCACTGACTTGACAGGGTCCTCATCTACTACAACCAACTTGCAATGTGGCTCAACCACAAGTCCCTTTATCTCCCTACTTCTTTTTTCCTCTGTCAAATAAGGGTGGTTGGCTGATTATTTATTTGTATAAATATTATAAGAATTTTAAACCTTACTATAATTTTATTATGATGATTACATAACGTTTAAACCTAGAAGAGTGGGGAAGCCAAAAAGCTTTTCGGAATTCAGACTCATGGACCTTTTCCAATGTTTTTCCACTTGAACACAAATGAAGTCAAAAGTTTTCACCTGGCCTAAAAGCCTCAGGTGATACCAGCCCATTAGGTGTAAACTATTTCCTTCTGTGTCTGTGCAGCTTTGCTTATGACCCTATTAGGGTCTGACAAAACACTGGGAGCACCTCTCAAAGGGAAAGTGGGAAAGTGGGAGCTGAGCTGTTTTTGGTTTTGGTGAGGGGTTGATTATTATAATCAAATAAAACCGACGATGAGAAGTTAATTTTCAAAAAATAAAATTTACAGGGAAAAGTTATCATTATTATATCTCAATTTTGGCTGTAGGATTTTAGGACTGTTTAAATTATCAGAACCACTTTTGCCCATCTGCTTATCTGCTACTGATAAAGGGGGTCTCTAAATACATTTGTACAATTTCAGACTGATTGATGGTCTGAACACCTGAAAATGTTGAGTGGAAGGCCATTTTGTCTAATCTTACACATATGTGGCCATGTCCTTTTACAGGACTTTCAATAAGTAATTGTTTCTATTTTACATCAGTGCTATTAGTCTTAGTAATATGGATTCTTTAGTGAATAAAATAGCAAACAATAGTGGGAGTTATTAAATATATTTAACATAATTTCTTAATTGCCCCCCTGTCCAATAAGAAAACAAATACCAGCAAATCTCAGCCTTCTCCACAAGCAAGTTTTCCTTCCACATTTTTACATTTAAGTATCTAAATTGCATCTGAGTTTAAACTTTGCAACAAAAGCGAAACAAGCATGTAAAGTGATGGAAAATATTCAGGAAATTGTACCATGGCCTAATATTTTGCTTATTTTCTTATTGACCGTTCATACCCCAAAACTGTTACGTATTTTCTTTGTAACTGAGTTAACAATGTGGAAGAAAAGTCACTTACAGTTGGAGAGATTTGAGCTTTTCTAGTTGGTATTTAAAGTAGCACTCGTAGGTAGAGTGGTAAAATTGAAATGATGTGTACAACAAATTTTAAAGTCATTATAGCCCTTTAAAATGTCAGGAAGAGTAAAAGGGAAAAGGCCCATGTGTCTGATTCATGAATTTTGGTCATGAACACGTATTCAAGAACATTTTTTGAACCCTGTTCTTCTAGGCCTCACTGCCTCAAACGCAATTTAAGTGGAATTATTTTTTTTTAATAATTACTCTTAAGTACCTGATGATCTAATGAAGACAATTTCTTAATGTGTCAAAATGAGTTCTTTGTATCTTACTTGAATCTTTTGTTGTCTTAAGCTAATCTGCTTTAGGGTTCTTAAATCCAGGCATTTTACAATGCAGGCTCTAGCAATGGCATTCATTTGGAATGCTGCCTTTTGTTTACTAGCTTTCCCAGACCCTCACGGCTTCCTTTGGTCATCTGGTGTCTTCACTAATGTGATTGGTACTCCTAGGCTCTGCAGGTAGCCCTGAGCCTTTATATGTGGGATTTACAAAGGGACTCACCACCCTGGCTGCTAATGAAGGGAGCCATGGGGATTTTGTTTTGTTTTTTTCAATCTGTCTTCCAAAAGAGTGAAGGAAAATTGTGTTCTGGGTTTGCTAATTCTCCTTGTTTTCCGTTTACTTTAATTTTTACAATTGATTTACTAACTGTGGTGCAAAAATACAAATTATTTTTTAGGAGTCAGAATGTTTCATCTGCTAGCCCTTCATGCTAATCACTAGAATTGTTCATTATCAAACCTGGAAAGAACAAAGTGGGGCCTCTGTTTAAACTCAACCAACTGGCATTTCAGCTTCATCTGTTTTTGTCTTTCAGGGATTTTTGACCAATTTGGTTGTTTAAAAAAAAAAAGTATATGATTAGGAGCCTTGGTTTCTAGTGCCAGCCTTGCCATTTAGTATTTTTATAATCTTGAGTCACCCTTTTTGATTTCTCATCTAAAAAAAAAAAAAAAAAAGAAAGAAAGGAAAGTGTTACCAAAGTGCACATGAGATCCAAGATGATGTTTCATATTTTTCCAGCTTTCTTCTCTTTTTATTACCAAAATGCCCTTTTATTTGATTTTTGGGTAAACCTACATTGAAACACAAATGTGCATCTGATAAAATGTTTTAACCAGTGTTCAAATCAATAATTAAAAATAAAGTGTCAGTGTCTTCATTTTAGAAGTAATATGCATTCTAGATTATAACCCAGTTTTATAGGGAGAGAGATTTATTTGCCCATTTTCCAATGGTAAAACATGGAGCCCGTGTTTTAACTGCATTTTATAAGGCATTGGTTCTCAGGTGTGGTTTAAAGGTCTTCCAGGGGTCATGGAATCTCTGGATTTTAGAATGAGAAGGGACATCAGCAATCATCAGGTCCAGTCTCTTGAGTTTTACTAACAAGGATTCAGGAAGCCAAGAAATGCTTAGTAACTCATCCATGGTCACAGAGCCTAAAGAGCTGCTAGCAGGGCCCACCCAAACTCCAAAGACAAAATGGTATGTACTAGGGTGGGGCATCCTAATTACCTCTTGATGAAAAACAGAGAATGAAAGTTTGAAGGGAGAGACTGTTTATTCCAAGTCTGAAAACTTAAAAATCACTGCTTGATAGTAATAGACAGTTGGTTAGTTTCTACATTGAGGTTTACAGATTAAAGTCTTTCCAATCTCACAAACGTTTAATGAGGACATACTGTGCGTGAGACAGTTCCTGCCCTTAGAGACCTTATAGTCCAACCTGGAGATAAAACAAGTATACACACAATGCTTTGCAAGTTGCTAGGAATAAAAACGATTTTTAAAAAAGGTTTTCCAAGTCTCCAAGGACTTTTTGAAAATTTCAAAGTCCAAAGGGGAGATGGACTTAAATAGAACCTGACAGGTCAAGTGTTCATTAGCAAGTCAATTCAGGAACTCACCCTGGGAGAAAAGAAAGAAACTAGTAAAATAATGAAATTTTGGCAAGTTTTCCTATTCTTGAGTTAGTGATTGCTATGGTAGAAAATCCTCCCACTGCTCAGATTGATATCCCTATAAATTTGTTTTCCCTAATACTAAATACAACTTAATTATACCTTTGACTATCCTAGACTGAGTTTGTCTCCTTTTTCTTAAGTAATTATTTCAAATCTACTCCATTCTCTTCTAGCCTCTACCCAACTGTCCTTTTCTCAGCAGGCTGCTCCTCTCACTTCTAGGAGCCCCTAAAGAGTCCCAGTAATTGCCTTGACTTCAGCTGACCTCTAAGAACTAGTGATGCCAAGTGCTTTATCTCCAACCTGATTCCCCCTAAACTTCAGATTCATCTATCAAATTACTGCTGGATACCTCCATTGGATATTTCACAGCCATCTCAAAATCAATATTTCTAAGACCTGAGTGCATCACCTTCCATTCAAAACCTCATCTTCTTCCTCAGAATGCCCTTAATCAGAGAAGACACCATCATCCTCCCCAATTTGCATTTTAGAAAAACTATTTTGGCCAGAACATGCCAAGGCTTTAAGAGTGTCCTAGTTAGGAGGCTGCAATGATCCAAACCATTGTATTGCTTGTCATACTATTTAATACATTGTATGTAATTGCATGAGAAATAACCTAGTCAAGTGATTAAAAACATGGCTTTGAAGTAAGATGGATCTGGGTCTGATTCCTGACACCACCACGTATCGGCTAGCCATGTGATATATATTTTTTTATTATCATTATTTTTTTTGCGGTATGCGGGCCTCTCACTGTTGTGGCCTCTCCCGTTGCGGAGCACAGGCTCTGGACGCACAGGCTCAGCGGCCATGGCTCACGGGCCCAGCCGCTCTGCGGCATGTGGGATCTTCCCGGACCGGGGCACGAACACGTGTCCCCTGCATCGGCAGGTGGACTCTCAAACACTGCGCCACCAGGGAAGCCCAGCCATGTGATCTTGAGCAAATGATTAAACTTTATAAGACTGGGTTACCTCACCTGAAAAATGCAGACAATCATAATACTAATATCTTAGGGTGTTCTGAGGATGAAATGAGACAGCACTTGCGAAGCTTTCAGCACTGGTATCCCTAACTAAGATCTACAAGAACAAAGACCATTTCTAGCTTGTTCACCATTGTATCTGCAGGACATGACATGTAAAAGGCACTAAATAAATATTTGTTAAGTGAATACATGAGGTCGTGGCATGCCTGAACTGAAGCACTAACGGTGGCGATGGAGAAAAACAAGGCAAGGTAGAGACCTAAGCTTCATCCTGATTTGCTTGCCCATGTCATTAGTCACCAATTCCTAATGATTTAATTCCTAAGTATTTCCTAATAATTCCTTAGGAATTATTTAATTCCTAAGTGTTTAATTCCTAAGTATTAACCCTACCATCACTGCACCCATGCAGGCATCATAATCTCTCCCCAGAACTATAGTAGAGGTTTCTCAACACTCTCACAGCATGCTGTTTTGCCTTCTCACGATCCCCTTCCAGCCTGACACTCGAGGAATCTATTCAAAGCCGAAACGTGGAACATATCAGTCCTTTGCTTAACGCCCTTTTGTGTGGCTATTTTTTATCTACAGTATCCAGTCTCAACTCCTCACACTTGGGCCTTCAATACATTGTATGTAATTGCATGAAGGATAACATGGTCAAGTGATTAAAAACATGGCTTCCTTTCCTCCCCCTCCCTCTCCCCCACTTGGTAGTCTAGTAATGCCAGATTGGTCTTGTCTTCTGTATATACTGTGCTATTTCATGCTTTTGAGAGGTGCTTGCTTATTTTTTCAACACCCTTCTCTCCTATATCAGTTAGGATTACCTTTGTCTGCAAATGACAGGATACACTAAACAGCAAGTTAGAAGTTTATTTCTTTCCCACATAAAGTTTGGAGGTAATTGTCTAAGGCTGATAAAGCATCTCTGCTGTCATCAGGGACCCAGGCTCCTGTCTTGTGGTTCTGCCATGTATGGGTGGCTTCCATGCTGTTCCTCTCTCCCTTCTCTATCCCTTTTAGGACCTTATTCCACTAATCATCTCCTCTCTTCGGTACTGTCACCTCTCCCTTTTCTTTGAGGGAAGAATCTTCTCCTACAAGCATCCCTCCTTCTAATTACTCTCCCCTGCCATTTTACCTTTCCTACAGCTGACAACTTATTTCCATCCTAGTTCACCATACTTCTTGGAAGAGTCATTGCTATACGCCATGGCACATTTTCATTCTTGATCCTATTTGACTGCTCTTACCTGTTGAAATTGTTGACCACCTCCCATTTCTCCAAACCCTTTTGTCCCTTGGCTTTCACAACCCCGTTGGTTCCTGGTTTCCTTCCTACTGCTCCTTCTCCACCTGCTTTGCTGGGTTTTCCTCTGCCTTTGCTTGACAGTGAAATGACGATGTTTCTTGGGCTTCCCTCGTTGAACTTCTTACTCCACATGCTTTCTCAACAGCCGCAGCCCCTAGGAAATCTCACCAGTACTGCTTTCAGTTATCTGTATGGCAGCTGTCTGTCTCCAGGATCTGTCTGTTCAGTCCCCACTCCTGAGTCCCGAATTTCTAACTGCCTACTGAAAGGGCCCCTCCTCTCTGTTCCTTCTGTCCTGATTGTGGGCAGTCTCCATCATCACTTCCTAGACTCTTGCAGAACGTTTTATCTGGTCTCCAATCCAACTTTCCTGATCTCTAATCCAACTTTCGCACTACCACCCGGGTTACCTTCTATTTAAAAAAAAAATCCGATTATATTAATTCCTTTTTTGAAAACTTCCATTGGCTTTCTCCTGCGTCTGGGATCAAATTCAAATTCCTAACTTGGCGTATAAGGTCCCTTGCAGGCTGGCCCCAACCTACTTTTAAAATTTTCTTCTCTTGCCACAGTGCCCTCCAACAATGAACTTTTCCGTATTTTAAAAATATACCATGCCTTTGACATTCTGTTATATTGCTCTGGGAGGTCCTCCCAATTCTATTTGGTGAATTCCTACTGTATCCTTTAAAGACACTCATATCTTATCTCTTCTCTGATATTTTCTTCATTTCTCTAAACAGAATTGCTACATTCTCTGTGCTTTCATAGTACTTTGTTCTTACTGCTACTAAACATTTATGCATGTACAGATGTCTTCACTTTAAATTGGGATCTCTTTGAGATTAGGGACTGCCTTTATCATCCTTTCTAGCACAGTTCCCAGTACTTTCTAGGTGAATAAATGAAAACAATGAAATTGGAAAATAGGAATAGCTTTCACTTTAATGAGTTTTGTTTTAGACATTAATTTTAGACATAATGAATGGTCATACTGAGGTTGAGGGGAGAGCAGCAACTCAGAAGAAAAGACTTTATGGCCAATGATTTAGATGTAAGAGTCACCAGCAAAGACAATAATTAACAACTGATTAGATCCCATGTTTTTCAAGTATGGACTAAAGAAAGGTAGAACATTTATAGGAAGTAGAGGAAGGCTTAGGAGTGGGAATTTGGGATATGGATGGAGAAAGTCTAAAAACATCTGTACTGGGAAAAAAAAACCCAGTTGACACTTTTTCCTGTGAACTTTGTCTTTCATCTTAGGGGTTTTCAGTTTTGGACTATTTCCTATATTGTCATGGAAAATTTTTTCAAAGTTCCACATAAGCAAGCAAATTTAACAAATTCACTGGCTTATGATAGTAAAAATGGTATCTTACGGGGTATTAGGACAAGTTGTATTTATTTATAGGTCTTTACTATGTGCACATTCATAAAACTGTTTTTGTCACTGTCCATTTGCCTACAATAAACCTATAATGTGGAAGGGTATTACTTGTCAAATAAGAAAGTCAATATTTTGCAAATATCAAATGTTCAAAGTCAATGAAGATAGTAATGGTGATGATGTTGATAATAATAAAAGAAAACAGAGCTTAGTTAAGTTGCAGCATGCATAAAATTTGAAATCACTTCTTATAGAAAATTGGAAAATATAAGCATGAAGAAAAAAATTACATTCTATAAACACATCACTCAGTATTTATATATTTTACATAAATTTGTGGGTTTTTTAACATCTTTATTGGAGTATAATTGCTTTACAATGTTATGTTAGTTTCTGCTGTATAGCAAAGTGAATTAGCTATACATATACATATATCCCCATATCCCCTACCTCTTGCGTCTCCCTCCCACCCTCCCTATCCCAACCCCTCTAGGTGGTCACAAAGCACTGAGCTGATCTCCCTATGCTATGCAGCTGCTTCCCACTAGCTATGTAAAACAGATAGCTAGTGTATATATGTCAATGGTACTCTCTTACTTCGTCCCAGCTTACCCTTCCCCCTCCCTGTGTCTTCTTTGGAGAAATGTCTATTTAGGTCTTCTGCCCATTTTTGGATTGGGTTGTTTGTTTTTTTGACATTGAGCTGCATGAGCTGCTTGTATATTTTGGAGATTAATCCTTTGTCAGTTGCTTCGTTTGCAAATATTTTCTCCCATTCTGAGGGTTGTCTTAAATTTACATCACATTGTTTGGATTTATATTGTTAGCTCTTTATCTTAATAGGTTACTTATGTATTTCTTTCCTCATAGAAATGGGAACCGGGCTTCCCTGGTGGCGCAGTGGTTGAGAGTCCGTCTGCCGATACAGGGGACACGGGTGCGTGCCCCGGTCCGGGAAGATCCCACATGCCGCGGAGCGGCTGGGCCCGTGAGCCATGGCCGCTGAGCCTGCGCGTCCGGAGCCTGTGCTCCGCAACGGGAGAGGCCACAAAAGTGAGAGGCCTGCGAAACACAAAAAAAAAAAAAAAAAAAAAAAAAAGAAATGGGAACCTACTGTTTTATATTTTCCATTTCATATGTTATGAACATAGTTCTATGTCAGAAATATACTTCTTATAGCTTTATAGAATTCCATTTATGGATGGATTTGTGAGGTTAAATGAGACAATGTACATGGGGTACGTGGTAGGTACTCAGTAAATGGTAGTGGTTGTTGCTGTTAATATAATGTGTTTAACTCTTTCCCTATAGATGGAATAGTAAGTTGTGCCCAGGACTGGGGATATTAATGTTCTACTTTATTATATACATAGTAGACATTAACTCTTTTCATTAGCTAGAAAAGTTTTTCTTTTTATTTGTTTTAGATGTTAAATATATGGAAGTTTGATATGTTCACTAGTCAAATCTGTCAATCTTACCCTTTGTGATTTCCAGGCTTAGAAAGCTAAATTCTCACTATGATACCATAATAAATCTTGGTACATGATAAATATCAGTGTAAAAAATATATAATTCTGTTTCCTCTTAGTTTTTATTTGGTCTTTTGTGGGTAGGCATATAAATGTATTTAGGTATAGATATTTAAATTTAATGTTTTGTCTGTCTGGTATTTATTTTTAGTGTCTACTCTAAGTCGTTTGTTAGCTGTTACTTTATAAATTGTTGATCATTACTTCAGTATAATTAAATGAACAATTCCTTCTTCCCTTTATTGTTTTATAATGCTCAATTATCATATAATAATCCTTATAGATAATAAGGTTTTTTTGGACTGTCACCAATGAGCTTCTCATTCATGTGCCGGCCCTGTATTTTAAGTTATTAAATTATTCAAACAATATTTTTGAGTGCCTGCTATGTAGGAGGACACCACAATAGGTGCTGTGATTTCAGTAATAGGCAAAACTCCAAAAACATTGTCCCCACTTTCAGTGTAGCTTAGAATTTAGGAAGAAAGGCAAACATTAAAACAATTGATCATCAAATTATATAGCTCAAAAGTGAATTAAAAGTTAAGCAGGAGATGAATAAGTTTCTATGAGAGCTTTCAGCAAAGGGCTGAGGAGATTATGGAAGCAGTGCTTCAGTTGGGATCTAAAGGATGAGGTGATTTAAGTAGGCAAAAGTAAAAGGATGGGTGGTATCACAGGCAGCAGGAACATAAGTGTCTAAAGGTTGGTCAGTGTTGCTGGAGCACCGCCTGTAGGAAGAGAACAGTGCAAGATAAGGCTGGAGAGATAGGCAGGGACATTTCCAATATTGATTTTTATCCTCAGCAGTATAAAACTTCAAAAGTCTTTAGCAAAGAGTTGACATGATTATATTTGCACTGTGATGCAGAGAAGTGATTGGAGTGTGCCAGAGAGAAGGCAAGGAGAGCAACTAGGGAAGTTGGTCCTGGTTGTTGGCAGGAGGGCTCAGTTCCTACCTATGAGGACCTATGAGAGCTGCTTGGGTGTCCTTACAACACAGTGGTTGCCCCGTCTTAGAGCAAGTGATCCAAGAGGTCAAGGCAGAAACTGCAATGTCTTTTATGACCTTGGAAATCACACATTGTCACTTGTTCCATATTTTATTGATCACATAAGTCAGCCCTGATTTGATGTGGGAGTGGATTACACAAGAGGTGGGAATCATTGGGCCCATCTTGGAAGATGGCTACCACAGACTAGACTCAGTGGAATGCCAACATTTCATTGCTGGATAGTGTAATATGGGAGTGCAAAGGAAATTGAAAAGCAGCATAGGAAAGGAAGAAAGCCAGAAAGTTGTAAGGTGAAATCCAGTAAGGTGAAATCCAGTGGAAGGAAAGGAAGGTGAAATCCAGTGGAAGGTGAAATCCAGTGGAAGGAAAGGAAATTTCAAGAAATATGAAGGTGAAAATCCAGTGGAAGGAAAGGAAATTTCAAGAAATATACTCAGAAGGAATGTTAGATGAGAACCGAAAAATATTCACTGGATTTAATGGCATGGATTTAATGGCCAAAAGCTCTTATGTTATAATTTAACATTTATTTTGACTCGCCTCCCCTTATAACCTTTTTTGAAAAGATGTTTTTCCCATCTTTTCTTTGATAATCTTCCTTATGAATTTATGGATGTTTTCATAATGTTCTCCCCAAATTCTACTGTTATTTTGATTGGAATTGTGTTGTTTATTATTTTGTTTGAGAAACAAGTAATTTTACAATTAGGCTTCTCTACTCTGCATATTTCTCTGTGTGTAAATTTTCACTAAATCACCCAAATCAACTTTGGCAATTTAAAAAATGTTATCACAGGTCCGTCATTAAGATGAGTCCTGAGTGTTCTTTTTGTTGTTGCCATTGTGAATGGGATCGTTTCCCTTCCCCCATTACAACCATAGTGTTTTTGATCTGGAAATGTATTACTTTTATCCTTCATTTTATGGATATGGAAACAGGCCCAGAGAAGACAGGTGACTTGGCTATGGTGGGAAGGTTGGGAACCGCAGATCTTGGACATCCAAATCTTATTGTGCTACATGAATAGGAAATCAAGTTGCTCACCTACCCAGTCGAAACTTGTTAAAATTAATACTCCCTTAAAGTATCAGTTTCTTTGTATCAGATTTCTTTTTTAAAATAAATTTACTTATTTATTTATTTATTTTTGGCTGTGTTGGGTCTTTGTTGCTGCATGGGCTTCTTTGTTGCAGTGCACGGGCTTCTCACTGCGGTGGCTTCTCTTGTTGTGGAGCACAGGCTCTAGGTGCGTGGGTTTCAGTAGTTGTGCCACACGGGCTCAGTAGCTGTGACTTGCGGGCTCTAGAGCGCAGGCTCAGTAGTTGTGGCGCAGGGGTTTAGTTGCTCTGCGGCATGTGGGATCTTCCCGGACCAGGGCTTGAACCCATGTCCCCTGCATTGGCAGACAGATTCTTAACCACTGTGCCACCAGGGAAGTCCCTGTGTCAGATTTCAAAGTAGTAGCATACATTTTGTAGCACACCTCCAGTTTTTAACGTTGTCATTTTGAAATATAGTGTCATGACTTGTGGAACTGCCTCTCATCTCCATTCAATTCTCCCAAGACCCGATTCCTACCAGACAGGAACTATTTCTTCTTTGAGGTCTAAATAGACTTAACAACCTATTGCACTGAATAAATATTTAATGAAGATTGAATATTTCCTCTGTGGTGGATCAATTACTCTTGTTGACTCTCTGAGGAAAGCTTTCTTTTTTAATGTCATGTGGTAGGTTAAGAAATTTGGTTTCCTGAATATTATTATTAGTGACAAAGTTTGTTTCAGTTATATAAAAATTCATGTCCCGTAGGTTTTTTCAGTTATCTATTTTTCTTGGTTTATATATGCAGTTTGAATTTTTATGTTATCTCCTGCACAAATCTGAGATTCATTGACCTGGTAGCATGCAGTAAAGTCATTGGCTGTGAGAGTTGGTTTTTTTAGAATTTGTGGTATTTGGAGCTCTGAAAATGAAAAATATTTGCTAACAAGATGTAAGGATAGTTAGTTGTACCTTTTTAATGGAAGAAAATATTTTTTATTGATAAATATCACCAAAACATAAATAATTCTTTTCTTTTAATTAACAAAAATCTGTTTCTTGTATTTTTAACTATCAGTCATATATTTAATTTTATTCTTTTAAACTTCTCTTAACTGATATTAGGTTTAAATGAAATGCTTTTATATTTGCCTGTGGAGTCTCTAAATTTATAAAGTTGATGAAATAACTTGAAAGTTTTCATCTTATAAAACCAGAATCACTATAGTGGAATCATGTAGGGCAAGTTGTTAATGTGGCGTTCAGATGGAATTTATCAGAATCAATTAGAAAAACAAACTCCTGTCATTGAAATGAAAACAGAAAACAATGAACAGGTAGGGGAAAGGGTGCATATATTTTTCATCTTCTTTGTATACTAGTAAGCATATGAACATAATTTTAAAATAGAAAATTCATGCCTAGTGACAAAATGTTCTCCATTTTTAAGGAATAACTTCACTGTTTCCCATATGATAACTTCTGGGACCTATATTTCAATTTAAATAACTGTTGACATTGTTTGGTGTTTATCTTACTAGAGGAAAATCGGGTGAGTGTGTGTGATGACAGTTACTGTTCAAATTTGATAACAAATGTAGAATAAATCAGTTGAGTCATAGTGGTCTGATATCTGTTTTTAAGGTCTTTTTGACCCAGGAGTCTGTGACCTGTGAAATCTCCACTTTTTTGGATTTGTTAAGATATTTTACAATGCAAGGATTTAAATTTACATGAACATCACTGCAGGAAGTTGGCTGATGTAGCCCAAAATGTAAAGGATATCAAGGTATAAATTGGAAAAAGTTGAAGAAGTTCTGACAACAATCAACATGTGTGAGAAGAAAAAGGCTGAAGTTAAGGAAGTTTCTTTCTTCTCCAACTTACTACAACAAAGAGAACCTGAAATTTAACCTGGTATTTTCAATGCTCTGATTACCTCAGCAGCATTCCATTTTGTGAAAGCATTGCCAAGAAAATGTACTCAAATCTTGAGTTACAAACTGTTCTTGCATCTGATTGGAAGGGGCATATAAGTTGTTTATAAGGTATTGCAGATCCAAAGCTGCACAAATGAAGGTTGAGACTTGGGGGAGGGTTCGAGTCAGGGAAGGGAAGCTTCCTAGACATTACAGCTCTGTCCAGAGGCCAAATGGGAGATAAATTACTGCTGGCCACCTCTCTTATTATTGAAATGGTTCAGCCCTGGGCTTTAACTGAAGGCCTTACAGGGTTTTGAAGTGCAAATAGGATGGTGAAGGGTAAACCCTTTTAGGGTTTCAATTTGATGGATTTTTTTCCTGTGTGGATTTCTGGCACTGACTGTGATCTGGAGGAGGCCCTGAAAAAAGAAAAGTTTTGTTTTGTTTTTGATCAGTCAGACAATAAGAACTTTCCACAGGGGTGTACTTTTCCTGCATACAATATTGATCCTATTGTGTTTAAAGTAGATCTTTTAATTGGGTCTTTTTTTGAGTTTCTGCAATGGAACTGCCATTTCAAGGTCACGTCTCTCTCTTGATATTAATGCCAAAGTTTGATAGTGTTGAACGATGTGGTGCTTTTGGACCAGCAGTTTTGGGGGGATTACCTAAGGTCAATATGTATTAAACAAAGTTGTCTAGTTAAAGATCAAGTCCATATTAGAACAAGTCCTTTATATATTGATAAGCAGTCTGTAATTACTTAATCTTTTCCCCATTGAGTTACCTAATTGTATATATTCATTTAATTATTTTATATGCATTATGTTTTGCCAGTATTAAAATAAAAATCAGAAAATTCTGAGATTGTGAAATATTTGTATTATCTTATTTGTGCAGATACACTGAAGAGTTTGAGGAAATAAAGGAAACATAAAACAATGTTTAAGAAAAAGATATGTTGATTTATCAAGTTGAAAATTTTTCTTTTACCCAACAAATAATCCAAATGCAAGAGATAAAATAAAGTATCTTTTAAATTTTATATTTTTTTTAGTAAAATAGGAATGAGAAGAGTCATTAGTGACTTCAAAGAAAAATAAGTGTAACTTAAAGGTTTTTTGTGCAAAAATTTTAAAGAAAAATTAAAATATTTGTACTAAAGAAATGCCATTGTAAATGCTGGCATTTCTTCTTAGAAATAAGGTTGACAGAACTTTTCTTGAGCACTTGACTTTTTATTTTAGATTTAACAAAGATATTTTTATCATTTACCCTGTTTGAAAATGATGATGAATTTAGCTGCAGCAGAGTTCTGTGTTCCTTGATATCTGTTATAAAAACGGGTTGTTAATCCTCATAATTGACATTGATCACAATGTTCTTAATTGCCCTCCAAATCAGTTGTTGTTTTTCTGTTCTTCTAAAATTCCCCTTCACGGTATTTAAATGTTAGAGTTAATTTAAAATTAAATTTAAATGTTAGAGTTTAAATTTGTCTTTAGCTGCATGAAGATTTTAAGTAAGATACTTAAAAAAATGAAAACCAAAACCCAAAAAAACCTAGATGACATCAAGCAGAGTCCCCTGCATCTACAGCATCCATGTCATTAGTTTGTTGCTGGGAGATGTTAATATGACCTTTTCTTTGTTAAAAAAGAGAGCTGTAGTCCTTCCCAGAATCCTCTTGTTAACCGTCTCTTTAACCCAAGTTGGAGGTTGTCTGATGAATGAATGATGAGCTTCTTTTATGAGCTACACATATTGTTGACATTGTGTTATGTATTGCTTTTTAATTTCTAACGTGTTTTTAATTTGCAAAGTATGCATATGCCTTTCACAGCGGCAGAACTGAGCCAGCATTTCTGAGTCTAGATATTGCTTTATGCAAACGAGATGGGTCAGCCTTAAGGATGCTGTATCATAAGCCTTAGATTTACTGAAACACACATGTAAATGAATTTCACTTTGAATATTGTTGAATGAAAGAAGATACTTGAGGAAGGCTTTTTTCCCCAAGACCTTCTCTTGCCTCTTGGCAAGTGAATTGCCCCAATATAAAAGCATTGAGGGGGGAAAAGTGAGCTGCAGAGTGAAAAGGCAATCCACAAATAATCACTCTTTTCTGCCTTTGATTGTGTCAGATTTTTTTGTGTGTGTGGCAATTGTTTTCTTTTTTGCTTAGAAGAGGTTTATGGTCCAATGTCTGTCAAGTCAGCCCCTGTCTTAAGGTTACAGTTGTATTTCTCTCTGGAGTTCCTAGAGGTGATGTTATCTTTTGTTCACTCAGGAGTGTGGTGGTTCCTGAGAGCATCTGTCACTTTAGGCATTACAAGATGGATGGGTCTCCAGTGAACTGCTGGTTGAAGCAAATGGTGAAAATAAGAAAAGACAAGGGGTTTCAGGGTCTGCAGAGAGGACAGACAACAAGGAAATACTGTTAGAAATCAAGAGTAAGCTGAGCAATAGAGGAAGAGGGAGCAAAGATGGATCATATGTCCTTTTATAAACATCTTGGAAATCAGAGTCTTGGGGTGGCTGCTGTGATCTGAAGGGGACATCTGCATCATGGTAAACAATTCTGTGCTTTGGATTTTCAAAATGTGTCTGGACATTTTTTTTTAAAAAAAGGTGTGGGAAAAGTGTTGGGAAATTACAAAGATATAGAATGTTTTATGTAAGGATTTTACTATTTGGAGAACTAGTCTTTTAAAATGTGGTAAAGATTTACAAATTCTTTTATCTGTAATATATTACAGATAAATATTCTTTATATGTAATTTTTTATTATGCTTTCCTTCCTCTTTTCTTTTTTTTTCTTTTCTTGTAAGCATTTGAGCATCTGTAGATAATAAAACGTTTGAAAAGTTTCAGCTACATAACTAACATCCTTACTGTTTACTGAAGTTTCTTTGATATTTTTGCAGTGGAATTCTGAAAATTCTATGCTTATGCCTTAGGGAGGCTGGGGGGCAGACATTAAGTAATTTTAAGTAACCTTCCACTTAATTTAATAGGCTCTTTGATGAGAGAAATACAATCGTTATTGATCTGTGAGAGCAAGGCGGAGATTTTGTATTATATTTAGAAATTCATTTTGTTGGTGAACGTCAAAATTTGTGAATCCCAGCTGATACAAAGTCCCTTCTGTGGTAGAGAAGGAACAGGAAGGAGGTTGGCCGGGGAGTAAGACAGGGGAAGGTGGTGTGTGTATGCGGTTGAAAAAAATGATTTTGTCAAAGTTTTTGGCGTTCGTCTATGAAAAAGACCATAGGTTGAAAGGCAAAGAAATTAAGATGATTAGAAGCTCTAAGCTATACAAATGGTGGAGTATCTTCCTTCTCTATGGGTGTAAATAATAGATGAAAGAGTAAGAGTGACAACAAAGGATCAGGTCGTTTAAGAGAATGTGTGCAGCCTGAGTAGGGGTCTGTGGCCCGGGGCCAAAGGTCTTAGCTTTGAGTGTAATTAGAAGAAAATACAAAAATGTCATTACTAGCAGGTGAAGTGTGCAGCACGTGGCCAAAAATTAGCAATTTTAGACTCTGAAGCAATTGGAATTGGATTACTGACCTTTTTTTAAAATCATTAAGGTCCTTGTGGAGTCATATAGTTTCATTGGCAGTAATGCAGTTTGACCTTGCTGACCATATGGGGTAATCTTGGGTTCGGATGGAGGGAGCAAGACTCCTGACTTACAAAAAGATGTCTATTTGTGGGTGGGTGGGTGCAAAATACATGAGATTGAAAATCTGCGACTTGCATTTTTAATTGTTCTTTTGCCTGAAGACGTTCTTCTGACAGTAAGAGAGGTAAGATATTTTTATTTCAAAATCTAAAATGGTTCTTTTCTCTCTTTCAAGTTGGCATAAAAGGAGAATAAAATGAAAGCCTTTTTTTTAGAAATATATGTTAATATAACTTTAAATGTTTTAGTGCCATAAATATGCATTTTGAAATTAGACCATTCTTAAGAAAATCCTCTTTTCTTTTTAGACACAGTAACAAAATAGAAACACTTCTAAGTTATGTAAAAAACAATGACAAATAGTTTTTATTTCACTTGATGCCTTATGACTGTATTTTCTATTTTTTCCATGCAATAGTTTATATTGACTATAATCTAGCAGAGAGAATAATATGCACACTGTAATTTTCAACCAGTTATATGTAATTATAATTATTTAATTTCTTCTAAGAATACACTACTCAAAAGCGTAGGAAACTGTAGCTCTTTTTATTCTTGCAGGCTTTCTTCCTTGGAAATTATTAAAGCGTTCATTTCAAAAAGTAGAAAAATAATTTTAATCAATATAGTTATGTTTTAAATTTTTGATACTTCTTTGGGAAGGTAAATTTTGGTCAAGCACCAGAGATTATAAAACTCAAACTCCTTAGGGTAAGGAAATTACCTTTCACTAATTTCATTTCTGAAAATAAAAATAGTCTCTGGGCTTTAAGCATTATGGTAACACCTGTCCAAAATGCAGACTTAACAGATTTATTCAACTTATATTTAGTAGGGGGAACTCTTCAGAAAAGAAATTCTTTTTGAGTATATAAAGAAGGAGGAATATCTATATTTGCCATTTATGACATATGGAGTTGTGTAAGAGTTTGATAATCCATTTCTAATTGGAATTTTTGTAGAATTGTAAATATTTAAATTACCGTATTATGGAATATAATGCATTTGGAAATTAACTCATGTCTTTACGTATATATTATTTTTTATGTTTTTGCAGGTACAAAAAAGCTTTAAACAAGTAAAATCTAGGCAACAGGCTCCCTGAAGTGTTGACAGCCCAACTTAATCATGAACGTGATTCAAAAATGTTAATAAATAAACCAAGGTATTGTACAATTATAATATGCCCCCTTTCAAATTTTTTAAGATCAAATATTTTTTGGAATATATTTAGAATTTAGATACTTTGGTACTTAAACTGATGAAGCAGATATTTCTAAGAGCTCCTCTCCTTCTGTTTCCTCTCCTCCCTGCTTTCCTCTCCCCTCCCCCATCCTCTCCACCAAAAAACAAAAACAAAAACAAAAAAAACACCCAAAACAAAACACTTTCTCAGCTCCAAGGTTTTTTTTCTTACAACAGCCTCTGTGTTATATTTCCTGTATACCTAAATTAAGACAATAAGAGTTCAGTTCTCGATTCTTCTTTGTTGATTGTGGTTTTATCTTTCAAGTTGTCTAACAAGAGAGACATCTAGATTATTGGCCTCTGCAGAAAAACCCAAACCATATCTAGTGACCACATATATTTAAACTTTTTATCATATAATAGTATCCTGAGATGTATGTTTTAAAAATTTTATAAAAGTTTTCTTTTTCTATTTTTGGAAGCCTTTTAATTTAGAAAAGAAAAAAAGGTGATACTGTCCTTTTTTCCCTCCTATGTCAAAGAAAATCAAAAGTGTGCTTAGAATTGAGAATTTAGGGATACTGTTTAGGTAACTCTTGTCTGTTCAGGGCATAACCCAAGACTGGCTCCCTCCTTTTGGAAGTTAAAACGTGCTTCAATAGCCTGGCATTTCCAAAAGAGGCCAAAGATCTTTTCCTCTTTTATGACCCATCGTATCCTTTTGAGGCCAAAAAGAACAAGAGGGTCATTGCCACTTTAGCCGGGTCCCTGTTTGTTCCTTCATGGTGACCACGCAGATCCTGAAACCTAGTATTGGCTTAACATTTGGGCCTGGAACATCTGGAAAATGGTCTGAGAAGGAGCAGAGGAGACAGAGAGAGGGAGAACTGTTGCGTTTTGTTACACCAGGTGCTAGGAGGAAGCAACATTGCCTTTTTGATATGGGAGGCAAATTCTGCAGGCCCTGGAGTTAGGCTTCAACAATTGAAGAGGTCAAAGGACAGCTGAGTGGGGTCAGTGAGACACCATGGGGTGTATTTTGTTACTGAGTAAAAGGAGCAGCCTCCTAAAACCTTAAAGGATTCTCTTGAAAATCTGTGTTGTGAAAAGGTTTTATGAGTCTCATGGCAAAAACTCCTGATTTATCTAAGGAATGCTTGCTTTTGTCTAATGGAAGGATAATCCTTACCAAATGTTGGCAACTACTATAAGAGTCAATATAGGTCTGAAAGAACAGTTAGGGTTTGAAGTGTACTTTGCTTTCCAAAATGTTTATCATTTTAATGTTTGTCTCTCAGTGAAGAATTTTACACTGTTGAAATACCACCTTTTTCTTTCCTTGGAGCAGAAAGTGGCATGTCTGGGGGTGGGGAGGGGAGGTGGGTAAGGAATGAGCTTACATTAATTTTAAAATTATTCTAACAAGCTGTTGACTGACCCCAAAGCAGGATATTATAAACCTTTAAAAACTCCAAAACTTAACTCTAAAAAGTTCTTTGACTTTATTTTAACATACAAAGGGAATACATGGCACTTCATGTGCCATTTATTTTTGGATTACAGAAGTTTTGTTTTTTTAATTTAGTTGTATTTCATAGAAATGGGTATCAGTTGATGAATAACTTTAAAACTTGGGTTTCTCCCTGACTGTGTTTCTTGTGCATTTTGTAGTAGTAAGAAGAAAAACAATGTCAGAGTCAAGAATAGAGAATAAGAAAAACAAATAGAATAAATAATTTTCTCTTTGAAAGGAAATGGAGAAAGTGGAGCAATCTGCATGTGGTAAGAACTCTTTGCCATGCAGCCCGTGACTTCAAGATACCACTTATATGATTGTGGAGACTTTCGAAGGGTGTTGCCACCTGGCAGATAGGTAGTAAAAGGTAGAGGAATTTGGCAGTATTTTTATAGCCCAGTTTATATACTATATACATGTACCTAGACATAGAATGTGTGTATTACAATACGTGTAGTAAAGAGGAAAAGATAAAATGATGAGTAGTATAAAATAGGCTTTGTTAAGCATTTTCTTGCTAATGTATAACTTTACAATAAGTTTGAATTACTTGTGGGTGTGATTTTTTAAATCCTTTTAAATAATTATTCATTTTAAAGCCACATGTACATACATGTAAGGCTTAACGGTGCAGTGTGCTCTGTGTCTATTTTTTCAAGGTTAAAGTGCCTTTCAACAACTAATTTAGAAACCTAAGTGTAGTGACTGATAATTGCCTAAAGAAAACCCACAGCTGTTTAAGTAGCACTGAAATTGTGGCAAAACTGACAAATACAATTAGCAATGTTAATAAGATAAGAAGATGGAAAGTCAGGAGCAGATGACCAAGTGGAAAGCTGAAGGCAGCAGGAGTAACACATCCCTATAAGACCAGAATGTTCACAGTTGCTTTGAATTTCCAGTGCTTTTCCTTTTAAGCTAAGCCCCTCTTTTACTATCTGAATTACCAGCTGAATGAGTGTTTGCAGGTTAAATAATTCAGATACGTGTGTTCAGTTCCTAACTCACATCTGATTTTGAAAGAAGACAGCAGTAGCAGTTAAGAAAATCAGTCAGATTTTGCTGATTCCAAGGCACAGTTTTATTCGTGGTGCTTTTTAAAAGTCAATTTTAAATGTATTTCTATTTGACTCTAATTACTGAGAGTGGGAATTTCTTTACCCCTCTTTGCACCCTTATAATTCTTATTAGTCAACTACATATATTACAAAGGAGACCAAAGCCCCTGTTTTGTTTTATTATTACGAAAACAAAACAAAAAACCTGCAGAAGTCTTTAATGTGTTCTTATTAATTATATTTATCTGGTTAATGTTCATAGCCTGATTTCCAAACAATTTCTTAGGAAAATTAAGTGGGGATAGGTAAATGAGAAAAATTAGGTGAATGTTACATGCAAAATATTTAATCATTTGTGTTCTTCCCCTTATACTTGTTAAAGCGTCCTATGAAATTTGGAAAATCATTGTAGTATCTTTTGAAATTCTACTCTGCATTTGGGAAATTGGTTTTTGCCTCTGGTGCTTTATGCAGATTTTAATGATTGTTGTGATAAATCCCCAGAAGTTTTTTCTCTCGGAAACCATAGAGACTCCTAACTCTCTGAGTGTGGCAGCCTTGATGGATGTGGTAAGCCACACTTTGGAAGCATTTCTGGTTATTTAATGTTTTCTGTTCTGGATTATTGACTCTTCTCCTTGTTGAAAAATTGGTCTCTGGTGACATGGTAGAGGTCACACGTTGCCTATTATTGTTTTGTTTCTTTGATCTAACACAGCGATTGCCTCTGGTAATTATACTAGTTCCAGAGAGTCTTGATGAGATGTGTTTATTTTACAGAAGAATTTCTGGTATTTCAAGGAAGAAAGTAAAATTTCCAGTAGTAACACGTAACTCCTTGTCACAAAGGAAAAATAGCATTGTCCTTTATCTTTTAATTTTGACAGATTTTACATAATCATTATGAAATTAGTTCATATATGACAGTAATTATTTCTATGGCAATTTAAGACGTATTGCATATCTGTAAGTATATTGGTAAAAACAGTTAATTTTAGAATAAAGTTACTAGGGCTAGGTTTTTATTTCAGTACTTAAAATACTTTTGGCTTCAGAAACTGTCAAAAGAAAGTCACCCAGATTTAAATGTACAGAACTATTAAAAAAGGTTGGAAACTTTGTGTTTTAATCTGCATTTTCTAAAGATTTTCAGCAAGTAGGATGAATAAAAATGAAATAGAACACTTTTGTTTTGAATGCATCATTAATTTTGTGCTTTTTTTGGAATGTGCTTGGGAAGAGATAGTATCTCTTCAAACCTGTTTAATGTATAATTGGGTAAGACACAAAAAAGCTCAATGTATTCTTTTTTTTTAAACTCAACTCCAGCTGTAAACACAATATTTTCCCCCAGGTGATTGCAATTTAATGGGGGAGTCAGACAAATACTAGACCCAACTAATTTTAATTAAGAGCAACAAATATCAATTTAAATGGATAAATAAAATGCAAAAAGCACAAAAGAGAGAACTGTGAATAAACGCTTGTTTTTAATTTTGAATTATAAACTCTTTGAGAACTTGAAAGAGCCATGTTTGATTTCTTGCTCTAGTAGTTACACATTATCACTCTCATCAGTGAATATTTTTGACAGAGAAAGGACATGTAAGCAGTAATGCCTATAACAAGTAACTTTTTTATATGAAGTCAAAGAATCTGATAGCTATAAGGGACAATAACGATTTGTATGTATGATTGTAAAATTTCTTAATAAGTGAATTGTATATACCACCAAATACCAGCTTTTGGAATTTTTACATTGCTGGTCATTTGTTCCCAGAACAACGCCCCCAAATCTACTGCTGTGCCCAACACATATAAGGAGGTGCCTCAACTTTTCTTAGTATCCTCGATGTAGCACAAGCTTAAAAAAACCCCACATATTACTTCTAACATTTTCTGCACATTTATTTTGTGCCAGGCACTATTCTAAAAATATTATATGTGTATAACTTCTCATGTATTCTCACAAAAACCTATGATGTTGATTGTACCACCCCATTTTACAGATGAGAGATTAAGTAACTTGCCCAATATCATGCAGGGTAGTAGGTGCAGGATTTGACTTAAGGTCATGTGACTCCAGAGCCTGTGTGCTTAACCGCTTCAATAGTGGGATTTCTATAAATGCTGCCTGCCTGGGTGGATGATTGTTAAACTTTGGAAAGTGGGTGACAACATCTATAGAGAAAAAGATAACAAACCACTGACAAGTTATACGAAGTTGTCTATTTAGTACTATGCCTGGCACAGTCAATAAATTGTGCCTTAAAAAAAAGATCAAACCGAAGACGACTACACACACATACACACACACACACACAAACAGAATGTATCATTTTCACTCTCACCTTTTTTTCTATTTCAAATAGCTTGGTTTAGTGGGGGAAAATAAAAACATGGGCTTTTGAGTCTAAATTTGAATTCTAGTTCCATCACCTACAAACTAGATAACCTTGTCTCCTTGAAGAAACTGGATCAGTTGCTCTGTCTACCTGTCCCTCTTTCTGAATCTGCTTGTTTCCACTTGGTTTCATTTAACTTGGTCCTCCATCCTATAAATGGAAGTTAGCTCTAGAGTTTGACTACATTCCTTACACCCTTTGGCAGGAATATGTCCTAGGTAGTGTGTGTGCTTCATATTGTCTCCCATGGGGAGGCACACGTGTCTCATTGCCTCACTTTTAGTGATGCTAAACTTGATCAGTGGTTCAGGAGGTGACAGACCCCTCCGCATCAACCTTTTATCTAATGGTTTCACTTATTCTCATTGCCTAAATGAATTTTGCATTAAGGGCTGCGAAGTGATCATTTTAAAATTCTGTCATTCTTTCTACATTTATTAATTGGAATTCTTCATCAAAAAAATAAAAACTCTCAAGAACCAGGGCTGTTTGGATTCTTCAGAGTATAGGATGAGCAGGATAAATGTTTCACTCTTTCCTTTTCCTTTTAGTAGCATGCAATCAGGTGCTTTGTTTGGGTTTTTTTTTTTTTTTCCCAAGAGGAGTTCTCTTTTTCTACTTGAGAGGCAAAATTAATTTGCACATTTTTATATTTTAAATGTGCTTCAGTCCATTGCATTTATTCTCTTTTATGTTCTGTTTCTCTCATCTTTGGCCCGTGGGAACGCTTCATGTTGATTCCTGTCTTTTGACATGACCAATTAGTCTCTGATAGCTCCTTTGCTTTCTGGCACAAGATATTCAAGGATCATAGTGTGTACAGTTGTCCCACAGTATCCACTGGGGGGATCGGTTCCATGACCTGCCGCAGATACCAAAATCCACAGATGCTCAAGTCCCATAGTCAGTCCTTGGTAACCACGGATTCAACCAACCACATAATGTGTAGTTCCAAATGTGGTATTTCCTGCCCCAGACCTGGAATTGGAGCCTTCAGGGAGACTTGATTCTTTTCAGTGAGTATGCTAGTAGGAAACCAGAGAGTACTAGGAAGTGCTTATTGTTTGTTGAATTGTCATTGCTTCTGGGACTTTTCAGTAGACAAAGCTTGGAACTACAAATTTGAAACCTTCTAAAAACTATATATTCCCATCTACCTGCTCCATAACCTAATTTGCTATTAAAACCAGGCAACCCTAGTGTCTTAGATTCAGTTCTTTTTCTTTTACACCCTACAGCCCTCCCTCGGTATCGACAGGGCATTTGTTCCAGAATCCACCAAATCCACCAAAATCCACGGATGCTCAAGTCCCTTATTTTAAATGGCTAGAATAGTTGGTCCTCCGCATCTGCCAGCTTCTGCATCCTCGGATTTAACCAACTGAGGACTGATTTCATGGTTAGGTGCAGAAACCCGCTGCTACCAAAGGCCAACTGTACATGATTTTAAAAAAAAAAAAATCAGAGTTCGTCTTGTTCTTACTAGTCACTAACTGTGATGAAACCTTTTAAAAACTACTTTTAAAAAAATTAATGCTTACCTTCTCCAGAGAGTTGGTATTAAAAGTCAACCTTTATTAATAGCCCAAGTGCAGTACCTTGAAAATATTTTTACTTGGTCAAAAGAACTTGTTGAGGGAGATGGTTGGGTCAGTACAAGTGTATCATAACTGGCAAAAAATGCTTCGGAGTCTTATGCTAGAAGGTAGTAGTAGAAATGCCAACTCTTAATGGGAGTTTCTTGGTCTAAACACTGGAATGAATTTTATTTCCCCTGGAATCCTAAAGTACCAGGAAGAGGGTGGGGGTGTGCACATTGCAAATTCCATTGTTCTTACTGTCTTTTTGAGTAATAAGTCTATTTTTAAAACTACTTGTTCAGGGATAGTCATAGAGTTGGGATTAACTCAGTTGCTATATGATATTTTCCTTTTCATTTATTGTTATAATATTGTTCACTACTTTAAAACTTGGAAGATACCAATAAGGAAATAGAAAGATCATTTAAAAACAACTCCACCCCAATAGATAAATATTAACAGTTTATTTTATGTACTTCTAGACGTTTTTCTGCTTGCATTGATATTATCTTTACAAGAAGAAATGTATTTATGAAATTTCTAGTAAATTCATATCATATTATCAATATTGTAGTCTTTTTCTTGTGACTTCTACCTACCTAAATTGTGTCCTACCATGGATGAATGAGGGAAATTGAAATTAAATGGTGTTAACTTTTTAACAGTAATAGATTGGGCAATATCTGAAATCTACTACTTCTTTTTACACGGATGCGAGAAGAAAGACAAGGAAGATACAGTCTCAAATTCATTTCTTTTTATCATTCTTTAGGAAACTTTCTCTTGTCTTCACGAGAAAAATTAAATTTCTTTTAGAAAGGGGAAAGATTGGAGGAAGATAGGAAGAGTTATGTAAACATGCCTAATACTTTAGGGAGTTGATAAGAATGTTTTTGATTTCTAGATTTGCCACATAATGAATTAATGAAACATGACTGCATCTTCTAAAGTTGAAAACAATGGGGAAAAACGGGTATCAGCAAGAGGATTTCCAAAGTCAGGGGACATGATGCCAAATGATCTGATGCTTTGGAGTCCAGGGGCAGGCCTGTGCTTCCTCTCCTGTATGTGTACACAGCCAGCCCTCTGTATCCAAGGGTTCTGCATCCACAGATTCAATCAACCTGCCTATTCGGAGGGCCGACTGTACTATCCTTTTAATGTATGGGACTCGAGCATCTGCCGATTTTGGTACCCACCAGGGTCCTATAACCAAATCCCTGAAGATATCGAGGGGCAATTTAGTTATTCTTTGTGAAGTAATTTACTCTTTGTTCATTTTTACCTTTCATCTAACATTTAAAGTGAGGTTTGGGTTTTTTTAATTGAAGAGAGAGGTGGTGTTTTTATTTTGTTTCAATTTTTTAAATAGTTGCTTGGTTTTGTGTCTATTCATCCCATATCCTACGTTCAAACTCCCTTTTCAGCCTTGTCTTGCAGCCATGATATATGTAGACAAGGACAAATCAGCAAACAAAAATCTTCTTCCTTGATTTTAATTAATTAATTTATTTATTTTGGCTTGGCTTGGCTTGCCAATTTAGGAGTACTATATGGAGTATCCATTCCCCAGTTGGGTCATTATTGTAGGTGTTTTAACAACTGAATGGCATACATGATTAGATAGCCTAAGACGGCTGTTGCTGGAGACAAACTGATTAGAGTCCACTCCTGTCTCTTGGCCTTTTCTCATAGTATGACCTTGGGCAAGTTCCTTAACTTCTCTAGGCCTCGGTTCTCCTAAAAATGGGGGCAGTAACAGTATTTTCCTGGCAGTTAGTAAGTTCTCCATGTTACTATTATTATAATGGTTCAACAAAGAATGTTTCCTTTCACATTTCTTGACAATAACAATGATGACAATTACTGCTACTACCATCACCACTATGACCATCACTAGTAAGAATAATAATGACAGCAGCAGCTATATCATCTGCCTGCTAGGTGCCTACCACTGTGATATGTGCTTCATATATAACTGAACATTTGAAAAATCAGAATATATATATGTATGTATTCTGAAATCTGATCTGATGCTTTATAAAAGCCTTTGGAGAGTTAGGTTAAAGGAAAATTTTCTCCTTGTTTCCTGTGTACTTAATAACTACTATAAAAGTAGTTATTGCATTAATAATTAACTGCATTAATAATACAGTAATTATTAACCATGAAACCACTGACAAAAAGGGAATGAAAACATTACTGATCAAGTTGTAGCTTCTTGCAGTGTGTATTACTTCTCCTTTCCATTTTCAGCAGAAAAAGAGTTGAGGAGAGATGATGGAGGCATTAGCAGGCACCTGTTTCCAAAGCTACTCTTTTCCTTACGGCTCCAGTCCCTATTCCTAAAGCCACCAGTGATAGAAGCTGCCTGTTCTACTCCACCCTTCTTTTGTCTATCTTTCTGTAGAGAAGAGAAAAAGGCTAGAGCAGAGAGGCACCAAACCACACTGTCATGGTGGTTTGTACTTGATTCCACTTATATTTTGAGCAATTAATTAGTGGTGCAGAAAGAGCTCATATTGGGTACCATCCCTTTCTTAGAGATTTCCTCAATACCCCAAGAGTGCCTATTTGCATCTCAGAGGTCTGTAGTACTATAACAAAACATTTAATATAGTTTTCCCTGTGTAATTTCACAGTAATAAAAGAAAACATGGAAAAGCAATACAGTGCAGTCTCACAAACTTAATGTCAGCCAGAGACATAAAATATCTGCATATGTACAGAATTCACAAGTCTGTTCTTTTTGTATTTCATTTAACAACTGATTCTAAAAAGTATTTCTCCATTTTCTGACCTGAAGTTAGATTTATTCACGCTGACTCTTAGTAGGATGCTATGTCATTGCAGGCCCTGGGGGCTGTTTGAGATTCAGAGGAAAGGAAGGCTGGTAATCTAGGTGGATAAGGCCAATGATTTCAGTGACCCTAAATATTACAGCATATGATATTAAGAATACACTGCACTAAAAAAGCTTTTTCCTTTGAACTCTGCCCATCTTTGGGTAGCATTGAACTGTCAGTGAAGAACTCCATACTCAGCACTAAACAAGTTTGGGGCCAGTTCTGTCATTCTTCACCTTATCATTATCATTTTTAAAACTGCCCAGTTATGTTTTCATCTGGAATAGTCAGCCCCTTCTTTTTACGCTCCCAAGGCTGTTCCATGGGTACTTCCTGTTGGCTTCGTCTGAGTATTGCTCAGGATTATGCTCTTGTAGGATTATGTGTATGTTTTATGGTGGTGAAACTGGATCGCCCATGTTTATGTTACTTTAATATTTTAATCAGCACAATATTCATTTGATATATGTCATATTACTCCTTAAACTATGCTTAAATTGAAGGGATTGAGATCATGCAATCTTCCATGTATAATTGGGCACTTCTTTATTCAACTAAAAAGATCTCTTGGAGAATGTAGGTTTTCAATGATGAAAGGAAGATAATTTGTTGAGCAGGTAATAGATTAAGAAGAGGCAAGATTTCTAGGCATTTGGTGCTCTGGAGAAAGGCTAAAGGTCCACCTTTGAAGTTATTCCATTGTTCTCCACGAATAAAAAATCCCATGGTTGACTGTGCTAGTTCCTGGTATTTTGCTCCCTTCAACAAGGAAGAAAGGTAAAATGGCTATTCGATTTTGACTTAGATGCATAAACTAGTGACACAGCATATTTCTCTTCCAACCCGCACCCTGTTTTGATTATGCGTGGTTCTGTTTAAAAATAAATTGCTTTAGAGAAATTAAATGTTTATAGTTGTACTGGTGGGGTTTTAGAAGCTTGGGCAAAAACTTGGTATTTCAGGAAAATTTCATTTGACGGGCTTTGTTGATTTTCTGCCACTTACAACTTTGAATTGGGTATTATATGTATACTTTTGTGTATGTACTTATTGTAAGAAAGAACCTAGTAATTTATTTTTTCCAGTTTTACTGATATGTAACTTATATATAACGTGTATTAGTTTTAGGCATACAACATAACTATTTGATATGTGTATATATTACAAAATTATTACTACAATTAGTTTGGTTAACATCCATCACCTCACATAGTTACAAAATGGTTTTTTCTTGTGAAGAGGAACCTAGTAATTTAAATCCATGGCATTTGGTTTCTTATTACCTACTTTGAGAAAGGTTGTCAAAATATGATTACAGCTTTTCCTCCAAATCATAGGAATCTCCAACAAAGCTTTGATAAACTGAGACCCTCCGATGGGAATCTCTGTATACTATTCACTGCTACCAGAAATCATGTAAGAAGCCTCCTTTGCTATATATAGAAGCAGTTCAGGGCCACCAAAATCTCCTATGGAGCTCCTTTGTGTGATCTAGGAAACCTGAGAGGAGGGTTGAGGTGTGGTATGCATCACCCCTTCTCTGCTCATGGGTCATCACCACTGGATCTTGGCTCCCTTTACCTGCTGAGCCCGATGCATGCTCAGGGTCCTCTCAAATAGTCCTCCAGGGAGTCAGTCAGAGTTGGAGATACAGATGAAATTTAATATCTACCCCTCTCCTTGATGGGGAAAGTGGAGCTAAGATATTCTCAAAATTGCGTTTCTTGAAATGGGATTTACCCAAGTTAAGCCCATCCTCTAGGAGTGCAAGATTTGTCATCTAGATATTGAGTCCTGGTTCTGACCTTTACCAGTGGGGTGATAGTGGGCAAGTCACTTGGCTTCTCCAAGCCTCAGTTTTTTCATTTATGAAGTGGGAAGAGGTCATACCTACTTCAGAATACTGAGGATTAAATAAAGTAATTTTTGGGAAGTGCTTGGTATACTGTCTAGCCCAACAGTTCTTAGACTTTTCATCTCATAACCGCTTCATACTCCTAAAAATGATTGAGTTTTGTTTATGTATATTATATTTATTAGAATTAAGAAAATTTCAAAGTATTTATTAATTTAAAAAATTAACAATAAGCCCATTATATAGCAACATAAATAACATGAAAAATAACTGTATTTCCCCAAAAAAAGTTAGTGAAAAGAGTAGTCTGTCTGCTTCTGCATTCAATCTGTTGCAATATCACACATCATATAGCCTCTGGAAAATTCCACTGTAAACGTATGAAAGAATGAGAATGAAAAAGGCAAATGATATCCTAATAATAGTTTGAAAAGAGTTTTGACCTCATGGAACCCAGAAAAGGTCTTGGGGACCTCAGATCAATCGTTAGCATAGCCAACATTTAGCACCCAATAAATTTAGTTATTGATCTGTATGGAAGTTTTTGTAACTAGTGATGAGAAGTAAAGGCGATTGCTTCAAAACTTCTTGTTCTGTACTTTCCTAAAGGGTCCCAAATAAGACTGTGATTCAAACTAAGCAAAAGAAATAACATTGTTTTTTAAATAAATACTAATAATACACGAACAAGTTCTTTGAATTTTAAAAGGCTCAAATCTTGCTTTCAGGAATTTGTCAAATGTATTATCATAAAGCTTTTATTTTTTTTTTCTAGAGAAGACTCTTTTTCCCTCCTAGGGTAATAAGATCTTAGTAGAGAGAGAAGTAATTTGATATTTACTCTGAAACCACTGATACTGTTCCTATGGGGTTTTGGCAGCCCACCAGTTTAAGAAGGTGTGGCCCCATTGTCACCATGCTGGGCTTCACGACTGACAGGTCAATCTTGATTTACTAGTTGGAGAACCTTCACTTAAAGCACTTATTATGGTTTGATCCTCAGATACAAGATCCCTTAAAGGGGATTTTTGAAAGCCCCTTTGGATTCTAAAGACAAGAAGCAAAAGTGATGTAACAGATAAATTGATAAGGTGTCTCAAGAAATATAGGTAAAGTTCATATAGTTCCAATCTTAGGATATATGGGTATAGTTTATATCAGCTATCTGTGTACTTTGCAGACATATGGCCCTCTAATTGTATCAATTTTCTCCTTTCTCTTTTTCCTTGGGAGGTAGTGTAGACCATGGGGAATTCATATGCTGGGCAACTGAAATCTGCTCGATTTGAAGAAGCTCTCCACAACTCCATAGAAGCCTCTCTCAGATGTAGTAGTGTGGTACCACGACCAATTTTTTCCCAGCTTTACTTGGACCCTGACCAGCATCCTTTCTCATCTGCAGGTAAGTTTCTCAATCCCACACATTTCTAGACTCCTTTTAGTAGAAGTGGGATCTCCAAATCTGGGGGTATCTGAAATAAATGGGTTAAATGTTAGCCAATGCCAGTCTCCCTGTCCTCAGATATTTTTCAGAACTATGAATTTTTCTTTTGGTTATTTTCCCACAAGCATTTTTATTAAGTTAGCTATGATTTATTTGCTTACCCAGATGTAAAACCCAAGGTGGAGGATCTGGATAAAGATTTGGTACACCGCTACACTCAAAATGGAAGCCTGGATTTTTCTAACAATCTAACAGTAAATGAAATGGAAGATGACGAAGATGATGAAGAAATGTCTGATTCAAATAGCCCACCAATTCCCTATTCACAAAAACCTGCCCCCGAAGGGTCTTGCACTACAGATGGTGGGTTGCCTTTTTTTTTTTTTCCAATTCCTCTAATATTGTCTGGCTAGTTTCCAATCATTGCATGGGGTGCTCAAGGCTGGGAACCAGTAATTACAGAAAGGAATGAGGAATGATTATGCTTTCACTCACATTATTGCCTGTGATTTCATAGCAGGTGTCTATTAAGAAAGACAAGCATTATCACCCCATCTTGTAGATGAAGAGACTGAGATTCACAGCAATTGAATGACTTCTCTGAGATGGTATATGGCAGAGGCAAGCCTAGACCTAGCTCAGGACTTTTTCAATGCTCCAGGTGCTTCCTGCAAGAATGTGACTCCTTCAGAAACTTTATTTTAGTGACCTCTCTTTCTGTGTCTTTCTGTTCCACTCTCAAAACAATTACAGAGATATCAGGTGTTTTAATATTTACCTTTTCCATATATTTTGAAAATTCATCCAGTATACTGTTATCTCTAGAAGATTAAAATGAACATATTTTGATAATCCCACTTTATTTATCTTCAACCTCCTCTTCTACCAAGGCTTTAACCACACTTTTAAAAAGAAAATCCTACGTAGAATGTTTTCAGTATTTCATGGTTTTGGTGATGTAACAACTTAAATTATACTCACTTACCTCCATTTAGTGGCACACGGTGCTGTTTTCTGGCCATCCCAGCCTGATTTCTAATTAGTTCATAATTTGATAGTTTATAGTTTGCCCATAGCTCTTCCAGTTTGGCTCATTCTAAGGTAGTTCTAAGAGTCCTCTCCCTCAAAGGCAGAACAGCCCTGAAATTTTCCTTATGAAAATGACAGTGAAATAGAGCAATACAGTGCCTGGATTTGTTTCAGCATACCACCTCCTCTTCATGGGAAATCCTCTATTTACCTAAGACTCCTAAGACTTAAAGGAAGGTAAAGCTATTTTTAGAGGCAATTTAGATAAGCAGATACTTAACACCCCATGGGCTTCTGGGGGTGCCATTCAGATGTAAAATATGGTTGCTAATTTCTTATGTAAATTATTGGTAGGTTCCTACCCTGCTGGGAGGCAGTTGATCGTCTAAAGGGGTAAAGGGCCGCCAGATTTTAGGCCTCCAAATACTGCTTTGATTAGTTTGTGTTTACAGCTGTTTCAGTAAACTTTCCCCTCCCCCATTTAGATTACTCTGTAACCTTCAAGCTGGAGATAATTGGAGAATGCAAAATCTGGTTCTGTGAAGTGAAAACCTTGGCTATTAAGGAAATGCAGATGAGGTTTACAAAGAAGGGCTCTGTACTATGGCTCCCCTTTAAAATTAAAATCACTTGCTGCAAGAGTCTTGCTTTTAAGGCAGCATGTCAGTATTACCCCCAGAAAATGCGTTTGAGAGTAGGGGCAAGTTTGTCAAATAAATTATTTGTGTGCCCCATAACGTACTTTTCTTTCCTTGATTACAGTAAATAGGCTTACACCCCCACACACACTTAGGGTACTTTTCCCCAGGTCCTCCAGTAGCCTCTAAAAGAAAGATCCTATCTTTCTTTCAGGATTAGTTCAGATATAATTTAAAATTACCCTAGAGGGGAGTAATAAGGTTACTTCTTATTTTATCTTAGGTTTTAATTGAGATTTAATATTTATTATATTAATTTTCTGACATATTTCTAATAGTGGGGAAATTGAACTACCTGCTACACCAGATATTTGGATCCTATAGGTCTTGAAATATAATCACATTTCATAGATTCTTTAGCTACTTCTTTAGACACACACAGAGCTTATTTTCAATCTTTTTAAAAAACTAAATTAAATATTGCTCTTTGCATAATATATTTTTTCTTAACTGGGGATCCCTGATGATATAGTTTGTATATAATTAGCTGATCTGAATCACAAGAATGAAGGTTTGGAGGAAACAGTCCAGACCCTTGTGAGCATATTCTCTAACTACAAAGTGAACTCAGGAACTTTTCCTTGACTTTGCAACCATTTCTGGCCTTGGATTGATTTCTTCGTGACCCTGTTCCTGGACTCAGCCTTGCCTTTTCTTTCTCACCTATTCTCTTTCCTCTTAATTAAATCACCTGTGTGGCTTCTGCTGGTGATTAACTGGAAGGCAAGAAGATAAAACAGGACATTTTAAAAATGGACTTTTAAAAAAATTTAAGTGTAGTTGATTTATAATGATGTGTTAATTTCTGCTGTACAGCAAAGTGATTCAGTTATACATATATATATATACACACACACACATATATATTCTTTTCCATTATGGTTTATCACAAGATACTGAGTACAGTTCCCTGTGCTATACAATAGGACCTTGTTGTTTATCCATTCTACGTATAATTTGCATCTGCTAACCCCATACTCCCAATCCATCCCTCCCCGTTCCTTGACAACCACAAGTCTGTTCTTTGTTAGACTTTAAGAACAGATTTAGATTTACAGAAAAATTGCTAAAATAGTACAGAGTTTCTGTATATCCCCACAGTTTGCCCTATTGTTAGCATGTCACATTACTAGTAATTTTAGTAATAATGAAAGTCCATAGTTTATTTGTGTTCTTTAGTTTCTACCTAATGTCCTCTTTCTGTTCCAGAATCCCATCTAGGATACTACATTAGATTTAGTTGTTATGTCTCCTTAGGCTCCTCTTGGCTGTGACAGTTTCTCAGACTTCCCTTGTTTTGGCTGACCCTGACAGTTTTCAGGATTATAGGTCAGGTATATTCTAGCAGACCTTCTATAGGAGTTTGTCTGATGTTTTTCTCCTGATTAGACTGGGGTTATGGGTTTGGGGGAGGAAGATCACAGAGGTAAAGTGCCATTTTCATCATACTATATCAAGGGTACTACTATCAACATGATTTATGACTATTGATGTTGACCTTGATCACTGGCTGAGATAGTGTTATCTCCACTCTCCCCCCACACCCCGCCCCGCCCCGCCCCCATTACCATACTGTGGAAGAAAGTCACTGCACTCAGCCCACACTTAAGGAATACGGAGTTATGCTCCACATCCTTGAGGGCAAAGTATCTAATACATTATTTGGAATTCAACTGCATGGAAATTTGTCTCTTCTCCCTCATTTATTAATTTATACAGTCATTTATTTATATCATTATACACTTATGAATATTTATTTTATGTTTTGGGTTATAATCCAATACTACTTTATTTTTTTGCTCCAATTTTTCCAGTTTTGGCGATTGATAGCAATTTCAGTTGGTTCCTGTGCCCCTTTTATATGCTCCCATGATTACGGTTTTCTTTTTAGGATAAAATAGGACATTTTCTCTTTTCATTGTCACAAGCACTTTCTGAAAAAAAATTTTAAGAGGAGGTTTGCTTCCTCCTTCTATGAGAAAAACATTCTTCTCCTAGAATCGTCATTAATAATTATTACTTTTCACCTCTAGGTGTCCTCATATCATAAATGGGAAAACCTTCAAATGCTGTAGCACTGAAAGCTATTTGTGCTTTTTTTTTTTTTTTTGGTGGTACGCGGGCCTCTCACTGTTGTGGCCTTTCCCGTTGCGGAGCACAGGCTTCCGGACGCGCAGGCTCAGCGGCCATGGCTCACGGGCCCAGCCGCTCCGCGGCATGTGGGACCTTCCCGGACCGGGGCACGAACCCGTGTGCCCTGCATCGGCAGGCGGACTCTCAACCACTGCGCCACCAGGGAAGCCCCTTTGTGCTTCTTAATTTGAGTGGACTGTGTAGTTTTCATTATACCACAGAAATCATTCTGAAATCATCTTTCTTCCAGAGAAAATCCTGCTTTCTTCAGATATTTTCCACACTGTGTCTTCTCTACTCTATCCCTGTTTAGCCCAAAACTGAAATTGTACTTTGCCCCCTTAATCTCCCTTTGGCTACAATGTATTGCTTTGAGAAAGCTCATCAGAAATGTCAGTCTCTAATCAAGGGACACCTTTGTGACTTGCAAAACCATGAATTTTAAGGATTCATCAGCAGGTGTGAGAGAGGTGGATGCTGACATAGCCCATGGCTGGCAGGGGCTACTGTGTCAAGTACCTGCCAGGATTCAGCCTGGAAAGTTGAGTGATGAGTCTCAGCAAGGATAGGCAAGGAAGAAGCTATAGGAGAGGGTCCTACATCAGACCAGGGAAGGTGAAGCATTCTGTGAGTCAGAGCGGATGTTAACGAGGACGAAGGAGGCTGTAACCTGGAGTCAAGAGACCTGGGTCCCAACTTGGTGGGTTGCTGGGTATTTGACCTTGGGCTGTTTTCTTAACCTTTATGGGCCCTAGCTTCCTCATTTACATACTAAAGAGATTGGGATAGATTAGTGTTACCCAATCTTTGATTTACAAATCTCTCTTATAGTAATACATAGTCTTTTGAACCCCTTAGGAATTTAAAAACTAATTCTGTCACTATATGGCATGTGATAAAGAATAAATTTTAAGTAGAAAATATTTATTTTAGATTAGTATATTAATATACTCTGAAAAAATATATATACTCTGATATTATTCATGCATGAGAAAATATTGCCTACATTTTATCATTCAGTCATTGCTGTTTAATTTACTTTAAATTCGTTGTGTAAGGAAAAGCATGTTTTGTTGACAAATTCAAAATTAAAATGTTATACTTTTGTGGGGGTGGAGAAGGGGAGCCAAGTGTATTTAAATATTTCCCAGCATCAAAAAAAGAGTCAAAATCTACTTTTAATACCCAAATTTTGGGGTTTGTATGTTTTAGGATTAAAAGGATGTACTAATTTATTTTTATAATTTTTGCTCTACGTGATGAAAACGTTTCAGGCTTTTGTTTGCAGAATTTCTCTACAAATAACATGCTGCTGAAAGAGGTAGACTTTTCCCTCTTACATGAAAAGCCAAATTGGATTATAATCACTAAAATTTTACCTTATCATTGCTTTTTTTTTTTGGTGCCTCAGAAACATAGTGGTGCATTTTATATAATTTTTTTTTTTTGTGGTACGCGGGCCTCTCACTGTTGTGGCCTCTCCCGTTGCGGAGGATGCACAGGCTCAGCAGCAATGGCTCACAGGCCTAGCCGCTCTGCGGCATGTGGGATCTTCCCAGACCGGGGCATGAACCCATGTCCCCTGCATCGGCAGGTGGACTCTCAACCACTGCACCACCAGGGAAGCCCCATTTTATATAACTTTATACTTTGATGAGTGGGGTTTAGGGTTGAATCTAACTTTCATATCTAGCAGAGAGCATGTTAGGTACATTTATAAAATGACTGTATCCATCAAATCCGTGTTCCCTAAGCTTCCCATTATTAGCCAACAGCCCATTATGGGTATATAAATTAAGCAACACATCAATACGTGTGACTGATAATAAAATCAATTTTAAAATGTGTAATAATCAAAACCACACATGGATATGGGGTTCAGCTGAGTGAGTCCTGAGTTCGTTCAGCTGATTTCCACTACCCCTACATATGTAGCATGGAAAGCACTTAGAACATTCTGTTTTAAAAGTGGATATTAGGGACTTCCCTGGTGGTGCAATGGTTACAATCCACCTGCCAATGCAGGGGACACAGGTTTGAGCCCTGGTCCGGGAAGATCCCACATGCCGCGGAGCAACTAAGCCTGTGCACCACAACTACTGAGCCTGTGCTCTAGAGCCCGCGAACCACAACTACTGAAGCCCATGTGCCCTAGAACCCGTGCTCCACAACAAGAGAAACCACCATAATGAGAAGCCTGCGCACTGCAACAAAGAGTAATCCCCACTCGACAAAACTAGAGAAAGCCCACACACAGCAACTAAGACCCAATGCAGCCAAAAATAAATAAATAAATATATTAAAAATAATAATAATAAAGTGAAAGTAGGATATTAGAATAATTATTTATTAGTTTTCAGAAATTGGTAATGTTATCTATTTTAGTTTCACTTATAGTTCCCAAGTATCATGGAATACCTTTATGAATCTCTGGGATTTTGATAACTACTTGTTGGAAAATCCTGTTATCAGATGACCTTGAGGTTCTATATAGCGCTGATGTTCTAAAAAGCTTGTAATAATTTGCAAATTGGTACAGATTGGTACAAACTTGTCTATTCTTTCTATTATGGAATGACTGAAAGTTTAGAAAGGTTGTAGTACTACTACTTAGTGACAGAGAAAGCTCCTCAAGCATCCTGTTTCCATCAATAGGTAATCATAAACCTCTCATCATTGAATTTTCTACACCATTTGGGAGGGTATTTTATGTTTTGCCTTTTGGAGAAAGTCATAATAAAGGTGCTACCTCCTAGGGGAGATATGTTTCTAGGTTTACTGTCTCTACACAAATTAATAATTCCTTTGATTAAAAAAAAATTAATGCTCCTTTTAAGACTTTAAAATGCCCCTAGATTTAGTATTTCAGAATTTCATGAAAAAGTCTGTGTTCACCCCTCCAGGTTTTAGCTCTGGATTATAACTATTCTTAAGTGCTTTTTTTGGCCAAGTTGAATAATAAGCTTTTTACCTGTTCTTATATAGCAAACTTTCCGTGTCTTACATCACTGGACATTATGGGACTCATTTTGTAACCTTGGACAAATACTCTCACCTTTCTGAGCCTCATTTTCTCCATATATGAAAAAGAGATAGTGATAACTAGCTAGAGTTGTTGACAGAATTAAATGAGAAAATCTCTGCAGTGCTTAGCACTGTACCTGTCTTATGTTAAGCACTCCATAAATTTTAACTGCCACAAGTATCATCATCATCATCATCATCATCATCATCATCATCTCCCAACTTTCAAACCTGTGAGTTTTGTCCCTTAATGGGGGTGGGGACAGCAGATTTTTTTAAGGGTTCTATGTATCTATAGGATCCAAAATATATTTGTAAACTGAATAAATAATATGACTCATGTATAAATGACTATTGTCCAAATAAATATAGATGATATTGTGAATAATAAAATACAGATTCATTTAAATTGTTAAAGAGTTCACAATAACATTTTGATATTATTTTTCTCAATTTGTGAACACTAGAAGTTATATTTGAATTTTTTAATGTTAAAAGGGGATCTACAAGCTTGAAATGGTTGAAGCCCAGTGTCTTTATCATTCTAGTCTTTGATTTCTTGCTTTTTGTAATTCATTGTGTCTGCTTTTGAGGTTTAATTATCCAGACCATACCGCAGATTCCTATGCACCATAGCTTCATACAATGTTTGGATGTTGTTTTCTTTTTATTTCTCATATACTAACTGATGGCATCCAACTGTTTCTTGGCATTTGGTTAACATCATAATATGAATTGATGCTGGGAGAACCTAGCATGGTTCTGGCACACTTTGTATTGGGTAATAATGATGGTGGTCTCCTCAGGTTTGTGTGTGAGAGTTAGGTGTCCATCCTCCATTGTCCTGGTTTATGTCGGGTACCCACACCTGGACTGATCAGCTATGACCAGAAAGGTGGGATATTCCAGTGGCCCATCTTGGACTGGGTGCCAGCTCCAGCTCAATCTGGAATATCACAGCTGTCCAGGGAAATCACATAACTAGAGTGGTGGGAATCATTTCCCAGAAGATGTGGAGATTGGTGCTTTGTAGCAGAACATAGCTGTCCTCTGTAATATTGTTTTGTAATTATCAGTTCCTTATACATTCTTCTAATTGACTACAAGTGAGTTCTTAGAGGAAGGTATACTTTGTTCAGCTCTATCCCCAGGCCTAGGACAGCATCTGTTGCAAATCATTTTTAATAAATGACGAACTAATGAATTAATGTAATACATTATGGTTACAAAGTGGTTATGTAAGGTTGTTTTTTTTTTTTTTTAAACTGGCCATCATCAAAAAATCTACAAACAATAAATGCTGGAGAGGGTGTGGAGAAAAGGGAACCCTCTTGCAGTGTTGGTGAGAATGTAAATTGATATGTAAGGCTTTGTCATGTCTTACCTAGTGCAAGTAACCTAAACAGTTCTGAGTTCTAGTTCTGATCCATTCATTTATGATTCACCAAACTCCGAGCTTCAGTCTCTTCCTATATGAAATGGAGAACATCTGCGTTCTATGATTGTCTCCATTTAGAGAAGTGAATTTGCATTGAAAGTAAAAATACTATATTATGTGCACATAAAAATTCCATATGTTTTTCAGAGTTTGCTGTGTATTTATCATTTGCTTACTTGTGGATCAGAAAATATAAAGTCATCAGTGTTGGCTAAAACAGTTGGAAATACCTCCTTTTAGTGTCTTTTTAGCTCTGCTCAGAGGAGCACATATGATAGATGTATCTTTGGTTGGAGTATATGGACTTTAAATTTAGTCATTAATAGTGATTCCCACAGGTAATCAACTCTCCAAATGGGTGATGAGGAGTTATAAACTCTCTAAACATTCCACTGTGTCCTTTTTTACTGGTTTTTAGGTTTTTGTCAAGCAGGAAAGGATTTGCGTTTGGTATCTCTGTGTATGGAACAAATCGACATCCCAGCAGGATTCCTCCTGGTGGGGGCCAAGTCTCCCAATCTTCCTGAACACATCCTAGTGTGTGCTGTAGACAAGCGATTTCTACCAGATGATCATGGAAAAAATGCACTTTTAGGTGAGTATTTCATACCTATGAAGTTCCTTCTGAGATAAAGGAATTAAAATACAAGTTTATTTTAAATTATCACAGAATTTTTAAAATCACAGAATTAACTGGGGATTACATATTAGTTTAAGTAAGAAGCACTTTTTCATTTTGTAACTTCTTAAAAATTAGCTTTCACTTTTTTATTAACTCTCAAAACATTCACCTTAATGAAGAGACTTTTTAAAACTAGCATTAAAGAACACCATACAATTTATCAAAAATAAATATTTTGTGAAATAAAGTAGGATTCACTCTCCATAGAGTCATTGATCTGGATCTGATATCAAATCAACTCTCAATTATTCAACTGTGGATTATCCACTTTGTAAGTCAGTGGTAGTTTTTCGCTACCACCCATTATTTCTAACTACACTTGATTGATGTGATTCTCATTTTATATTTAGCATTAGTTCAATCAAGATAACTAGGAATATACCTGTGATGTAAAATGTTTTAACTTTATGTCAGAATTGTTTTACTTTCTAGTATTACTTTGGACTTTTTTCACAACATAGCTTTCCTACATCATGGGAAATAACAAAGAGGTTTACTTTTTAATTATTCTTTTTTAAATTGAAGCATAATTCATTTACAATATTATATTAGTTTCAAATGTACAGCATAGTGATTCAATATTCTTACAGATTATACTCCATTAAAAGTTATTACAAGATAATGGCTATAATTCCCTGTGCTGAAATATATATTCATGTTGCTTATCTATTTTATACTAATAGTTTGTATCTCTTAATCCCTGACCCCTATCATCCCCCCCTTCCCTTTATCCACTGGTAACTACTAGTTTGTTTTCTATATCTGTGAATCTGTTTCTGTTTTGCTATATACATTCATTTGTATTATTTTTTGAATTCCATATGTAAGTGATATCATACAGTATTTGTTTTTCTCTATCTGACTTATTTCACTAAGCATGATACCCTCTAGGGTCATGCACGTTCCAACAGATGGCAGAATTTCATTCTTTTTTGTGGCTGAGTAATATTCCATTGTGTGTGTGTGTGTGTGTGTGTGTGTGTGTGTGTATCACATCTTTGTTATCCATTTTTCTGTTGATGGATACTTAGATTGCTTCCATATCTTGGTTATTGTAAATAATGTTGCCATGAACAGTGGGGTGCATGTATCTTTTCAAATTAGTGCTTTCATTTTCTTCGGCTATATACCCAGTACAGGAATTAATAGATCATGTAATAGTTCTATTTTTAGTTTTTTGAGGAACTCACATTACCCTTTTCCATAGTGGCTGCACCAATTTACATTCTCACCAACAGTGTACAAGGGTTTCCTTTTCTCCACATCCTCACCAACATTTGTTATTTGTAGACTTTTTGATGATAGCCATTCTGACAGGTGTGAGATTATATCATTGTTGTCTTGATTTGCGTTTCTGTAATAATCATCAGTGTTGAGAATCTCTTCATGTGCCTATTAGCCATCTGTATGTCTTCTTTGCAAAAATGTCTATTCAGGTCTTCTGCCCATTTTTTGATTGGGTATTTTGTTTTTTTGATACTGAGTTGTACGAGCTGTTTATGTATTTTGGATAGTAACCCCTTTTGGTAATATCATTTGCAAATATTTTCTCCCATCCCATAGTTTGTCTTTTCATTTTGTTTATGGTTTCCTTTGCTGTGCAAACGTTTTTAAGTTTAATTAGGTCCCATTTGTTTATTTTTGCTTTTATATCTTTTTCCTTAAGAGACAGATCCAAAAAAAATATTGCTACGATTTATGTCAGAGTGTTCTGCCTACATTCTCTTCTAGGAGTTTTAGATTGTAGGTCTTACATTTAGGTCTTTAATCCATTTTGATTTTAGTTTTATACATGGTGTGAGGAAATGTTCTAATCTCATTGTTTTACATGTAGCTGTCCAGTTTTCCCAGCACCTCTTATTGAAGAGACTGTCTTTTCTCCATTGCATATTCTTGCCTCCTTTGTCATAGATTAATTAACTTAGATGTGGGCTCTCTATTCTGTTCCATTGATCTATGTGTCTATATGCCAGTACCATGCTGTTTTGATTACTGTAGCTTTGTTGTAGAGTCTGAAGTCTGTGAGGGTGATACTTCCAGCTTTGTTCTTTTTTCTCAAGATTGTTTTGGCAACTCAGGGTCTTTTGTGGTCTCATATGAATTTTAGGATTATTTATTCTAATTCTGTGAAAAATGTCATGGGTATTTTGATAGAGATTGCATTAAATCTGTAGATTGCTTTCAGTAGTATGGCCATTTAAACAATATTAGTTCTTCCAATCCAAGAGCATGGGATATCTTTCCATTTCTTTGTATCATCTTCAGTTTCATTCGTCAGTGTTTTATAGTTTTCAGAGTATAGGTTTTTCATTTCCTTGGTTGAGCTTATTCCCAGGTATTTTATTCTTTTTGATGTGATCTTAAATTAGATTACTTTTCACTCTCTCTTTCTGATAATTCATTATTGGTGTATAGAAAAGCAGCACATTTCTGTATGTTAATCTGTATCCTGCAACTTTGCTGAATTTATTAGTTCTAATAGTTTTGGAGTAGAGATTTTTGGTTTTTCTATAAAAAGTATCATGTCATCTGTAAATAGTGGCAGTTTGACTTCTTCCCTTCCAATTTGAATTTATTTCTTTGTCTTATCTGATTGGCTAGGTTTTTCAATACTAGAAGTGGCAAGAGTGGGAATCTTTGTCTTGTTCTTGAATTTAGAGGAAAGGCTTTCAGGTTTTCACCTTTGAGTATGATGTTAGCTGTGGATTTGTCATAAATGGCCTTTATTATGTTGAGATATGTTCCTTCTGTACCCATTTTGATGAGAGTTTTTATCATGAATGGATGTTGAATTTTGTCAGTTGCTTTTTCTGCATCTACTGAGATGAACATGTGATTTGTATCCTTCCTTTTGTTAGTGTGGTGTATCATATTGATTGATTTGCAAATATTGAACCATCCTTTCATCCCTGGAATAAATCCAACTTGATCATGGTGTATGATCCTTTTTATAGATTGTTGGATTCAGTTTGCTAATATTTCGTTCAGGATATTTGCATCTGTATTAATTAAAGATATTGGCCTGTAATTTTCTCTTTTTATAATGTCTTGTCTGGTTTTGGCATCAGGGTAATGGCGGCCTCAGAGAATGAATTTGGGGAGTATTCCATCCTTTTCAATTTTTGGAATAGTTTGAGAAGGATAGGTATTAGCTCTTCTTTATATGTTTGCTAGAATTCCCATGTGAAGCTGCCCAGTCCTGGACTTTTGTTTGCTGGTAGTTTTCTTATTACAAATTCAATTTCACTGCTAGTGATCAGTCTGTTCAAATCGTCTGTTTCTTCTTGATTCAGTCTTGGCAGATTGTATGTTTTTAGAAATTTGTCCCTTTCTTCTAGGTTGTGCAGTTTGTTGGTGTATAACTATTTGTAGTATTCTCTTATGGCTTTTTTGTATCTCTGTGGTATCAGTTGTTATTTCTCCTTTTTCATTTCTTATTTTGCTTATTTGTATCCTCTTTTCTTCTTGGTGAGCCTGGCTAATGATTTATCAATTTTGCTTATCTTTTCAAAAAAAACAGCTCCTGGATTTCATTGATCTTTTCTATTGTTTTTTTAAATCTCTGTATTATTTCTTTCTTTCTGATCCTTATTATTTCCTTCCTTGTGCTGATTTTGGGCTTTGTTTGTTCTAATTCCTTTTGGTGGTAGGTTAGGTTGTTTATTTCACATGTTTCTTGTTTCTTGAGGAAGGCCTGTATTGCCATAAACTTCTCTATTAGAACTGCTTTTGCTGCATCCCATAGATTTTGGAGTGCTGTGTTTCCACTTTCATTTGTCTTGAGGTATTTTCTGATTTCCTCTTTGATTTCTTCATTGACCCATTGGTTTTTAGTAGCATGTTGTTTAGTCTCTATGTGTTTGTTCTTTTCCCATTTTTCTATCTGTAATTGATTTCTAGTTTTATACTGTTGTGCTTGGAAAAAAAATGCTTGATATAATTTCTGTCCTCTTAAATTAGTTGAGACTTGTTATGTGGCCTAGCACGTGATCTTTGCTGGAGCACATTCCATGTGCACTTGAAAAGAATTTGTACTGTGCTGTTTTTGGATGTAATGTCCTGTAGATATCTACTAAGTCCAGTTGGTCTGTTGTGTTGCCTTATTGATTTTCCATCTGGATGGTCTGTCCATTGATGTCAGTGGGGTGTTAAAGTCCCTTACTATTACTGTGTTATTGTTGATTTCTCCTTTTATGTCTGTTAGTATTTTCTTAATATATTTAGGTGCTCCTGTATTGGGTGCATATATGTTAAATAGTGTAATATCCTCCTCTTGTATTGATCCTTTTATTATATTATGCCCTTCTTTGTCTTTTGTGTGTTATAGCCTTTGTATTAAAGTCTATTTTGTCTCATATAAGTATTACTACCCCTGCTTTCTTGTCAGTTTTGTTTGCTGAAATATCTTTTTTCATCCCCTCACTTAAACTCTGTGTGTGTCTTTAGCTCTGAAATGAGTCTCTTGTAAGCAGCATATAAAAAGGTCTTATTTTTTAATCCAGTCAGTCACCCTATGTCTTTTCTGTGTGTCCAATTTTTTATTGTGGTAAAATACACATAACATAAAATGTACCGCCTTAACCATTTTAAGTGTACAGTTCGGTGGTATTAAGTACATTCATCTTGCTGTGCAAGCATCACCACCATCCAACCACAGAACTCTTTCCATCCTGCAAAACTGAAACTCTGTACCCATTAAACACTAACTCCCCATTACCCCCTCCCTCTAACCCCTGACAACCACCATTTTTCCTTATTTTTTTAATCTGCCCTTTCCCCCCCAATCCTAGCCTCTGGTAACCACCATTCTACTCTCTATTACTATAAGTTTGGCTCTTGTTATTATTATTTTTTTACCCTATGTCTTTTGACTGGAGCATTTAGTCCATTGACATTTAAAGTAACTATTGATAGTTATGTACTTATGGCCATTTTATTACTTGTTTTCTGGTTGTTTTTACAGTTCTTCTCTGTTCATTTCTTCTTCCTTTTGTTTCTTCCCTTGTGGCTTGATGATTTTCTTCAGTAGTTCCTTTCTTTTCAGTTTTTGTGTATCTCTAGTAGGTTTCTGATTTGTGGTTACCACTGGGTTCATATATGTTGACCTGTAAGTATATCTACTGTTTTAAACTGGTCGTCATTTAAATTCAAACATATTCTAAAAGATCTACTTTTTTTAACCCCCTCCCACACATTTTGTGTTTTTAATGTCATATTTTACATCTTCATGTGTTTATCCCTTAACCATTTATTGTAGTTACAGTTTTTACAATTTTTTGTCTTTTACAATTTTTTGTCTTTTAATATTTGTATTGGCTTATTTAAGTGGTTGATCCTCAGTTCTTACTATATATTTGCCTTTCCTAGTGGGATTTTCCATTTTCTATAGATTTTTACTTCTTTTCTACTTGAGAAAACCCTTTAACATTTCTTTTAGGGTAGGTTCAGTATTGACAAACTGTTAGTTTTTGCTTGTCTAAGCAGTTCTTTATCTCTCCTTCTATTCCAAATGATATTCTTGCTGGTATCCTAGGTTGCAGGTTTTTCCCTTTCAGCACTTTGAATATATTATGCCACTTCCTTCTGGCCTGTGAAGTTTCTACAGAGAAATCATCTGACAGCCTTATGGGGATTCCCTTGTATATGACTCTTTGTTTTTCTCTTGCTGCTTTTAGAATTCTCTATCTTTAACTTTTGTCATATTAATTACATGTCTTGCTGTGGGTCTGTCTGGGTTCATCGCTTTTTGGACTCTCTGTGTTTCCTGAAGCTGGATATCTGTTTCCATCTTCAGGTTTGAGAAGTTTTGTCATAATTAACTCAAATACATTTTTGATCCCCTTCTCTCTTCTCCTTCTGGGACCCCTATAATGACAATGTTGGTATGCTTAATTATATCCTAGAGATCTCTTAAATTGTTTTCATTTTTAAAAATTTGTTTTCCTTTTTTGCTGTTCTGATTGTGTGATTTCCATTACTCTATCTTCCAGATCACTTATGCATTCTTCTGTATCTTAGTCTCCTATTCATTCCTTCTAGTGTGTTTTTTATTTCAGCTATTGAGTTCTTTATTTCTGATTGGGTCTTTTTTATATTTTCTAGTTCCTTGTTAAAGTGTTTACTGTGTACATCAATTCTTTTCCCTAATTCAGTTAATATTTTTGTTACCAATGCTTTGAATTCTTTATCTGGTAAATTGTTTATTTCTGTCTTATTGTTTATTTTTTCAGGGATTTACTCTTGCTCTTTCAATTGAGAGTAGTTCCTCTGTCTTTTTGTTTTGCTCAGCTTTCCCTGCCTCTATGAATTCAGGTGAAACAGTTACTTATTTCAGTCTTGAAGGGGTGTCCTTATGTGGGAGCATCCCTATACAGACTGCATGTGGCCTATGCCTTTGCTGGAAGAGCTGGATTTGATGTGGATGCAAGTCACATCCTTCCTCAGGGTGTGCTGGCAGCTGTCACATAGGTAGGAGGTGGGGCTGGAGATGGAGTGGCTAGAGCTGAAGTTGGGTGTGAGACAGGGCTTCCCCTCTGCTTGGTGGCATCACCACTGTATCGGGGGCAGAGTCTGACCCCAAGTTGCTGGAGCAGAAGCCCTGAGGGTCGGGCTCATGCTGGCTCTTTTCCCTGTAAGTGTGTGTTTTTTCTTTCCCTGTGTGGGGACCCTTGCCCCAGAGGGGTGGAGGGCTGAAGCAAGTGGGGCCTGTGCAGCCTCTTGGCTCATGTCGACCACAGACAGAGGTCTGATGCACTGCCTGTGTAGTTACCTGCAGCTCCACTCAAATGCAGCTTCTGGGGCAAGTCCCCTTTGTCCCTCACGGCCGATCACTGCCCCCAGGTTCTGCAGTGCAAGTGGGACCCACATGGAGTCTCAGTGTGTATCAGGGGATGGGCTATGGTGGAACAGCTGCGTCAGAGATCTGGAACGCTTCTGACGTGCTGCTTCAGTAAGTGATGGCTGCTACCCACCCACTCAGACGCCACTGTGGCACCAGGTCACCTCTATATCCCACACTGTGGCATGGAGTGAGCAGCACCAGAGCTTTCACTCAGCTTGGACTGGGGTACCTGGCAAGGAGGTTGTGAGAAACCCGGCAGCTGCTAGAGCAGACCTCTCTCCACCTTGCTTGGGGGCAAGCCAGCGTGCACACGCCTCATGAGCGTAGTCTAGGCTTCCCTCAGCCCTCCTGTTTGTCTCAGTGGCCCTCCAACCAGCCAAGTGGGATTGTCTCCTCCACGTAAAACCCCAGGACTGGGGCACTCAATCTGTGGCTCAGACCACTCACTCCGCAGGGTGGGTGTCCACCCACATAATCTCTATTTTTCTCTGAGTCTTCTTCTAGGGGCACAGGTCTCGACCTGATCACTACAGCCTTGGTTGTACAGGAGTCCTGCCAGTTTCCAGTTCATTTTCAGTGATAATTGTTCCACATGTAGATGTATTTTTGATGTGTTCATGGGGGAGGTGAGCTCCACATCCTCTTACTCTGCTATCTTGATTCAAACCCCTTAAATTAACTTTTAATAATTAAAAAGGCAAATAAGAGGGCATGTAAGGACTTCCCTGGCAGCCCAGTGGTCAAGATTCTTCACTTCCACTGCAGGGGGCACAGGTTCGATCCCTGGTTGGGGAACTAAAATCCCGCATGCCTGCCATGTGGCGTGGCCTAAAGAAAAAGAAAGAAAGGAAGGAAGGAAGGGAGGGAGGGAGGAAAGAAAGAAAGAAAAAGAAAGAAAGAAGAGGGCATGTGAGGTTTGTTACTTTTTTTTGCTGCTGTGTTTCTCTGGAGTTGCTTTTGTTTCTCAGAATTTGTTCCTGTAGATAGAATCAGATACATGTCCTCAGCACGAACATCAGTAAAAACGAAGAAGAAAAAAGAGGGCAAAGAATTCAAGAATTGTATTTACAGTGAGCTGTGTGTTTGTTTAGCTTGACGCATTCTTCCTAGTTATAAAGCATCATCAGAAAGTCTAGAAATACATAGATCAATATCTTGAGTCAGAAAGTGATCCTCCACATGGTTAATAAACGTTCCTTAAACTACAGTTCAAAGCCTTCTCTTGGTTCATAGGAAAAGAAGTGGTAATTTTCATTTTCATAGGCTCTCATTTGTTAAAATAGCCATTTTTTTTCTTTCAGTGAAATTGAGCAGATGGTTTAATATAGACACCTGACGGTAAAGTTTATACATTGGACTAAATTAGCAAAGAAGATCCAAGGATTCGTTTGTTCATTCATTCATTCAACAGTATTTGTTCCCAAAATCACGTTAGGTTATGATATGTGGGCACACTAATGATAAGACACAGTCTTTTGCATCACAGAGCTAAGAACCTAGTTGGCTCTGGTAGAACAACTTTGGGAAACTTCTTTTAAGCACTTTAAAAGCATCAAAGTTTTATCGAATGGAACAGTTCATATGTGGCTCTGACTGAAGACATAGAAAAATCTCTTATAATGTCTTTTTGCTCAATGATTCTTCATGACTAGAGGAATCCTCTTAGAATACATCATGGGACTCACACAGAAAACACCGTCAGAATAATAGATTTTATAATCCTTTGTAATTGGGAATATGAAACCAAAGAGCATGGGCTTTGGAATTGGAACTGGGTTTAAATCCCAGATTTTCTAGTTAGCACTTTAAGAACTTGGGCAAGCTACTTATCTTCTTGAAGTCTCAGATTCCTCATCTATATAAAGGAGGCAATAATGCCCACCTGGCAGGATTATAAAGATCAAACAGATGATGTTTATAAGGTACCCAATAGCACAGTGCCTGGCATATAGTACTTGCTCTTTAAATGGTAATTATTCTGCCATTCTGTCATATTTATTAAATACCCTTATAGACATGGAACTTTGTTCATAATTTTTTATTAACCACTTCTCCAAGTGAAAGTGTAGTACAGTAAAATGGTAAACGTTTTCTCTTGAACAAGCACAATGAGATTTTTATATGTTCATTACTCTATTGTCAAAAAGTTAATATTCATCTAACAGTTCTTACTTATGATGTTGATTTTAGTACGCATTAAGATATAGTGAAAAAAAAAAAAGATATAGTGGAGGGAATTCCCTGGTGGTCCAGTGGTTAGGACTCTGTGCTTTCACTGAAGAGGGGCTGGGTTCGATCCCTGGTTGGGGAACTAAGATCTGACAAGCTGCACGGTGTGGCCAAAAAAAAAAAACAAATAAAATTTTAAAAAGATATAGGGGGAAAATTGTTTAAGCTTAAAATATTCTAGAATCCCTGTGGACTCCAATATCAATTTGTCTAAATTTTTATATAAATTACGCAGATTCCAAAGACTGTGGGGGAATTGATTTTAAAATAAATTGATCACTTGGCCACATATATGCCCCAAATCTGCCATGCAATTCGAAGACCTGATTGCTAGAAAAACTAGAAAGGTAATTTGGCTGTAAGAGATATTATTTATTGTGATAGTGACAGCAAGAACTCTGAGCAGATAAAATCTCTCTTGAACCAAAGTTAATACAGAAACTATACAGTTTTAAAAATGGACTCTAAAGTTCTTACTCTTTTATATTGTTAATTCTCATCATTACTGTGAAGTTTCTCTTCTTTGAAGATTATCCAGATCCATTGCTTTTCTCCCTCTTCATACTCAAGTCTTGCTTTTCACCTCAGAAAACAGGTAGAGGAAAAGATAAAAGATAAAATCTAACCCCAGTAATTTGTTAATTCTAATTCTCACATTAATCTTTGATGAACTACTTGGACCTATCAGATAAGCCTCATTTTTTGGCACTGTCTCTATTTCAGATGAAGGTTCTTAGTTTTATTGTGTTTTGGGTATGTTGCATCTGCCTCATAGGTCAGCCAATTTTCTATCAAGGCATAATGATCACATCAGAAAGTAAGTTCTGTGGAGGCAGTGGTTTTGTCTTCCTTGTTCAGTGCTAAAAATCTGGCACCTGAAATAGTGCCTAGCACATAGTAGAGTACAGATATTTGTTGGGTGGATGGATGGACAGGTGGATAGATGCATGGATTAGTGGATGGATGCATGCATTCATGGATGCGTGGACGGGGGGATGGGTGGATGAATGGTTAGATGGATGGTTGGCTTTAGAAATTTGGTAAACTAGGCAGTTATTGACATCTTTCTTTTTTTGGCTTACAGCTCCAAGGTATTAGACAAATAGCCAAATGCTCTCAAATGCAATCCATCTCTGAATATGTTTTAAATAATTTATGAAATTATATTGATGTTTATATTTCTATAAAATGATGGTAATAAGCTGATTATATAGAATTACTAATTTTATGTAACTGACCAGAAGTTGGGACCATCTCTTGTTCACCACTGTTTTTCCAGTGTTTAGCAAAATGCTTGGCATATAGGTAGGTACTCAATAAAAAATTATTGAATAAATAATAATAAATTGGAATGCCCATTTCTAAATGTTCTGAATTGATTGTCAGCATCCTGAGATTGGGACATTGTGAGATATTTTGTCTTTAATCCTCATGGTCTTTCTCTACTCTCCTTATGTATCTTTGTTAATTATAAAACAGGTTGGTTTGGTGGTTTTAAAAGAGTGTATTATTCCATAAGTGAATTTATTTTCATTTAGTTATTTGTATATAGAGATATTGTGTTTATGAAATTTGGAATGTCCTTATTTGCCAATATGGCCATACATATGTTATGTCCTCATAACTCACAACCGGAAGAACTCACTCTCTTACTGTCCACTTTTCTTCTGTGTAATAAGGGAGATTGAAAAGTTGACTTCCAGTCAAGCAAAGCATGACCTCTCATCCTCCCAGCCTTCTCCATTTCTTCTTCTTGCCATGTCCTCTGTTCCAAGAAGATCACTGAAAGTCTTATTTTGTTTGATTAATCTGAGTGAGAATTGTTTGGATGTTAAGTCTAAGGAATAATGAGCTAGTTTCAATAAAGAGGGGTTGAACAGAGAGGAAATGGGACCCTTAGGGAACTTGTGTTCCCTAGATCTCATAGAAACTAGGCAGCTGACAATGCCCTGAGTTTATACATCTCTGTTCGTGCTCTCCTATCTGGAGACCAGCTTCCTCTTCACAATTCTCAGTTTGCTCTCTCCCACACCCTAGATGGCATAGCCCTGACTTGGGTTCCAGTTTTACAAAACCTTACATATCCAGGGTCCAGTACCATCTGACTGATTCTTTTTGTATTTATTTCAGCATTCCAGGAGAGAGAATCTGACTATCCTAGATTGGGTCAAATATTGATCCACAGTCTAATCAATTGTGCCTATGGAGTTAAGTCCACATGGTGGGTCGGGTGGAGAACCAGAGCCAGTAGGTTAAGAAGGGAATATGTAAGGAAGAAATAACAGATATCTCTAGGACCAGAATTTTTTATGTGAACTATATAAATTCTATCATATGATACTACCTATTCTATTTCCTTAACCATTATCCTTTTAGAGCATTTAAAAATTATTTTCAGTCTTTCACTGTTATAAAATAACTGCTAAATTGTTGTACATGTTTTTTTTCCTTTGAATTATTTCCTCAAAATTAGGAAGTTGTCAAGCCAAAGAGTGAATATTTCTGTGTTTTTTATATGTGAAAGTATTGTAACAACATACAAGGCCACCAGTAACTTTGTTTTTCTTCCTTTTAGGGTTTTCTGGAAACTGTATCGGCTGTGGAGAAAGAGGATTTCGGTATTTCACGGAATTTTCCAACCACATAAACTTGAAGCTCACCACCCAGCCAAAGAAGCAGAAGCACTTAAAGTACTACCTAGTCAGAAGCTCCCAGGGTGTACTGTCGAAGGGACCTCTTATCTGCTGGAAAGGTAGCATCAACTTCTGGGAGGGAACGGGAAGGGAATGTGGATGTTACGATAGTATTGACAAGTGACCCATACGGGGTTCAGAATCCAGGTGTGGAATAGATAAATATCTCAAGTTCAGAAGACAATCCAAAAATGCAAAGCCCTCTGGCAGGTTATTTGACTTGCTCCTTTTTGTTTTTAACAGAAACTATTGAAATTTGGGAAAGGGTATTTCTCCTGTATGGAATACAGCTCTTGGGGAAAAATGGGCTCTTTCTAGCTCTTCTGTCATTTAGAGAGGACTTCAAAGTGTCAGTTTCCTGGTCAGATGCTCTTTCTACTTTATTTAGGGTCTTTGGTAATTCTTGAGTCTTCATTTTTCTATTAGAACTAAGCAAACTTTGGAATAAATAATGCTCTCTTCATCATACCTGGGAAAAGGCAGTGTTAAGTTGACAAAGTTTTGTTTCTCTTCAGTTAGGAAGAACTTAAACTTATTTTTGAAAATGAATCCAGTTGAAATGTCACATCATCTTGTGGTTGATAGGAGTTGCCACAAGTTCTGTACATTGTTTAATGCAGTGGGACATCTAATTCTTATTCTTTTGAGCAGTTTCTTAGATGCTGAGATTTCCCCTCCATTATTAATATTATTATATTGTTAAAGACAATAGAATAATTGTCTTTAATACTTCTGTTTGTGAAAGATTTTGGCCTGACCATGAAAAATAGCATAGTAAATCCAAATTACAACTGAAGATTTGTTTCCGAATCCTTCACCATAATGACTCCTGGTTGCATTTGAGGAGAGATTATATAACTCCTTAGGAAATGGCTACATGTTCTGAGCCAGGGATCATCAGGACTGTGATCAGTGCTGTGACCACTAAATTGTAAGCGTGGTAAATTATAGATAACTCTTTATCCTGATAAAGTCTAAAGACTTTTCCTCTAGAAAAATCATTTTAAATGTCATGAACCCTAATAAAAGAGTAAAAATAGGATAGGTATCACCTCCCTGCCTTTTAACTGCCTTTTTTTAGCTTTTGTTTTGGTTGCATAAAATATTTTTAAGTTCTTATTTAGTGCTCAGTGACAATTCACCTTTCTGGTAAATAATAACATTTGTGAAATAGTTTGTGATACAATGATCCTGGGTGGCTTCTGGAGCCTCACATTTATAGTCATTCTGTTTTGGAATTGGAATTGTATATATGTACATACCTATCAAACTACATATTTGCATATAATATACATAACATGGAGATATCCTTTTCAGTCAAAATACAGTAGCTCTTCAAGGAACGTCATAGATAGAAGATTATAGAAAACTGCCTCTAACTTTTGCATGTATCCAATAAACTTGGAAATTCTCTAAAGGACCCACTATAATTAACTTTGTCATTTGCAACCATTTATGTTTCTTTTTCACATGCTACCTTTAAAGACTAATATAGTACAACATATAGTATAATTTGGTTGGAAGTTAGAGCCCTGAAAACCTGTGACACAGGTTGTCACAGTATTTGCTATCTACCTGAATCAGTACAAAGTATTATTAAAATATTACACCAAAGCCTCAAGTAATATTGGCTCATTTAAAATGAAGCTTAGTTTTGTATGATCAGTAAGTACCTTGAATATTGTCTACCTATTTCCTCTAATAAGAACTGAGAATAATAAGAATTTGAGAATTTCTAATTTTTCTCCTCTGTGTATAATATTTTCTTTGCTTCTGTTTCTGCACGTAAATTAAGGTTGAGTAGAGAGGGTTGAAGGCAGCCTAGAAGGACTCTAGATTACTATTCTACACGTAAATCAATCCTGGACAGAAGGTTAACTGGTGCTTGAAAGCTTATTTGGTTTTTATAAATTATTGATATTTTAACCTCAGTATTACCCATGAAACTAACATGACTATATAGGTTATGAGTAATTTTTCTCCTGGGAACTAGTCTGTGAGGAACAAATGTCTCATTGTTCTTTGTAACTATTTCTTTGCCTTCCAAACATGACATTTGGCTCTAGGAAGACGAATTGTGTTCACCAGCTTGAACATTCTATTGGAGTCAAGGTTGGGGAAGGGGGATCTCTGTTAAAGAACGTGCTGCCACTTGAGGAACAGCAGTTTATTTTAGAGATTTTATGGATCGTGTCTCCCTCACCTGTTTTAACAGAATATTGTTTTCCTTACATAATGTGATTCTTACTTCTTTCTAGAATGTAGAAGCCGACAATCCTCTACCATTTGCCACTCTATTAAACCAAACTCTTCAGTGTCATCAACCGTGGCCCCAGAAAATGGCACAACTAATGGATACAAATCAGGATTCATTCAGACAGGTATTGGGTATTTTCTTTTGGACTTTCAAGCGGCAGATGTATATTTAATGAGGCATTTTAAACTTACTGTTGGCTGGTTTGAACAGACCTATTTTTCAATAGCGGTATTGAGTTACTATTAGAATTAGAACTCAGCATTGAGATGGATCAGTCTGTGGAGGAGCAGGCCCCAAAATCCCAACAGCCCTGCCAATGCTAGGCAAGCCATGGAAAAAGGAACTGACAGTTGGTAGGGAATTTAGTTCAAGCATAGGGCCTGTTTCTAGAGGAGTCTGACAGGAGGCAATAAGTAGAAACACAGATGTGAGAGAAGTCTGCATCATAGCCATCAGGTGGCATGTATTGGGGACATATTCATGAAGACTGGAATTCTACAGTAGGGCTCTAACTAGGCTTGCTCAATGGTATAGGGAGTATTACACCAACTTGGATACAAAGTAAAGTCCCAAAGTAGGACGAAGGATCACAGCGGAAGAATCTAGGACCTAGTTTCAGGTGGTACAAGATAGGAGCTTGGTTACAAATAACCAGATAAAATTTTAGTGCCTGAAACTAGGTTACAGTATCGGAGCTGGATCAGCAGAGTGGCTGATCTGATACTGAGCAGATAAGTTACTAGTCTAAAGCTTCTGAAAATTCCTCCAGTATAGAGGCCTGAACTCAGGTCAGGATAAGGCTCCAGGGGGACTTAATGTTTCCAGGTGGCTGAAAGCCTGGAGGGCTGTAACTGAAAAGATCACTGCAGATAGTATTTGAGAAAATTACTCAGAACCAGTCTAGGTTATATCTTAGGCAAGAAGAAAAGTATTTTAAAAGAATTTGTGAATTTTTTTTTCAGTTCACTTGTTTTTTGAGAAGTGCTACTTTACCCACAAACTTCATAGCATATGTGCTTTGCCAGTATCCACTCAAACACAACAAGTTGGAAAAAAAGGTGTCTTTATTCATTTCACTACTTAGCATCCTCTTCCAAATTTATGTCAAATTTTAATGAGCTGGTAAATCGTTTGCACTTATTTTCAAGATGGAAGTGATTATTAGACTATGTTAACAACTGTAGTGGTAATAAAGCTAACTTTATCTGGGGCACTTCTTGCTATGTGTCTGTACTCAGCTAAATCCACTTCATCCTGGATTTTAGAAATCTAACTTTTAAACTGCTCAAGAGATTTACATAGAGGCTGTAATTTAAGAGGAAAGAGAATATTGTAAATTCTCATTTAGAATAAATGAGAGAACATCATGTCACTAGGTATTGAAGAAAGAAAAAATTGGTATTGGGCTCTTGGCATTGAAAGGTTAGCTTTCATTACAGTGATGTCTCTCCTAGAATTTGATTGATTCTGTAGTATATTTTCTGCCATTAGAACTTGGGGCTAATGAAATGCAATTTAAAAACTACAGTATTAGTAATGAATATTTACTTCATTCCAACAAAAACTTACCAAGTGTTTATTATGTTCTCAGACCCTTGTCAGAGGCTGTAAGGCAGGGTTCCAGTACTTGACTACTGGCTCCAATGACTTAAAAACCACTCATATAAGGGATAAAAGAATGATAAAACATGTTACCTTTTCTAAGAGGGAGAGGTGAATATATATAAATAACCAGTTGTACCTGAAAAAAATGAAAAGATACTGAAATATTAGTAAGCAGTAATGAAATGTTAATAAGCAGTTTTGATTATGCAGAAATATATTTTGAAAATGAATATTGCTCTGAATAGAGGAATTCAAGATTCAGGCTTAGCAAAGCCTCCTTTAGTTGCCACGAAGGGACACAGGCAAGACACTGACTGACTCACAGTGGACACAAGTGGCCAAGTGCTATGCCAGTATTCTTGTGTATCCCTTGTTGGGGTGAGAATGGTAATTTGACCATGAAATTACCTACTAATTTTAGGTGCAATCCAGAGAATTTAATAGAAGATAGTGCCTTTAAAAGTAAAGCTTTGTGTCTAAAACTTTCTTCTTGACAAATTATGGAATCTTCAGTAATAATTTTCCTATGTATTTTGAAAGTAATAGACTGTAAGAATTTTACCTTAGCCTATTATATCATTGCAAACATTAGAGTATGCAGCATCTTAGCAGATAGATTCACCCTCCTGTAGGAGATTGTACCCTTCTTAATCTACAATCAGTGACTGCCTGTAATCAACATTTCTTAGCCTGAAATGTAGGTACACATGTTGCAAAGTATTTGAAGAGGGGATTAATTTACTCTTTGCACAGCTTTGTCTCACATTCCAACTGCCAAGCTCTGGATGTTCTGTTCTAGCTGGCTTGCCATTTATATTTTGCATGTTTTCTTTCAACATATTTGTGTGATTGATCATTCAAATTTTAGCCAACAATCCTGGTAAAATATTTTATGATTTTGACTGAAGGTGGCTACATAGTTATCTACCTACATTACACAGACATACCACATACAAACATATACACGTACATGTATTGTGTTTAATAAGGACAAGAATTCAAGAACAAATGAAAAAATGGGAATTCCTTGGTGGTCCAGTGGTTGGGACTCTGCACTTTCACTGTCGAGGGCCCAGGTTCAATCCCTGGTCAGGGAACTAAGATCCCAGAAGCTGCGTGGCATGGACAAAAAAAAAAAAAGGGAAAAAGAAAAAAGGAATAGATGAAAAAAACCTTTGCCTAACCCAAGATCTTGAAAGTTTCTCTTCCACGTTTTTTGTCTAAAAGTTTTATTGTTTTATCTCTTGCATTAAAGTCTGTGAGTCATGTTGAGTTAATTTTTGTGTGTGGTGTGAGGTGAGCATCTAAATTCATCTTTTTGCATGTGGATATCCAATTGTCCCAGCACCATCTATTGAACAGACTGTCTTTTTGTCAGTGAATTTCATTGACCTCATCAAAATTCAAAACTTTTACACTTCAAAAAGCAACATTAAGAAAATGAAAAGACAATGATGGACTAGAAATATACTTGCAAAACACATATTTAATAAAGGATTTGTATCCAGAATTTACAAAGAACTCTTACAGCTCAGTCATAAGATGACCATCCAATCAAAACATGGGCAAAAGATGTGGAATAGAGATTTCTTCAGAGAACATACACAAATGGCCAATAATCACATGAAAAGATGCTCAACATCATTAGCTGTTAGGGAAATACAAATCAAAACCATAATAAGATATTAATTCTATCTCCCCAGGAGAAATAAAGGCATGTGTCCTCACAAAAACTTATATACAAATGTTCATATAGCAGCATTATTCATTACAGTCGAAAACTGGAAAACAACCTAAATGTCAATCTACTCGTGAATGGATAGACAAAATTGTGTATCCATACAATGGAATACCATGCAGCAATAATAAGGAACAAACTATTGACACATGCTACACCATGAATGAACTTCAAAAACTTTATGCTGGGAATTCCCTGGCAGCCCAGTGGTTGAAACTCCGAGATTCCACCGCAGGGGGTTTGGGTTCAATCCCTGATCGAGGAACTAAGATCCCACATGCCTCAAGCTATGGCCAAAAAACAGAACGAAACAAAAACATTATGCTAAGTGAAAGAAACTAGGCAGAAGAGACCACATATTATATGATTTCATTTATATGAAATGTCCAGAAAAAGCAAATTTATAGAGACAGGAAATAGAATAGTGGTTGCCTGGGGCAAGGGGTGGGAATGAAAATTAACTGAAAGTGGGCATGAGGTTTCTTGCTGGGGGACAAAAATGTTCTAAAGCTGATTTATGGTGATGGTTGCACCACTTGGTCAAGTTACTAGAAATCATTGAACTGTACACTTGAATTGGGTATATTCTATGATAAGTAAAATATACCTTAATAAAGCTGGGGGTTGGGGAGGAAAGATTAAAAAGCTGCTCTAAGAGAAAGGTAAAATCCTCTGGAGTGGCAACGTTTCTCCCTCATTTGAATCCAGTCTAATTTATTGAGTGTCTACTACAGAATGAGCACTGTTTCAGACCAGATGGTAAACTGCACAGGACTTGGAGTCAGAGTCTTGGTATTCAAATACTGCCCCTGATGTATATTGGCTGAGGCTTGGGATGAGCCACTCAATTGTTCTATGTCTTGGTTTTCTCATTTGTACAACTAAAAATAACAATACCTATTTTGCAACTAAGAATTAGCTCAGCCTTGCTACTATACTTCTATTTGTGTGCCATTCTCCCAATTATAATAATTTGTTAACCATCTGTATTCTCTTATATGCTAGAAACTGTAAGTTCATTTTGTTTATCCCTATACCCCCTAGTACCTGGCAAATGCCTGGAAATAAATGGTGTTTTTTGTTGTTGTTGTTGTTTTTTCTTTTTTGGCTGCACCTCGCGGCATGTGGGATCTTAGTTCCCCAACCAGGATTGAACCTGTGGCCCCCTGCAGTGGAAGCATGGAGTTCTAACCACTGATTGCCAGGGAATTCCCAATAAACATCATTTGAATTCCATTTTTATTTACATTTTAAATTAGCATTTGGGGGATTGTTAACTTACTGGTGTGTACTCTTTTTCCAAATGAAGATGGTATGCTCATCTACCATTAGGAGGAAAAATTAGCCCGTAGGGCAGGACAGGGATGAGCCACCTAAACTCTGCCTGCGTGACTAATTTTTAAGAAGATGCTATCAGGCAGGACCTGATATGACTTTATGACTTTCTTAGGCCCTGGGCACATTTGCCTAAAGTATTTAAAATTGTATTTTATGACTGTGTTGGTATAAAGATGAATATATTAATACTATATGCTACAATACTTTGTTCAACAAAAAGAAATTAAAACATTTCTTATGATTTTAAAAGAAATTAAAACGTTTTCTTGAACCCCTAGAAGTACTGTGGACCCAAGGCACTGAATTCTATGCCTAATGGAGAAGTTGGCCCTGTTATTGGAGCCATGTATTGTCCATGAAATGGGATTTTCCTCTGGATGAACCACTGTAGGCTTAAAATAATGTAAGCCCCTTACCATCTAATGCTTGTGTATTAAAGAAGGAAGAACAATAGCAATGAAAGGACTTGCCCTATCATATATCAAGCTCATGAGGCTTTACTAATAAAGACAGAGTGGAGTTGGCACAGGGATAGACACAGAGCAGCAAAACAGAATAGAAAGTCCCCAGACAGATTCATATAACATGTGGGTATAGAGTGACTTGAACATCAGCAGAACCTTTTCTTTCAACAAATGGTCCTCAGAAGTTGGATATACTATGTGGAAGAACAATAAAACTGGACCCCTATTTCACTCTATACACAAAAATCAATTTCAGGTAGCTGGAGGATCCAAATGCAACAGGCAAAACAGTCAAGCTTTAAGAAGATATTGTAGAATATCTTAGATATTGTAGATATCTTAAAAGTAGAGACAAAAGGTACTGATCACAAAGGAAAAAACTGACGTTTCACTGTTTTTAGAAGGTGCTGTAGAGTTAAAAATCAAGCTATAAATTGAGAGAAGATATGTAATACATAAAACTAACCAAGGACTAGTACAGAGGACATATAAAGAATGCCTATGAATCAGTAAGAAAAAGACACATCAATAGAAAAATGAGCAAAGACTTCAAGCACCTCACGCAAGAGGAAATCCAAGTGGCCAATAAATACATGAAAAGATGATTAACCACTTTCGTAATTAGGGAAATTACATTAAAAATACAGTGAGATGCCATTATATACATGCCAAACTGGCAATGATTTGAAGTGTGACAGCAGTAGATGTTGGCAAAGATTTCAAGCAACACAAACCATCATATGCTGCCAATAGGAGTGTTAATTGATGGCACCACTTTGCAAGTAATTAGAATACATAGAAAAGTAGAAAACGTTCATATCCTATGATCTAGCTATTCCACTCCCTAAGGAAACACTTTTGCATCAAGAGATACGTACAAGACTCTTCAGAGTAGTGTTCTTTGCAAATGACAAGCTGAACACAACTCAAATGTTCATCAACAATAGAATAGATAAATAGGTTATGATGTATTTATATAATGAAATACCGTTTGGCAATGAGAATGAACAAATAATACCTACATGCATCCTGATGGAGGAATCTTCCAAAATGTTGAACAAAAATCTACTGACAGAAGACTCTATCCAATATGATTATATTTCTGTTATGTTCAAAAATATGCAAAACTAAATTATTTTAAGAATACGTACATAGCACAGTGGTTGCCTCTGGGGAGACGGAAGGAGAAGGGATGGGGAAAAACACAAAGGAGGCTACTGGCTGCTGGCAGTGTTTTGTTTTGTTTTTATCCCTTGACTTGGATAGTGGTTATTTCCATAGGTATTTGCTTTATAATTATTTTTTTAATTAATTAATTTGTTTATTTATTTATTTGGGGCTGTGTTGGGTCTCCACTGCTACGCGTGGGCTTTCTCTAGTCGTGGCGAGCGGGGGCTACTCTTCGTTGTGGAGTGCGGGCTTCTCATTTCTCATTACGGTGGCTTCTCTTGTTGCAGAGCACGGGCTCTAGGTGCAAGGGCTTCAGTAGTTCTGGCACGCAGCCTCAGTAGTTGTGGCTCACGGGCTCTAGAGCACAGGCTTAGTAGTCATGGTGTGTGGGCTTAGTTGCTCCGCGGCATGTGGGATCTTCCCGGATCAGAGCTCGAACCCATGTCCCCTGCATTGGCAGGTGGATTCCTAACCAGTGCGCCACCAGGGAAGTCCCTATAATTAATTTTTTAACTATACATAAATATTTTGTGAACTCGCCTGTATTTTGATATATGTCATTGGGAAAAAGGGCAAATTTACCCTTTCAAACTACATATGTGTATGGTATGCAGTGTTACACTTTGAGAACAAGTGGTATCATAGGCCAGGGATCCTATGGTGTAATAGTAATGTTTCAGTCCTTTTGAGTTTTTCTATTTCCCACTGCATTGAATCTACTGTGGGGTTGTTGCTGTGGTGATAGAGCTGCAGCATGCAGCCCCACAGCTGACTTTCGTCTCCAAGAAGGGAAGGGGCAGAGCCAACCCTGATAGAAATCTCTAAGCACTCATATTTTCCCTTCCCTACAATGTCTTGGCCTCCTCTCCTTTGCCTTCCAAGAGTTTAGAGCTCTCATGCTGCCCTCTGTTTGTCCAGAATATTTCATGATGTGCCACATTCAACCCAGGCCTTACTATTTTGTCTCCATTTGCCCCCCAACTACAATTCCTCTGTCCAGGGTGACAGCCATTTAGAAAACAGTTTCCATTAGAATGTATTATTTAACTGTCCCTAAAATGTAACTGTGTTTGTCCCTTTCTTTTTTGATTTGTCCTTTAGCCACTAAACTTCCTGAGGTCAGAATAATCAAAAGTTCCTCTAGCAGGTTTTTCTAAGCTTAGTTCCTCATGGATATTCAAATTATTACTTTACCAAAGCACAGTCTCCTTTTTCCAAATGTGTTGGGAACCCTTTGGCTGGCAGATTTTCCCACTCCCAACCAGATACTGAGAACATGTAAGCTCTTCCTTTACACTGTATATTCCTTGGGTAGGGATTGTATCTTTGCTTTCTTCCCCTATTCTATCCCCAGAGCCTAGCATACTATCTGGCCTGCTGAAGAGGCTCAATAAGCATCTGATGAGTGAATGCATGGGTGGGGGAGAGGGAAGAAAGCCAGTGACCATACTCCTCTGAGGCAGGGCCAGTGAATGAGCTTGTGAGACTCCTATAGCCCACAAAAGAGAAAATGTAACTCGTTAGCAAGTATAAGGAAGAATGGCCCACTCTGCAGAAATGAAGGAAATGCAAGTAATAACAATGAAAAGTCATTTTCACCAGTTGCATTAGCCACAATACTCTATTTTAAGTGATAATATACAGGGCTGGCAAGGATGTGGTAAGACCAACAATCTCAGACCTCAGGCTGGTGGAGGTAAACAGTGATATGATCTTTTAAGAAAGCAATTTGGCAATATGTAACAAGACCATTAAAATATTTATATCCTCTACTCTAGTAATTTCACAATATGTAACAAGACCATTAAAATATTTATATCCTCTACTCTAGTAAATTCCTCTACTCTAGTAATTTCACTTTTCTTGGCTTAGCCAAGAAAATAACCTAAAAGAAAGTCAAGATATTCACTGCAGTTATTCTTTATATTAGCATAAAAGGAAAAGCAATCTTTTAATATAGAAACAAATAAATCATAGCATACTCACATGACAAAGATGTCAAAAAATACTGTGCAACGACATAGGAAATAATCCTGTTAAGTAAAAAAAGTAATATTAAAACTCTATGGGTATTTTTGTTATATCATGTAAAAAATATAACATGGATAAAACATAGAAGGGCATACACTAGAGAATAAACAATGGTTTGTGGGAGAAGTGAGCTTTTAACATGTTTGTTTCTATTTCTGAATTTTCCTTTATGTCATATTTTTCATAGTTAAGCACTAAAAATTCTCAGGATTAAGCCAAATGTATAGGACAGTAGAAAAGACCTGTTTTTCACAATCTCCAGCATTCTTTATAGGAATGCTGTGTAGGAATAAGGACCAGTACCTAACATAGACACATCCAAACTACAGCTAGAAGGTAACAAAAGCAGAATTTGAACTTTCTCTGCTCACTAGTGACAATTTTATTAGGCAATTTCTGGGTTATACGTAGGTGATATTGATCTCTACCTAGAATTCTGTAAAATGTTCCTGTGTCTCAAATTTCAAGGCAGGAGGAATGTGAAGAGGAGAGAGGAGCACTAGGGTTGAAAAATCCATAGAGATCAACTCAATATCCACTTTTGGCCAAAATGAATAAAAAGGGACTAAATTTACCCTCCCATCTGAAACAACCGGAAAAAAAAAAAGACAAAACTACATGAAAAATGACTTTTAAGACCCTGTCATCAGGCAACAAATGACATTGATTCCTGATCAACGGGAAACAAGTAAATGTGATCTTACCATTTTCCCAGCTTACTGCTTGGAGAGTTTCCAGACCATGATGCAGGGAGGGGGAACTGTGGTGGAGCCCAATAGGTCCCCTAAGTTGAGTAGAAGAAACTGAGAGTGAAGGGAGACCAAAGCAGCTAGAGTTCATTGCACCAAGTGCCAGAAGGGAGAGAGCTGCACAGAGAGAGAGAGCCCGAGCTGTGCAGAAGGTCCCCTGAAATGTTCAGCATAGTACTGGTTGATGCATGCATGTGAGCAAACTACTCAGGGCTGGTAAAAAGTACCATCCAAAAGGATGTGAGGGAACATTCACACAGGGCCAGGGCCAGGGACTGTTCCCACCAGCTAGACAGGAAAACCTCACAATTTATCAGGCATTGGTTGGAATACTAAGGAGGGTCTTACCTCAGTAATAGAGAATACTTAGCCCTAGACTGAGCACTACCTCAAAACTGCAAAAAAAAGAAAAAAAGGTATCAAATTGTTTCCAAGTAATTTAACTGCATTCCAGAGTAAAGCTCAAGAATATTTATAGGCAAACTTCCAATTATAAGGTAAATAAGTACTAAGGATGTAATGTACAGCACGATAAATATAACTAACACGGCTGTATTATATATATGAAAGTTGTTAAGACAGTAAATCCTAAGAGTTCTCATCACAAGGAAAAAGATTTTTTCTTTTTCTTTTATTTTGTGTGTATATGAGATGATGGAGGTTCACCAAACTTCTTGTGGTTGTCATTTCATGATGTATGTAAGTCAAATATTATGCTTTATACCTTAAACATATACAATGCTGTATGTCAATTATATCTCCATAAAACTAGAAGAAGAAGAAAAAGTACTTACAGGAATATCCAGCATCCTACAAGATAAAATTAACAATGCCTGACATTCAGTCAAAGATTACTAGGCATGCAGAGGCAGGGAAACACAATTAATATTGAGGAGACTCATTAATCAATCAAACTAACCCAGAACTGACACAGATGTCAGAATTAGCAGAAAAGGACGTCAAAGCAGTTATAAATATATCTCATATTTTCAAAAAATTAAGTAAACATTGAAAATATTAAAAAGACCCAAAATGAACTTCTCAAGGTGACAACTACGATGCTTGAAATGAAAAATACACTGGATATGATTAACAACAGATTAGTCACTAGGGAAGAAAAGATTAATAATTTGAAGACATAGTAATAGAAACTGTCCCCTGTGAAACACAGAGAGAAAAAATAAACTGAAAAGAGCATTAGTGAGCTATGGAACAACTACAAGCAGCTTTTTATACTGAAACTGGAGTGCCTGAAGAGTGGGGGTGGGGGAGACAAAAAATATTTGAAGAAATAAAGGACAGAAACTTCCCAAACTTGATGAAACTTATAAACCCACAGATCCAAGGAGTTCAATGAATCCCCAGCACAGAAATATATAGAAAACCACAACAAAGCATGTCATAATAAAATTGCTTAAAGCCAACAATAAAGAGAAAATCTTAAAAACAGCAAGAGAAAAATTCCTCTGTTATGTACAGAGGAACTAAAATAAACATGACATTATATTCTAATGGGAAACAATATAAGACAGAGGAGCAACATCTTTAAAGTACTGAAAGCTAAGAACTGTCAACCTAGAATTCCATACTCAGCAAAAATATCTTTCAAAAATGAAGGTAAAATAAAGATATTTTCAGACATACAAAATATGAAAGAATTCACCACCAGCAGATTCACACCATAAAAAAATGCTAAAGGAAGTCACTCATATAGATGGGCAATAATACCAGACAGAAGAAAGTCTGAATCTTTACAAAGGATTGAAAACCACTGAGAGAGGTAACTACCTGGGTAAATATATACATTTTTTCTTATTATTTAAATCTATTTAAAAGATAATTGACTTATACAAATATAATAATATATTATGAGGTTTATAATGTATGGAAAAGTAAAACGCATGACGATAGCAAAAGGCCAGGAGGGGAGATATGGAATATATTGTAAAATTCTTGTACTATATATACATGAAGTTGTATAATGCCACTTGAGGTTAGACTGTGATAAGTTAAGATATATACTATAAACCCTAAATCAACCACTAAAAAACCCAAGAGTTATAGTTAATGAGCTACAAGGAAGATAAAATGGAATCATAAAAATACTTAATTAACCCAAAAGAAGGCTGAAAAGAGGAAAAGGGAGACAAAAAATAGATGCAACAAGTTAGAAAATGAATAGCAAGATGAAAGAACCACATCAAGAATCACATTAGGGCTTCCCTGGTGGCGCAGTGGTTGAGAGTCTGCCTGCTGATGCAGGGGACATGGGTTTGTGCCCCGGTCTGGGAAGATCCCACATGCCGTGGAGCGGCTGGGCCCGTGAGCCATGACCGCTGAGCCAGCACGTCCGGAGCCTGTGCTCCGCAACGGGAGAGGCCACAGCAGCGAGAGGCCCGCGTACCGCAAAAAAAAAAAAAAAAAAGAATCACATTAAATGTAAATGATCTAAACACCCCCACTCAGAGAATTCCCCAGCAGTCCAGTGGTTAGGACTCCACACTTTCACTGCTGAGGGCACAGGTTTGATCCCTCGTCAGGGAACTAAGATCCTGCAAGCCGTGTGATGCAGCCCAATGAAAGTAATAATAATAAGTTTTTTTAAATTAAAAAAACACCCCCACTCAAAGGCAAATATTATCAGATTGGAAAAAAGTAAGACCCGACTCTATGCTGCTTACATGAAATACAATTAAAATAAAAAGACACAAACAGGTAAAATGTAAAAGTATTTTTTAAATCTACCATGCTAACAGTAGTCAAAAGAAACCTTGAGTGGCTATATTAGTATCAGGCAAAATAGATTTGGGGATAAAGAATATTACCAAGGATTAAAGAGGTAACCTCATAATGATAAAGGGGTCAATTAATCAAGAGGCCAGAGCAATCCTAAACATTTATGCACCTAACAACAGAGCTTCAAAATACATGAAGAAAAAACTGATAGAATTATTTTAAGAAATACATAAATCCACAGCTATAGCTAGGTATTTCAGTACTTCTCTCTCAACAATTGATAGAACAGGTAAACAGAAAATCAATAAGGATATAGATTATTTGAACAACAGTATCAACCCACTTGACCCAATTGACATCTATGGAACACTTCACGCATCAACAGCAAGATACACATTCTCCTCAAGTTCACATAGAACATTTACCAAGTCAGAGAAAAAAGACATTTTACATACAGAGGAACAGAAATAATTATGTTATCATGGTTATGGGCCATAAAACAAGTCTTAATACACTTGAAAGTATTCAAATAGTACAAAGAATGTTCTTTGCCCAAAGTGAAATTGCACTAGAAATCAGTAACAGAAAGATTTCTGGAAAATCTCTAAAATTTGAAAACTAAATAACACACTTGTAAATAATCCATTGATCAAAATGGAAATTAGCAATATTTTGAATGGAATGGAAATGAAAAAAGAACATATCAGAATTTATGGGATGCCACTAAAGCAGTATTTAGAGGGGAATTTATAGCACTAAACTTGTATTAGAGAAGAAGAAATCTCTTGAGTCAATGAACTTAGCTTCCACTTTAAAAAACTAGGAAAAATAAGACAAAGTTAAAACCAAAGTAAAGAGAAGAAAGGAAATAATAAAGATCAAAGTGGCAATCGGTGAAACAGAAAACAGAAAAACAATGGAAAAATTGATAAAACCAGAAACTACTTCTTTGAGAAAATCAGTAAAATTGATACAGCTCTAACCAGACAGGAAAATGAAAGAGAAGACACAAATTACCTATATAGGGAATGAGAGAGGTGACATCACTGTAGATTTGAAAGATATTAAAAGGATAATAAGGGAATGTTAGGAACAGTTTTATACCAATAAATTTGACAACTTAGATGAGATGAACAATTTCCTTGAAAGACACAAATTATAAAAGCTTACATGAGAAGAAATACACATGAATAGCCCAGTATCTATTAAATACATTGAAAATGTGGTTAAAATCTTTCCTAAAAAAACAAAACAAAACAAAAAAACCCTCTAAAATGGGCAGAAGACCTAAATAGACATTTCTCCAAAGAAGATATACAGATTGCCAACAAACACATGAAAGGATGCTCAACATCATTAATCATTAGGGAAATGCAAATCAAAAGTACAATGAGGTATCATATCACACCAGTCAGAATGGCCATCATCAAAAAATCTACAAACAATAAATGCTGGAGAGGGTGTGGAGAAAAGGGAACCCTCTTGCACTGTTGGTGGGAATGTAAACTGTTACAGCCACTATGGAGAACAGTATGGAGGTTCCTTAAAATACTAAAAATAGAACTACCATATGACCCAGCAATCCCACTACTGGGCATATACCCTGAGAAAACCATAATTCAAAAAGAGTCATGTACCACAATGTTCATTGCAGCTCTATTTACAATAGCCAGGACATGGAAGTAACCTAAGTGTCCATCAACAGATGAATGGATAAAGAAGATGTGGTGCATATATACAATGGGATATTACTCAGCCATAAAAAGAAAGGAAATTGAGTTATTTGTAGTGAGGTGGATGGACCTAGAGTCTGTCATACAGAGTGAAGTAAGTCAGAAAGAGAAAAACAAATACCATATGCTATCACATATATATGGAATCTAAAAAATAAAAAAAAAATGGTTCTGAAGAACCTAAGGGCAGGACAGGAATAAAGACACAGATGTAGAGAATGGACTTGAGGACACGGGGAGGGGGAAGGGTAAACTGGGACGAAGTGAGAGAGTGGCATGGATTTATATATACTACCAAATATAAAATAGATAGTTGGTGGGAAGCAGCTGCATAGCACAGGGAGATCAGCTCTGTGCTTTGTGCCCACCTAGAGGGGTGGGATCGGGAAGGTGGGAGGGAGATGCAAGAGGGAGGAGATATGGGGATATATGTATATGTATAGCTGATTCACTTTGTTATAAAGCAGAAACTAACACACAATTGTAAATCAATTACACTCCAATAAAGATGTTAAAAAAAAAATAAATAAAATAGCTACAAAAACCTTAAAAAAAAACAACCCTTTAGGCCCAGATGGCTTTACTGATAGATTCCACCTTTAAGGAAGAAATAATACTAGTTCTACACAAACTTCCAAATAATTGAAGAGAATGGACTACTTCCTAACTCATTCTAGACAGCATTACATTGATACCAAATCAAAGACATTATAAGAAAAGTTCAAACCAATATCCTTCATGAAATAAATACAAAATTTAGTAAGCAAATTTTAGCATATTGAACCCAACAATATGTTAAAAGGATAATATATCATGACCAAGTAGAGTTTATCCTAGGAATGCATGATTGGTTTAACATTTGAATACCAATCAATGTAATTTACCATGTTAACAAACTAAACTAAAACCATATTATTATCTCAACAGATGCAGAAAAAAGCTTTGACAAAATTCAATATTTATTCCTGATAAAGACTCTTAACAAACTAGGAAAAGAAGGGAACTCCCTCCACCTGATCATGGTCATCTGCAAAAAACCCCACAGCTAACATACTTAGTGATAAAAGACTAAATCCTCTCTCCCTAAGATCAGAACAAGATAGGCATGTCCGCTCTTACTACTTCTGTTCAATATTGTACTGCAGGTTCTAGCCAGTGCAGTCAGGCAAGGAAAAAAAAAAGACATCCAATTTGGAAATGAAGAAGTAAAACTGTCTTTATTCATAGTAGATTTTCTATGGAGAAAATCCAATGAAATCTACAAAAATGCTAAACTGAGTTTAGCAACATTGCAGGATACAAGATCAATATACAAATATCAATTGTACTTCTATATATCAACAATGCATTATCAGAAATTAAGATTTTTAAAATAACTACCATTTATAATAGCATTAAAAACATGAAAAAAAAAGGGTGGGGGGCTTCCCTGGTGGCGCAGTGGTTGAGAGTCCGCCTGCCAATGCAGGGGACGTGGGTTCGTGCCCCGGTCTGGGAGGATCCCATGTGCCGCGGAGCGGCAGGGCCCGTGAGCCATGGCCGCTGAGCCTGCGCGTCTGGAGCAAAAAAAAAAAAAAGAAAACTTAATGATAAGAAAATAACCTAATTTTTAAAATGCACAAAAGATATATGATGGTAAGTAAGCACATGAAAAGATGCTTAACACCATTAGTCATTGGGAAAATGCAAATTAAAACAACAATGGGATTTTCCACATACTTAGAATGGCTAAAATTAAAAGACTGACTATACCAAATGTTGGTGTGGGTGTGGAGGAATTGGAACTCTTCTACACTGCTGAGAATGTAAAATAGTAAAACCACTTTGGGAAACAGTTTGACAGTTTCTTAAAAAGTTAAACATACACCTACCAGATAGTCTAGCCATTCCATTCCTAGATATTTACCCAAGAGAAAAGGAGTATACGCAACAAACATTTGTGCACAAATGTTCATAGCAGCGTTATTTGTAATAGCCAAAAACTGGAAACAACCCAAATGTCCATCCAGGTGAATGTTTATCCAGGTGAACAGATAAATAAATTGTTATATACAACTCAATAAATAGTAATGAGCTATTGATATTCATAACAATATGGATGGATTTCAAAATGATTAAGGCAATAATTCACTCAAAAGAAGCCAGACAAAAGGAAAAAAATATCATTCTATTTGTATAAAACTCTAGGAAATGCAAGCTAATCTAAAGCAGCTCAGGGAATTCCCTGGCAGTCCAGTGGTTAGGACTCTACGCTTCCACTGCTGGGATCCGGTGTTCAAACCCTGGTTGGGGAACTAAGATCCCACAAGCCGTATGGCCAAATGAATAAATAAAGCAGATCAGTGATTGTTTACAGCAAGGGAAACGCAGGAAAGAGGGATGACAAGGAGATTTAGAGGTGATGAATGTGTTCACTATTTTGACTGTGGTGATGGTTTCACAAGTATATACATATGTCAAAACTTATCAGATTGCATACCTTAAGTATGTGCAATTTATTGTCAATTATGCCTCAATAAAGCTGTTTAAAAAATGAATAGTGTAAGAACAGGTTAGGAAGATATCTGACTTAACATTAATTATAGGGGTAATTGTGTTTTAATTATCATGTTTTAATTAAATACTACTTTTTGAGTCAAAAGTAAAATATGGCTGACAAATAAATGATGCAGCCTCAGCATGCATTAATAGAAATATTGTGTCTTATTAGAAGAACATTAATTGTAGTCTGAATGTGAAAATAGGTCTAGAGTACTTTACTCAGGAAAGAAGCAAATTATGTAGGCTAAGTTTAATACAGGTGCCAAGGGCAAAAAGAGAGCTTGTAAAGATTTAAGCTCTCAAGCATCTGGAAAACACTTGAGATTTAGCAAGACAAATATTTATTGAATATCTACTGTGTTCTAGGCACTTGCTAAATATGTTAATCGCTACCGAGAGGTAGGTTTTAGGACCATTTTGCAGATCATGAATCAGAATCTCAGAAAAGGTTAATATTTGGCTTTTTTAAAAAAGAGTTATTAAGTGAAAAAACCAGAATTCAGATTCTTTCAACTTGCTACTTAAATAGCTGCCTTTTTTAAAAAAATTATTTATTTTATTTTTGGCTGTGTTGGGTCTTCGTTGCTGAGAGTGGGCTTTCTCTAGCTGCGGCAAGCGGGGGCTGCTCTTCGTTGCGGTGCGTGGGCTTCTCATTTTGGTGGCTTCTCTTTGTTGTGGAGCACAGGCTCTAGGCGCACAGGCTTCAGTAGTTGCAGCACGTGGGCTCAGTAGTTGTGGCTTGTGGGCTCTAGAGCGCAGGCTCAGTAATTGTGGTACACGGGCTTAGTTACTCTGCGGCATGTAGGATCTTCCCGGACCAGGGCTCGAATTCGTGTCCCCTGCATTGGCAGGCGGATTCTTAACCACTGCGACACCAGGGAGGTCCACATTGCTCCCTTTTTTAGAAAGTTTTTGCCCCCCAGTGATTTTGCACTAACAGAGAATTATTGAACTATTGCATAAAGAAGATAAGGAAGTCGTTTCGGCTTCTCTTTTTCCACTCTATTTCTTTAACCATGATGTGGCAGACATTGTGCCAGGAGCTGGGAATGCCCTCAAGGAGCTCATGACCTAGTGGCAAAAATAGGAAATTACAAACTCCTACAACATAGAGCATAGAGCTGTGACTTGCTCAAGGAATTTTCCAAGTTTGCAAATCCTCCAATGCTTAAAAGGTCACTCACTAGTAGAGATAATCAGGCCTTGGTGAGATACAGATGCTGGGCAATCAGTTGCTTACTCACTATCTAAGCACCAGATTCTGCACAACAGCCTGCAGTTCAGATTCATGTCTGAGCAAGATCACAGGCTATTGCATTTTGGACACTGGGGCTGCTCCCAAATAATCAAAAACACTAGTGTTAAATGCTGAATGTGCCAATGTCACCATACCTGATAAATTCAAGAATAGAAGCATGCGCAAGGTGGTAAAGATTAGGGAATAACAGAAAAGGATTTACATTTTGGAAAGTTAACTCTGACCTTACCTAATGCCTAACGGTGCTTTCTGACTGCATGCTTACAGCATATGGCCTTTTGTGACTGGCTTTTTTCACTTGACGTAATGTTTTCAAGGTTCCTCCATGTTGTAGCATGTATCAGTACTTCATTCCTTTTTGCTGCTGAAATATCCCATTTTATGGATATACCATATTTTATTTTTCCATTTATTTGTTGATGGACATTTAGGTTGTTTCTACTTTGGGGCTATTATGAATAATGCTGCTATGAACATTTGGGTACAGATTTTTTTATGGGCATGTGTTTTCACTTCCCTCTCATTTTATAGCTAGGAGTGGAATTGCTGAGTTATATGGTAACTCTGTGTCTATCCATTTGAGGAATTATTTTCCAAAGTGGCTGCACCATTTTACATTCCTACCAGTAATGTGTGAGGGTTCCAATTTCTCCATATCCTGGTCAACACTTGTTATTGTCTGTCTTGTTTTGTTTTAGCCATCCTAGTGGGTGTAAAGTAGTACCTTATTGTGGTTTTGATTTGTGTTTCTCCAATGGCTAATGATGTTGAGCATGTTTTCATGTGCTAATTGGCTATCTGTACATCTTCTTTGGAGACGTGTCTATTACAAATCATTTGCCCATTTTTCAGTTGGGTTATTTGTCTCTCTATTATTGAGTTGTAAGAGTTCTTTATACATTCTGGATACAAGTCCTTTACCAGATATATGAGTTACAAATATTTCTCCCACTATATGAGTTGTCTCTTTCTTGATGGTGTCCTTTGAAGCACAAATTTTTTTTTATCATGATGAAGTCCAATTCATCTATTTTTTTTTTCTTTTGTTGCTTGTACTTTTGGTGTCACATCTAAGAAACCATTGCCTAATCCAAGGCCATGAAGATTTACTGCTATGTTTTCTTCTAAGAGTGTTATAGTTTTAACTCTTACATTTAGATCTATAATCCATTTTTGGTTAATCTCTATATATGGTGTGAGGAAGAGGTCCAACTTCATTCTTATGCATGTGGATATCCAGTTTTCCCATAACATTTGTTGAAAAGACTATTTTTTAATACATTGAATTTTCTTGGCACTCACTCATTTCAAAATTCATTTGCCCATTAAATGTAAGGTTTTATTTCTGGATTCTCAATGCTATTCCGATGATCTGTACATCTTTCATTATGCCAGTGCTGCACTGATTGATAATTGTAGCTTTGTATGAAGTTCTGAAATGGGTAAGTATGAATCCTCTAGCTTTGCTTTTCTTTTTTGAGATGATTTTGGCTATTCTGGGCCTCTTGCATTTCCATATGAATTTTAGAATTAACTTGTCAATTTCTACAAAGCAACCAGCTTGAATTTTGGTATGGCTTGCTGAATCTATTGAATCTGTAGAACAATTTGAGGAGTATTGCTGTATTAACTATGTTAAGTCTTCCAATCCATGAGCATGGAATGTCTTTCCATTTATTTAGGTCTTTAAAAATTTCTTCTAACAATGTTTTATCGTTTTCAAAGTATAAGTTTTACACTTCTCTTACTAAATTTATTCCTAGTTATTTTTTCTGATGCTATTGTAAATGGAACTTTTATGTTAATTTTATTTTTGTGTTGTTCATTGCAAGTACATAGAAATACAATTGACTTGTATATTGATCTTGTATCCTGCAACTTTGGTTAATTCATGTATTAGCTTTAGTAGTTTTATAGTGTATTCCTTAGTATTTCCTTTTTGTCCATTTTATCTGAGTCATCTAATTTGATGTCTTTATGAGTTAAGTAGGGCTGCCATAACAAAATAGCACAGACTGAGTGGCTTAAATAACAAAAATTTATTCTCTCACAGCTCTGGAAGTTGCAAGTCCAAGATCAAGGTGCAGCAGGGTGTTTTTTTTTTCTGAGGCCTCTTTCCTTGGCTTGTAGATAACCAGCTGCCTTCTTGCTATATCCTCACATGGCCTTTCCTCTGTGCATGCACATCCCTGTTGTCTCTTCCTCTTTTTTAAAGGACACCAGTCATATTAGATTAGAACTCTACCCTTATGACCTCATTTAACCTTAATTACTTCTTTAAGGACTCTATATACTGTCACATTCTAAGGTACTAGAGATTAGGGCTTCAACATATGATTTGTGGGGACAGGGGCACAATTCAGTCCATAACAAAGGCGTACAATTGTTTATAGTATTCCTCTATAATTCGTTTTATTTCTGTAAGTTTGCTAGCAATGCCCTCTTTTTCACCTCGACTTTAGTAATTTGCATCTTTTCTCTTTATTTCTTGGTCAGTCTGGCTAAAGTGTTGTCAATTTTGTTGATCTACTCAAAGAACAAACTTTTGGTTTTGCCAGTTTTCCCTATTGTTTCTCTATTCCCTACTTCATTCATTTCTGCTCTAGTCTTTATTATTTCCTTTCTTCTACTTATTTTGGGTTTAGTTTACTTTTCTTACTTCTTTTTACTTGAGATTTTCTTCCTTTTCATTTATTTATTTTTTAAATTTTTATTTTATATTGGAGTACAGTTGATTTACAATGTTGTGGTAGTTTCAGATGTACAGCAAAGTGATTCAGTTATACATATACATATATCTATTCTTTTTCAGATTCTTTTCCCATTTAAGTTATTACAGAATATTGAGTAGAGTTCCCTGTGCTATAGAGTACGTCCTTGTTGATTATTTATTTTATATTTAGTAGTGTGCATATGTTAATCCCAAACCCCTAATTTATCCCTCCCCCTGAACCTTTCCCTTCGGTAACCATAAATTGTTTTCTAAGTCTGTGAGTCTGTTTCTGTTTTGTAAATAATTTCATTTATATCATTGTTTTAGATTCCACATACAAGTGATATCATATGATATTTGTTTTTCTCTGACTTACTTCACTTAGTATGATAATGTCTAGGTCCATCCATGTTGCTGCAAATGGCATTATTTCATTCTTTTTTATGGCTGAGTAATATTCCATTGTATATATGTACAACATCTTCTTTATCCATTCATCTGTCAATGGACATTTAGGTTGCTTCCATGTCTCGGCTATTGTAAATAGTGCTGCAATGAATATTGGGTACATGTATCTTTTCAAATTATGGTTTTCCCCAGATATATGTTCAGGAGTGGGATTGCTGGATCATATGGTAACTCTATTTTTAGTTTTTTAAGGAAACTCCATACTGTTCTCCGTAGTGGCTGTACCAATTTACATTCCCATCAACAGTGTGGGAGGGTTCCCTTTTCTCCACACCCTCTCCAGCATTTATTGTTTGTAGACATTTTTATGATGGCCATTCTGACTGGTGTGAGGTGATACCTCTTGGTAGTTTTTATTTGCATTTCTCTAATAATTAGCGATATTGAGCATCTTTTCATGTGCTTTTTGGCCATCTTTATGTCTTTTTTGGAGAAATATCTATTTAGATCTTCTGCCCTTTCTTCCTTTTTTTTTATTTTGGCCATGCTGCACAGCTTGTGGGATCTTAGTTCCCCAACCAGGGATTGAACAGGGACCCATGACAGTGAAAGTGCTGAGTCCTAACCACTGACTGGACCGCCAGGGAAGTCCCCCTTTTTAATATAGGCATTTACAGCCATAAATATTCCTCTAAGCACTTTTTAAACAGTATCTCATAAGTTTTCAGTTGTCGTGGTTTCATTTTCATTTATCTTAAAGTGATATCTAATTCCCCTTGTGATTTCTTTGATCTATTGATTATTTAGTAATGCATTGTTTAATTGCCACAAATTTGTGAATTTCTCAAATTTCCTTGTTATTGATCACTCATTTGATTCCATTGAGGTTAGAGATTGTATTTTGTATGATTTTAATTCTTTTAAGTTTATTGAGGCTTGTTTTATCACCTAACATATTGTCTATCCTGGAGAATGTTTCCTGTGCACTAGAAAAGAATGTATATTCTGCTTTTGTTCAGGGAATGTTCTGTTGATATCAGTTACATCTAATTGGTTTATAGTGCTGCTCAAGTCTTCTATTTCCTTCTTGACTGTCTCCCTAGTTATTCTATCCATTATTGAAAGTGGGGTACTGAAGTCTCAAACTGTTATCATCAAATTGCCTATTTCTCTCTTCAGTTTTGTCAGAATTTGCTTCATGAATTTGGGGCTCTGTTGTTTATATGTTTATAATTGTTATGTCTCCCTGGTGGATTGACACTTTTATCATTATAAAATGTCCTTTTTCTTCTCTAGTAATAATATTTTCTTAAAGTCCATTTTTTCTGGTATTAGTATGGTCACTCCAGCTCTCTTCTAGCTACTGTTTGCATATATAGTGTGTTTTGTCATACAGAATTTTTAAAGTTTTATGTAGCTGAATATATAAATTTTTTATGGCTTCTGCATTTTGAACAATAGTTTGGCCTTTTCCATTTCAAGGTGATAATTGACTCTCCCATGTTTTCTCCTATTATTTCTGTATCTTCAGTTTTTAAGTTTCTACTTTTGGTCCATTTGATTTTGTTTGGTACTTGGTGTAAGTTGTAGATCCAACTTAATTTTTTCTTATATGTCCAATTGCCACAGCACAGTTTATTGAATGGTTCATCTTCATTGCTGCTTTGGGCTGGTACCTTTATCTTATACTAAATTCTTATGTGTATTTGCATCTGCTTCTTACTGTCTTTTTTCTTCCATTGTTCTGTTTGTCTACTAATGCACTAGGACCACAGTATTTTATAGACTGTGGCTTTATAAGTCTTTATATCATCATGTTAGCCTCTTGTCATTTCTCTTATTTTTCAGAATGTTTCTTGCTATTCTTGTGTGCTTATTTTTTTCATATCAACATTACATCAATTTGCTTACTTAAACAATTTGCTTACTTACTAATAATTCTAATAGTAATTCTAATAATATCTAAACCTGTTGGTATTTTCCTAGGATCATATTAAATTTATGAATTAACTTAGATTGATTGGCATTTTTTTGACATTGAATATTTCTGATCTGAAACATGGTTGTCTTAATGTTTGTACAGGCCTATTTTCAAGGTCTTCAGAAAAAATTTTTAATTTTTAAAAATCTTTAATATGAAAAGTTAAAAATAGAGAGAATAATATCACGGACCATCACTGTGGACCTATTACCCAGCTTAAATAATTATGAACACATGGCCATATTTTCAGTATTACTGCCTCTCTCCCTCCCTCCCTCAATGTTTTACAACAAATCCCAGGCATTATATAAGAAATATGATCAATTTTTCTTCATATAGTTGTGTACATTTCTTATTAAGCTTATTCCTAGGCCTTTTATCTAACTGTTGTTCATTGTTTTTATATAGGAAGATTTATTTCTGTACATTGATTTTGTACACTTTTGTTATTATTTAAATATTTGTTTGTTCTAATTTGAATTCATTGACTTGAAAAGGTTACCACCCTTTATAATTTGCTAACCAGATTTCACCTGTATGCTCACCTGAACTGTTAGAAATATGCTAAAATTCTAGGTATAAACTAGTGTAGTAAGCTACTAGTCTTGCACCAAACAACATATTTGTGACCTGAAACGTAATAACCAACCTGTGTGGTGACATGTCAAATTTACCTGGAATTCCTGTCCTGTAAGGTTCTCTGTTAATACCTGAAAAACTCAGGTTGTCTTCAGGTTCCTGTCACTTTATAATGTTTTATGTGCAGTTGCTGGCCTCTATTCTTCCTGTAGACCTTAAAATCACTCCCTGATGTAAGTCAGTCCCTCAGAGAGGCACATAACTCTTCTGAGCCAGTAGGGAACCATTTCAGTCTTTTGAGTTCTTATGATAAGCACTGATCAGATGTATCAGGAATCACATTGTGGCATGAGCACTAATATTTTAGATAGTTTCTAATGTAGCACCGTCAGTATCCTGCACCTTAGAACAGGATACTCTCAGAGTTTTTCAAACTCTCAGAGTTTTAACAGTCCCTTTGACACTTTCCTGTGTTACCTGATTAAGCTGTTCTGCTGGTGTAGAGTCAGGGATTTGGGGTCTATTTTATTCATTTCAGAAAATTCTAGTTGCCTGGAGCCTTTATCTTTCCCATAACCTGCCTCTGAAATGGCATATGGTTTTTCTGCCAAATAAGAATTTTCTTTTGGATATCTCTGGTATTACATAAGGAAAAATTCTAGTTTATTCCAAATATTAAAGCAACTTTTCTTCAGAGAAAAGTTCTTTCCCCTACATTGCAATGACTTAGCTTACACGACACTTTTCAAATGACAAACTTATCTGGATAGAGATAAATATATCTCATTAAAATATGGCTTTAAGGGAAGCTGTGGAGACAGTTTTAATATGGCACATGATGATATCCTTGATGCCACGTCATACGACCAAGTTACATGGCTACCATTATTTAAGGTAATAGTACCAGCCTCATTGAGTTCATATAGGAATTAGGTGAATTGATATATTTAAAGTGCTTAAACTTAAAACTAGTACCTAGCACGTAGTACCCACTGGTGAGTGTTTGTTAAATACATAAAAAAGAAAATAAAACCTATGTACAGAGAAATGGACTTTCTTAAAATAGATCAAGGGAAAAACTGAAATTCTATAGTCTACTATAGTCTCTCTCAGCTCACTCTTGTTGAATTAACTTCCTTCCTGCATATATAGTTTCTAATTTGAACAACCTCTTTCATTTTAAAGATTCGCCGGTTCTCAGTCCAGCTAATTCTGCAATCAATTTAAGTGGAGCTCAGGACCTGACCTGGAATAAGAATGTTGTGAAGCCACTGGCTTTATCTTTGCAGGTTGTAGGGAAGACTTTTGCTGCAGGTGATGTTTTCCTCACTTATATATATATTTTTAATTTATTTATTTTTAATTTATTTTTGGCTGTGTTGGGTCTTTGTTGCTGAGCACAGGCTTTCTCTAGTTGTGGTGAGCGGGGGCTACTCTTTGTTGCGGTGCACAGGCTTCTCATTGCAGTGGCTTCTCTTGTTGCGGAGCACGGGCTCTAGGCGCACGGGCTTCAGTAGTTGTGGCATGCGGGCTCAGTAGTTGTGGCACACGGGCTTAGTTGCTCCATGGCATGTGGGATCTTCCCGGACCAGGGCTCAAACCCGTGTCCCCTGCATTGGCAGGCAGATTCCTAACCACTGTGTCACCAGGGAAGCCCTCCTCACTTATATTTATTTGGTAAATACCTAGTCCATAAAAGACTTGTGTGAAATTTAATTGACAATTTGGTAGAAGAAAACAGAAGCTCCTTCTTTGCCAGTTGAAGGCAAAAGTGGGGCTGTCTACTATAATGCACGTTTATACAAAGCTTTGTGTTTTCTGTGTTACATCCAGAAGAGTCAGTGAATGACATTTGGCACACAGGGGAGAAAAAGCAGGTTGATTCTGTTCAATAAAAATTTCTTGGATACCTGCTATACTGAGGAACTGGGGATAGATACTAAGATAAATAAGGCTCAGTCCCTGACCTCTAATGTACTTGTAACCTTGCAGAGGAGATCAACCTAAAAGAAGATATTTTCAGTGTACTGCAATAAATACATAATATCCTAGGGGAGCACAGAGGAGGGGGGGTTAGCCCAGCATTTTAGGGAGTAATTGAGAACGGGTTCTTGGGGACTTCCCTGGTGGTCCAGTGGTTAAGATGCCGCGCTTCCAATGCAGGGGGCGTGGGTTCAAACCCTGGTCAGAGAATAGGGGAAAGACATTTCAAATTCAGGGAAAAGCAGGAGCAGAGCTTGAAAGGAAAAGGAAAGGAAAGAAGCAGCATGACATGTGCAGGAACTTCCAGCAGTTTGGACTCGTTAGAAACATACAATGTAAAACTCAGGGAGTAGCGGGAGGTGAGCAAGAGGCAGAAAAGGGAAAGGTCATAGGAGGTCAGGATAAGAAGTATGGATTTCACTCTATAACTTATGGCACAGGGGAGTGACATGGTCTTATTTTAACTTAAGCTAGATCATTTTGGCAGCAAAAAGAAAGCGTTGGGAATACAAGTTGCAGGTCGTTCAATAGTCTGGTTGAGAAATGATGAGGTCCTTGACCAGGGTGAAAATAGGTTGGAGAGGAGGAGACAGATTGGAGAGCTACTCAGGATGTAAAATGAGCAGACTTGACTGATTAATGGGAGTGTAAAACAGAAGAATGGGTTTCAGTTGACGTCCATCTTTCTGGGCTAATGGTTAGTACCATTGCTTGAGATAGGGAATACAGCAAGGGAAGCAGGTTCCCCAGGAGGAGATTGTGAGTTCAATTTTGGACATGATGAGTTTGAAATACCCATCAGGCATCCAAGTGGTGCTACTCAACGGTAATTTAATTTATCGTAGGAGGAAAACAGGACTAATGGTATAAAGTTGAGCCACCAGCATATGGTTAAAATCACCATGTAAATAGTGTCAGCCAAGGAGAAATGTAGGGTAAGGCAAGCTATGAACTAAAGGCAGACCCGTAGAAAATTTCAGTGTTTAAGAAAAAGAAATGGTCAGAGAGGTAGAAGAAAAATAAAGAGAAAGAGAACCTATCATTCTTGGAAACTTTCCAACAGTTAGGTATCATCATTTATCCAGACCACTTTTGTTCTTACTCTGGTCCAACAATTCTTGCAGAATCTGCCTTCTGTTTAGATTACAGACTGGAACAAACTGAGTCCAAGTTTTTACAGCATAGAAGAAAAATTAATGAAATTATGGATCTTGGCAGTAATTATCATGACTGCTAAAACCATCAGATGAGAGGCTGATGAACAACTTTGTAAATTGAAGATTAGGCTGACAACTCTTAAACCCACGGATGAATCTTTACATCACAGGAAAAGAGAAAACTGGTCATTATGTGCCTCTTAATGGAAGTATACAATAGGACTTATGAGATACTCTTGCCAAAAAAAATCAAACTTGAATCTGAGCAAACATCTATATCTAATGATTAGTTTAGGAATTAGAGGAGACATCAAATGACACCATGGATATCCAATCAGCAAAATACAGGAAATGAGAAATTCTGCCAGGTTTTCAGCAAATTAATTGTTAGAAAGAAAAAGAAGAATAATTCTATAGATTAAAAGAGGTTTAAGGGACATAGCAACTAAATTCAGTGTGTGGATATTTTTTGAACCCCAGTTTGAACAAGAAATGTAAAAAGCCATTTCTGAGCTGATTGGGAGAAATTTGAATACTGATGGGATATTTGATATTAAGAAATTATTGATCATTGTTAATGTTAAATATAAAAAAGATCACGGTTATGTTTTTTAAGAGTCCTTTTCTTTTAGAAACACATACAAAAGTATTTATGGATGAAATGATATGACAAATGAGTTTGCTTCAAAATAATCCAGAGCCCATATGTGTGTCTGTGGGTGGGAGGGGAAAGATAGGGAGTATATGTAAAGCAGGATTGGCCACATGTTGGTAAGTGTTGAAGCTGGGTGATGGGTACATAGTTTATATACCATTGTCTCTGCTTTTATATATGTTTGAAAATTTCCATGATAAAAGGTAAAAAAAAAAAAGTTTTCTCTTCTTTTCTACCCACCATCTCCAAAGACTTCACTGAAAATAATTCTAAAAGATATCTTGGGGTCCTAGAAAATTATTTTGGGTGACATTTCATGTTAGTTAAAGTAGTACTCTGTTGGTTGTAGTTGGATCTGTACAACTGGGCTGTTCCGTCAGTGGGATTTCTTTGAATCCTATGTGAGGTTTGTCATATGGTTGCAGCATCACAGAAAGCAGTGTCCTGCCCAGACTCTGTTTTGAGTGGCTCCTCTTGTGTACCACAGATGCTGCTAATGGAAACAGTAGCCATGGAGGAAAGAGCAGTGCGTCTAGCTCCACTCCAGCCCGCCCAGGGAATTACTCTTTGTCACCAAGACCTAGCTTTGCCTCAGGAGACCAAGGTACAATACCCATCTTAGAGTTTTGAAATAACACTTAATTATGGAAGAAGTGCTCCAGAGAGTTTGGAATGATTAATTATCTGGCAGCACACTCCCAGTTTTTCCTTAGCTTCTCGTACAATGTTTTGAAAATTTATGATTGGTATGAACAATTATGATTAACATATCTTGGTGATTCTACAAGGGTGGGCCTACCTAGGAAATAACATTGAAACAAATATATAAGAAGTGTCTTGAAAAGCCATGGGCTTTGATGACCAAAGTGCAGGGTTCAAAGTTCCTCTCTGTGTGTGACTCTGGGTAAATGTGAGCCTTCCTTTCACCATCTACAGAATGGGTATAACAAAGTAGTTGTCCTACAACTTCACAGGGTTGTTGATAGAATCAGATGAAATAATCTGGGTGAAACGGTACATTGTAAAACAGCCTGCAGCTGTTAGTGCTGTTAGTGTGTGACTTTTTCTAACTTTATCTTTACCTCTAGAAAAGTGACTTCGACTTTCTGGGTATAATCATAGTAAAGGTCCTATGTTACTTCGGCTTCTTTCCCTTCTTCCATGACTAAGGACAAGGCTCATCTTTCTTTTTGTATTCAGCTACCATGTTCATTTCTGGACCACCAAAGAAACGACACCGAGGATGGTATCCTGGGTCACCTGTCCCCCAATCTGGTTTAGTTGTACCTATTCCTGCAGTTCGCCCTCTTTCAAGAACTGGTAAGATTTCAACAGAAGATGGGTTTTAAGTTTCCTTAAATTAACAAAGGTATCTGCTACTCTCGTTCTTTCCATGAACCCTTGAAAATAAATTTCCTTAACTAACTTTTGTGTCCAGTACTATAGCAGCTAATATTTTGTCCCCATCACATCTGCCATCCCTATAAGCACATGTGCCATCACAAAAGATCTTGATTCACCATCTGTCTTTGTTTTACACTATAGTGTCAATAAACCACTCTTTATATAGGGCATGATGCTACCAATCCATTATAGAGCATAAATGAACTTGCTTTGCCAATAGTGGTATTTGATGTATCCTCCTGTGATCTGGTTCGTTATGTGACCTATACTTACTATTTCTGAATTGGATGGTTCAGTCTGTACTAGAATCCTGAAAAACCAACTGGTTCTCCTTTATAATATCCAAGCTGTGGCCATTTGGTACTTACAATTAAATGTTCAAATGCTCATCTACCTTGCTGTATGAAACACAGACAAATGTAAATATACCAATTCTAAGACATAGATGGGGTTCTTTAAAAATTTACATTTGTTTAAAAAATGATTCTAAAATCTACAGACAAATGATAAATACAGAAAGAATTATGCCGGTATGTTACTGTGGTTGCCTCTAGGTAGTACTGATTAATGATGAATTTATCCTTATTCTCACTTTTCTATACTTTTCACATTTTCTGTAATGAGTAGATATGCCTTGATAATCTAGGGTGGGGGGAGATAAAATACGAAACAGAATCCAAAATACTGTATGTGGAAAAACAACTAGAAGGAAAAACTGCCAAAATGCTAAATAGTAGTTATCTCCAGACGATTTGATAATGGTTGATATTTTCGTTTGTTTTTCTCACTTATTTTATACAATAAATACAAATTACTTTAATAAAAAAGCCATTAGACTTATAAAACTTGCATATTAAAAGTATTAATGCTGTGTTGATTTCAACTATATTTCATTTATCCTTCCTAGCTAATCCTTCTTGTCAAACAACTTTTTTTCCAGAGTCCCTTTTATCTGCCCCAGTTCCACAGACCCCATTAACTGGAATTTTACAACCTCGACCCATTCCTGCAGGGGAAACTGTAATTGTTCCTGAAAATCTGCTGAGTAACTCAGGAGTTAGACCAGTAATCCTGATAGGTAAGGAAAGGAATTCCAAGTTGCCTGTGTCTGCTGGAATCTAGGAACAATCCTCCATTTCACTGCGTGTCTATTCATGTGTTCATGAAGGTATTCATTGATCCATCTATTAATTCTTTAAGCACTTATTGGTCAGCTCCTTCATGATATCCTAAACATGGGACTAGAAGTTGGGAATAAGGCAAAGTCTTTTTGCCCACAAGGAGCACTGTTTAGTGGGGCAGTCTAGAGGTTCACAGCCAAACTCTCCATCATCTCAGAGGTGATGTTTCAGCTGGGGAACTGAGGGGTGGATGAGAGCAGACAAGGTTGGGGACGGCTCATTTCAGTCAAAGGGAGCCAAACGGCAGAGAAAAGGAACAAACTGAGCCAGCAAAGAGGCCCCACTTGGGAGAACCAAGAGGCCCCAGAGCTGCAGATCTAAACCATGGGGAAGCATTTAGGAGTGAGAGCCTTTCCAAGCTCTCTATAAGTGGAGGTGTAGAAATGTAGGGGTCCCTAGATTCCATGACTAATTTAGAGCCTTTCATACCCACATCAAGAGTGCCCTCGTCGGGGGGCTAGCCTAGGCCAGAAGAAGAAGACTGCCGGCTTTACCTTCGGGACTAAACAGATAGGGTGTTTAAGCCCACTAGATCTTTATGGTATGTCTATGTGAGGTGTTATCTGTTTCTTGCAGTTGGCTTGAGCCAGACATGGATGGTTTCGCTTTGAGCCCTGTTCTTTATCAGACTGCCCTATCCACTGCTCCTGGACCTATAGGCACTAGGGGGAATCCCAGTTGTTTAAATTCCATATAGTCAGGAAGTTCTTACTGAACATTTGAATTGCATGCACAGTGCAACTAAGCCTTGGAAAGATACGTAAAACATGAGGACCCTTTGGTGTCTGCCTTTTAGAAAGACTCACAGAGGGACTGTTCTCTTCACCATACCACAAATACAGGGTGTATTTTCAACACGTTTGTGTCCTATCTACTTCTAAGATGATTTAAGGCTGTTTACTGACAATTAGGAAGAGAACACAACAAAAATGGCTAAGATAGCAAAAAAAGTAAGAACCTCCAAGTCCCTGCAACTGGAAGAATATTGCTGTTGATCAATGAATTTAGCTTAAATGTTTTAAAAGAAAACCTCAAGAAGTGACACATGTTATTGTAGCTTGTCTGTTTGTTTGTTTTCTGACTTCTTTTCTGAAAAGAAACTTGATCAGGAATTTTACCTGAAAACATTTTATTCTTGCAGTTTTACAAAGGGTACAGAGATGTTTCTGCAAACTCTCATCAGTCCTCTATGTCAGAGATATAATATTAACATGTCTCTTATATAATATAGTTTGAGTATTAATATAATTAGAGTATTTTGCTTCCTGTTCTTCTAATTTAATGAAAGGGTAGAATTTAGAGCATTCGCATGAATTCCCTGGGATTGATATATTTGAGTGATTTGTTTGGTAGCCATCTCAGAGGGCAGGGAACTTTGTTAAGCATCGTTGATCCTAGTTGAGCAAATATACCTGGTTGGACCTCAAAAAGAAATGTTGAACTTCACTGACCTGCTTCTATTGGGGCAGGCTATGGCACTTTACCCTATTTCTATGGAAATGTTGGTGACATTGTTGTGAGTCCTCTGCTGGTGAATTGCTACAAGATTCCACAGTTGGAAAACAAAGATTTGGAACAGTTAGGTTTGACTGGCAGCCAGCTCCTGAGTGTGGAAAACATGATTCTTCTGACAATACAGTATCTCGTGCGGCTGGGTAAGCAATTTTCAATAATCATTTGATTGCGACGATTTTTATTCTTTTTTGGAACATACTTTTTTCCTTTCTTACCCACTTTCTCACATTTATCCACTTCTTACTTTCCCCTCTTTCACGTCTAACATTCTTTTTCTTCAACCCCATTCTCTATGGCTTTTCCCTTTCCTCTCCTCCATTTCTTTCCTACTCCTTTCCTTCTCTTTCCTATTTCTTTTTCTCCCCCCTATTTCTCTCAGATCTAGCCTCCCTTGCTGCTGGCTTTGCTTCTTTGGGTCCTAGAAGAGATAAATTGCTCCACCTGGTGTCCAGGGCCATAATGGTCCTAAAGTCTCCAAAGCAGTTGATGTAGGCAGACTGTCCAAGGGCTGTGCCGTGGGTACCTCCCTTGTGAGTCAGGCCAAGCCACCTTTCTGAAAGTGCAGCTACCATCTGGAATGCAAATGTAGCCATTGTGTTAGACAATTATTTTCCAATTTTCCACTTAGCCTTTTTATCTTGTTTATCCACTGCCCCTACACCCATTTTTTTCTTCTCCAGCTCCATCCCTTTGATGTAGTCCCAAACTGCTTCCTTTCATTGAGATAGTAACTTGGACCTCCCTGGAAGGTTTTCTGAGCTTTAGGGTAAGGGGATACCTAGGTCATGAACCCTTCACTTCCTCTATTTGATATCTCCTCCTGAGCCCCACAGTGGGTGTATGCAGGTGCCCTGACAGGACTTTAGTGGCTCCGCAGCATTTGCATTGCAATGTCCTTTATTTTGCAAACTGCAGTAGGCCATCTAATATGCAGCCTAATTATATACCTACTCCAGGACTTCAAACTGCTGATTTACTTAGGAAAATGTTCAAGATGTAAAATTACACATTAAAAATTTTATCTGCACTCTTGTGATTTTTTTTAATGATTTTAAATACTTTGGTGTTAAATAATAAAAAACATGGGCCAAACAATGTTACACACACACACACACACACACACACACACACACACACACACACAAGCTTCAGCTTCAGTCTTTGGAGCATCAGCTAGCAATCATGGCTGCAACTCTTAGTACCCTGAGAGCCCAAAGGCCTGCTTTGACATGGAATCTACTTTGACATGGGATCTGCTTTGACACAGGCTTTTGAAACTTGCAAGGCTTCAGGTATCTCATGAGCCACTTTCATGATAAATCTAGGACTTGCTAATCATTTTTATTAGTAGGTAGTAAAATTATAAAAATCTCCTGGGTCTGACATTTGATGTCATCATTTTAATTGATACATACTGACTTTCAACCGTGTTCCAAGATGAAAAACTAGCTTCTAGATGTATCCAGAATCAGTTATACAAGGCCACATAAAGCAATGCTATTTTAGTTAACCAAGCCTATCAGTATAGCGTTTTTTAAAATCTCAATACCAATTTAAATAGTCAAAGTCCAAGTTAATTAAAGGAACTAAATGGTCAAAACAAAACCTCTTTCCTTAAATTAGTAAAAGCTCTTTTCTTAAAAAATAGAACAATCTCCATTCAATTAGACAAAACTCTTCTCTGCCCTGCAGGATCAGTTCTCTCCAGGGTTTTACTTGCAACCAATTAATTATGTTTCTCAATGTCCAACATAAATAGATATTTCTTTTTCTTAATCTAAATTGTGTACATTGAGACATCTCTCTCTTTAACTCTTCTGGAGTCCTTAATTTTTTTTTTTTTTTTTTTTTGCCTTCAGAAGTTTTGAAGAAGGCAGCAAGAATAGTTTCACATATGCTAAAGATTATAAATTGACATTTGAAAAAATAAATCCAAACTTCTAAAAGGACAGGTGTAATACTTGGATGGCTCAGTTATCTGAAGGTAACAGAGAAGAAGAAAAGCAAGATTTTTCAGAAAGAACAGACCTTTCCACTACAATCACTTTTAAAAAAAAGTCTCTGTTATTTCACAATCTGAAAATCTTTTGAAGTAGATAATGAAATCAGCAAATCCAGAGATTCTTGGAGGACTCTGAGTCTATTGGAACCTTGTCTTTTCCTATTATGGTGGCTCTATCTGAAAAGCCTTCGGACCTGATGCCTGGGCTACACTGAGTTACTGGAGATAAGCATCTGAAGAAAAAAAATTACTATATATTATCAAGCTTGTGAAAAGTTGAGAAAAGGCTCCTGCAATTTAGCTGTAAAGGCTAAGGATGCAGAAATGACGGGAGGTGATTGGAAGCAGGGCAATTTACTCTAAAAAGTTTCTTACCTCATTTAAACTTTGATACATTTTCCTCCATTTCTCAATTCCTAACAGTAATTCAGTCAAAACTCTGTAAAAGTGAGTTTTAAGGCAACCGAGAACGCTATGAACATGTTTGATATTTTATTTTCCCAGAATGCCTTCGTATTTGGAATTAATTATGCTGCCTAACAGAAAATGTTACTCCATGGTGGTTTGGAGGGGGCCTTATGCACACACCTATTAACCAGCCTCCTCAGATTGTCTATGAGAGGCCGGAGGGAACTGGAGAAGTCACAGCCACATGCTTTTGAGCTGTCATTTGTTCTGATGGAAGAAAGCTTTAAGTACATGACCATCTTCCCTTCTTCTCCATGCAGTCAGTACAGATCTTGTGCTTTGAGCTCACTACTAAGTGTGTACTCAGTGGCCACGAACCGTGGTGCTAATTTGATAAAGTTAAATGAAGATCAGAAGCTTTGGTGGCTCCCAGGTGATAATAAGGCATCCACTAGTAAGGGATTAGGGAAGGCACAGAAACATAAACACAATGTAAGCATTGCCATTTTCTTGCCCTCTTTCCATGTATTGCCATTTTCTTGCCCTCTTTCCTGCTTCCCTCTGGCTCCAACCAATCCTGGAAAAAACTGGTTTTTTCCAATTAAAATTGTTTATTTTTAAAATGTATGATATTTTATTTAATTTTCCTTATCCTATCCATTACTAAACTTGCATTTTTTTTTACTTTCCCTGAGAATATGGGCAGGGTCCAGGGAGGCCACTTAAACCCCTGTTAGAGGAAGGAAAGGTTTCTGACTCACTCAGGTGCCTCGTTCTCATACAGAAGTCCAGTCCCTCATCCCTGTATTCTTTGCAAGGGGATTTTGGCTTTGGATTCTGAAGCTATTGCTTGATCTCAGATCACAGACACTGAGGGGGTCTATATCTGTTTCAGGAGGATGAGTTTCAAATCTCAGGTCCACACAGCAAAAGAAATACCTTTGAGTAGCAGGAGTGAACAGTCTTGCTGGTTTCAATTTAAACTAAGTGTAGGAATTCATTTGTGTCACTTGGATGCCAGACACTGACTTGCTTATTTTGCCTCAAAGACTGGTTGAGGGACTTCCCTGGCGGCCCAGTGAGTAAGACTCTGTGCCTCCAATGCAGGGGGTGTGGATTCGATCCCTGGTAGGGAAGGTAAGATCCCACAAGCTGCGCAGCTCCGCCAAAAAAAAAAAAAAAAAAAAAGACTGGTTGAGTTTCTAAAGAGAAACAAAATACCTCTAATTCCAGGCACCACAGATCACCCATGTAAGCTTAACCATAACCTCGGCCAGGGAAGAGGGCCACATGCCATTCTTAACCCAGAACCCTGGGGAATAACTAGGTGATGAGAGCATTCTCTATCTGGGGAAAGCGTGGAACTGCCTAAATATACATTGGGAGTGAAAAATAATTAAACTTAGTTTTCCTCGTGGACAGTATTCTCAAAACTAGGTATAGAGGCAATACATTAAAATGTTTTTCTAAGGCACCTATGAATAAAATGAGAAATGAGTGAAGCCTGAAGCTGATTATATACCAGTAGGTTAGCTTCTTGCTTCATTAGTCATTAACTATTTCTGTAACGCCAAGTTTAATATGTCAACAAAAATACCACCTTCAGTGACCATCTCCCAAGGCATACAATGGAATTGATACTGTCTCTGAGAACATCTTCTTTTAAAGATATCAAGAAGGGAAGTCTGCATTTTAAATATAAACGTGGATCAAGGCAAACAAAAAAGAGAGAAGGTAATTTAGCAATGGAAAATGGTTAGTAGAGGCAGTATACTTGAGGCCACTAGAGGAAAAAGAGCTTATTTGCCAGGTGGAATAGACTGCACTCTGATGTGTGTGTTTGTGTGTGTGTGTGTCTTTTCTAGCTGTGATTAAAAAAAAAAAAATTCTAGCTGTAATTCTCTTCAATTTAGGTCCTGATCAGATACCTCTCAGGGAAGAATTTGAGCAAATTATGCTGAAAGCTATGCAGGAATTTACTCTGAGAGAGAGAGCCCTGCAGATGGGTGGTCAGTGCACGCCTGTGTCACCAGGACAGCTCCCCTGGCTGGCTAGGTTAATTGCCAGCGTATCTCAAGACTTGGTTCATGTGATTGTGACCCAGAACTCCTTGGCGGAGGGCATTTCAGAGACATTGAGGACTCTCAGTGAAATGAGACACTATCAAAAACTACCAGATTATGTTGTGACAATTTGTGCATCGAAAATCAGAGGAAATGAGTTTTGTGTGGTAGTATTAGGTGAGTCATTTTTTCATTCATTCATCATCTGTCCATTTGTATAATACTAAACGGGGTGTTTCAGGCATCCATGTAATTAATCTCTGGTCAAGGGCTCCAACTTGGGTTCTTCCTCCTAATTTTAACTTTTCCTTTGCTCCTCAGATCAGATTTTTATAGCCCTTAGTTTGGCTGTTGTCCCTGTCAGCTGGTTGTGGGAGCATTATTTCAAAGCACACCCTAGTAACAGATACCCTTGTCTCATGTAACTTCTGTCCTTAAGATGTTTTGGAAATGTTACCACTCCAGCATGTGATAAAGCCATTGCCACAGGTGGTTTAAGCCAGTTAATCATATTTGCCAGGAACTTAGCTCATATATTCACCTCTTCACTAAGAGGATATTTAATGTTATAACATTGACCATAAAGAAAACGTTCAGAAAGTTGGTATGTTACAAAATTGATTTTTGTTTCTGGTGCTGATTTTCTATCAGGCACCATCCTGAGTTGCCATTTGGACCAAATTTTGCTGCGTTGCCATTTGGACCAAATTTTGCTTTTCTTCTCTCAGTGAATGGCTTTCACCTCTTCCTAGCAAAGGGGCCAAGCCCTCTTGCTTTGACCATACCCACCTGCCCATCTCTCTGTGATACATATTTCTTTCAAAAAGCTTCATCAGAAAGTGTAACACATTCATTTTCTAATTTTCATTAGTAAAAAAACAACATAAGTTTATATTTTTAAGACTGATACTCATAATAGCCATGCAGACACAACTTTTTAAAGGTTTTTCACATTCCTCTCGAGTCTTTTAAATAGATGCATGGTATGTTCTCACCATTACAAACATAAGGTATGTTATTTTTTTCCCTTGATCACCTAACTTTGTATTATAAACTTTTCAAATGAAATTTTGAAACTGTCATTTCAAATGCTGTATAATTGCCCATCTTTTGATATGCCATACTTTTCTTAGCCAAGTCCCTCTAGCTACATACTTTAGTTGTGTTTCCAGTTCTTGCTGTTCTAAATCACTTCCCGGTGAACATTTGTTCACTGGCATGTTGTCTCCCCCTCTGTTCTGCAGGTCAGCATCAGTCCAGAGCTCTGGCAGAGAGCATGCTCACCACAAGTGAGTTTTTGAAAGAAATTAGTTATGAGCTCATCACAGGAAAGGTCAGTTTCCTGGCATCGCATTTCAAAACCACATCATTAGGTGAGTGGCAGTCAGATTCAGCAACACTGCCGGCCCCTGGCTGCGTGATTTTCTGAATTTAAATCTTAGTGTGAGCTGAGTGTGGAGGTTAAGCTTGCCCGCTGATCTTCCCTCATTTGGAATGGTTTCTCCTAAGCATTTTGTTACTGACACAGCAAAGGGGTCCAGGCACAAGGATGTGAGGCCTCAGCTCAGCCACTGCTTTGTTGTGTGACCTTGGGCAACGCTCTGCCTCCCCAGATCTCAGTTTTCTAATATGTCAAATGGAGATATAATGACCCCGTCCTGCCTGCTCTGAGTATTATAGGGGCTGAGAGAGATTTAGTATGTGGGAGCATGGAACCTGTAAGCACAATACAAACAAGGGTAGCTCTGGCTACCGAGATCCTGCTACAGGGATGGGTGAGTGTAAATTCCGACGTGAAAAGTGGGATGACCAACAGATCTCGACGGGAGCCCAGCGTAACTGCCCAACTTGGAGACATACAAACATGTCATTCCTTGTGACTTTCTTATCTCCACTTTATTTTGTAATAGGTGATGACCTAGACAAGCTGCTAGAAAAAATGCAACAGAGAAGAGGAGATAGTGTGGTGACCCCTTTCAATGGAGACCTTAATGAATGTGTGTCACCTCAGGAAGCTGCTGCTATGATCCCCACGCAGAACCTGGGTAATGTCACCACAGGCCAAAAGGAGGAAACTAGTCCTCAGGACAGACATAGAAGCTAAGTCGTTCTGAGGGTTTTAAGGTCTTGTCTTCAAGTCACAGACTATGACAGGCCTTTCCTCATTATCTACATGATAAATCTGGCTCAAGTTAAAAATGCCTTACCCTGTGGCCTGGGCCCCATGCCTTTGTTCTTAGTAAATTTCTCCTAGAATTAAAATCAAAGCCAAAGACTTTATTTTAAGCAGTGCCTCTCTTTGTTTTTGTTTTCTTGGGGGAGCGGGGATCCTTGGTGTACTCTCCTTAACTCCACCAGCTGTGCTCACCACTGTGGGTGCTCATGTAGGGCTTCAAAGAACTACTTGAAAGAATCTAGACTACAGTCTGTGCAGGGCTCCTGGCTCTCTGCTCCCTGCATCTACTCTCCAATGTGTAAAACACACATAATCTCAGGGTTAGTGAGGCCTTCCTGGCAGCTGGAGCAGAAACACTGACATATCATCTGACCTACAACGAGCTTGCAGAATGCCAAGGGGGACGGTGGGACCAGGGGTGAGGAGTTCAATCACTAGATTAGATTCCTTTAGGTTCAAATCCTTCCCCAGTTCCCTGTTTGATAGGGACAATATAAGAAAGGACAGAACAGAGAACAGGAGAAGGATGGATACGAAGCAGAGATGCTGACAGCCTTTTGGCTTCCACTTGATGGGAATGCATCCTTTATGCATTAGGATGACAGCAGGAAAAGTAGCATGGCTTGGCATTGGCTCAGGCGTAAAAATGAATTCAAAGGCAAAAGTTTTTGACTTCTGGACATTGCATGACAATAAATTGACCATCCAGATAATCTAAAATGTGTTATGTGAACAAAGTTAAAATTTTGAAATTCTCACATGCCCACATACATATCCTTGATTCCCTGTTTAAGAAACATTGCTCGGGAATTCCCTGGTGCCCTGGGTTCAATCCCTGGTCAGGGAATTAAGATCCCGCACGCTATGTGGCCAAAAAAAGAAAAAAAAAAAGCTTAAAATAATAATAAATAAGAGATCTTGGTGGTTAAAAAAAAAAAAAGAAAAAAAAAAGAAACATTGCTTAAAGATATTTTTAGGTTTCCTCCAACGTCAAAATTTGTTAAGTTCAATTCTACAGAGTTATGCCATCCCCTGTGTTAGTCCCCGTTCATCTAACCCGCAAAATGAAAGAAACAACAGCCTGACTATCCAAAGACAGATTTTTATTTTGGTTGGTAATCTTTGTGGGTCAAAAACTATTTGGGCTATTATTAAAGGTTGCAGTTTGGGGCTTTTCTAGAGATCAGCCAGTAGGGAGACCCACCTGTATAAATCTCCACTCGCTGTCAGGGTTCCATGGTGGCTGGGGTCCCATGACTACCGTCTTTGCCTGGGAAGTATTGCAGCTTGATTTTAGAAAACATTCATTAGCACAGGTTAATTGGGCCCTTGCGTGTTCCAGTCAGACTTCCACATGTGTTCCTGATAAAAACCAGCCCTTTCAAGAAGCATTAAATGTTTCTGCTCAGGTGTTTAGCTGACTAAGCCTGTCTCTCATTATGTGTGCCTGTGCATGCATGCATGTGTAAGAGAGATTGATCGCTTGATTATAACTTGTAATAAAAAGCTACTGGCTTGGTTAGAGTATCTGGGCAATGTTTTTCTAATACGTCACCTATTGAGCAGCCAGCTGGCCATGTCATGGGTCAGGTCTCTTCAGATAGTACAGGCATCAGCATGGGAGTTGACCACAGTCACCCAGACCTGCTAGGTCACAAGCACTGGCAAAGTGGAGTCAAGTGGGAAGAAAGGTGAAGTTAGTGTCATGGGGAGGAGAACTTCAAGCCATGTTACAACTGACTTGCTGGAGAGGAAATGTTTACTGCAGTGCCATCCAGAAAAGCTCAAAGGAACTCAGCATGATTATGATTATGGCATTAGCTCTGAACTGGGTCTGGGCTCAGGCACCTGACCTGTGCTGATAGTCCTAAAGAAACCAGGAAACTCTTCCCCTTTCCAGAGATGAGTCCTGGCTCCAGCTGCAAGAGTGTGGTCTGTCCCCCCATTTCTGGGCAGGGGAGGGGTGCTGAGTTCATGCCTTGTGAGACAATTTATATTAAAATAATACATTTGTAAAACTACTACATTCACTCTTGAGCACATCTTTTCAGCCAAGTTGTCAGGGAAAGTGGGCAAATCTATTGAAAGTCAATAGAGAGTGAGGATAGAAAGTGAGGATTCTTGGTGATAGAGCATCACTCTACCCTATGTGTATTATTTGTCCCTATATGGATTCATAGAGGCCATCACAGAAGTGAATTAATCTTGTTCTTATGACTTTCTTAAATTTTAGATCTAGATAATGAACCCTTCCAGATTTATCAACCGCAGCTTACGGTTGCCAGAAAACTCTTGTCCCAGGTGTGTGCCATAGCAGACAGCGGCAGCCAGAGCCTGGACCTCGGCCACTTCAGCAAAGTGGACTTCATCGTCATTGTCCCAAGATCAGAGGTTCTGGTCCAGCAAACTCTTCAACGGATTCGACAATCAGGTAGGATGGAACTTTCAAAGAGGGCCCTGCCTAGATCCAGCCTTAGATTCCCTCTGTCTCTTTCTTTGGCTTAATCCAGACATTTTTAGGGGCCTGATTCTATTAAGTCTGTGATGTCATCAGTGGATTAGAAACTGGCCACTCATGTATGAAGAGAAATGTCCTCAAGGCAAAGATAGCCCTGCCTGGGATGACGGGGTCTGTGCCACCTGAAGTCCTTCTGTGGCTCAGTGAGTCATTCTCATGGGAGGATTCTTGTACCTTTTGCACACTACCAGCAGATTTTTCAGCCTAGAAACCAGAACGCTATGCCCTGTGTCAGCAATGAGAAACCTCATTAAAAAAAATTCAAAGTTAGAATTTCTCCTAATTTCTTTAAGAGAATAAGTAGAGAGGAAAAAAATTTTTTTCCAGAAAATGTGAAAAGGTAGGGAGCAAATATTTTAGAAGTCTGTGGTAAATAACATCCCTCTCAAACATAAAAGTTGCTTAGAATTACAAGAAGCAATAAGGAATTTAGAAAATTGAGACTGCTGAAAATGCCTGCCTTTGTAAACTAGGTTTGAAAAAGAAATTATAAATGTCAAGTTGCTTCTGAGTACCTTAGCTGGGGGAAGACACACACACACACACACACACACACACACACACACACACACACGCAGATTTTAACTGGAGGATAAATCTTTTTGCCACAGTAAAAAAATTTATTTTCAATATATTTGAAAACAGGAAGCAGAAAACTTCAGAAGAGCTTAAAATACAGTTTATATGTTCCACACCTGTCATTCAGTGCTCCTTAAACTTTAGGGTGCATGCAGATCACTAGGGATCTTGTTAAATTGCAGATTCCCCTTCAGTAGGTCTGGGTGGGCTCCAGATTCTGCATTTCAAACAAGCTCCCAGGGGCTACCTGGGCAGCTGGTCAGAGGACCACTCTTTGATTAGCACAGCTGTACAAAAAATCTTTCATTCTAAGTTCCATGGGCCAGATGAGCTGACTAACAAAAGGCTTTTCCCTCTTTAACACCTCTTAGTGGCTGTGACTGAGACATGTAAAGTCTTTCCATGCCTCGTCGAGACCCAAGCGCCTGGTTAACAGTGCAACCTGTGTTTTAGCCTCTAAAATTTTGAATGACAAGTTACAAAATGGCCTGTTAGAAATATTGACTTATAGTTGAATTAGCCAGAGACGGTCAAATGCCTTCTCTCACAGCTCTCCCAGAAACTGGAGTGAGTTCTAGACATCCTCAGCTACTGGCCATTCGTCATTTTCTTTCCGCCCCCCTCCATTGAGGGAAATGGAGGGGTTTTCGTCACACCAGGCATGAACCAGATTTTTGCTACTTCTTGTGGATTTTCCACTTTATTACTGTGGAGGGAGCACAAAGGGCATTTGTGGCCTTCCTGAGTTTGTGATCTGATATCCCAGTCATACTCCAGCCAGGTCATCTTAGCACCTGTTTCAAGGGGTGAAATCATCCATGGTCAAGTGGTTGTACTCTCCCCAGAGCCTTTTCCTCAAATAACCTGTTGATGACCTGTATTTTCGCCTTTTTTAATCAGTGCAAGACCCTAAATAAAACCCTGCATTTTTGACAGATAGAGAAACTCTATTGGTCCTTCCTTTTCCCTTCTCAACGCCCTCAGATTTTTCCAAAGTGAGTATTTTGAGATTATCATTCCTTAGAAAGGACTGGTATTTGACTAGTTACATAAGCTTAGAATCCAAGAAAATCAGTGTTACAGAGATTCAGAAAATTCAAGGCAAAGCATATTTTTAAAATTATTCACATCTGGCCTTGGCATACATACTGAAAATTTTTGCTGCAGAAACAATCACTTCTATATATTTTTAAATAACTGTATTCATTTTTATTATACAAAAAACCAGAGTTGTTGTTTTATTTTGAAAAATAAAAGAAAGTAGGAAACTTTAAACACTTATAATCCCACCACTCAAGGATAATCACTGTTAAAATGACTTAATACCTAGTGTTCCAGGCTCTCTTCTCTGCCTATGTCTGATATTATAGTAGGCACATTTTTCCACATCATTAAGGTTTTGTAAGCATCACTCGTAATGAATGTGTATGATATTCCATATCATAACAACACCAAAATTTATTTGCTTTTTTTATTTGAATACCTTTGTATTTTTGGAACACATCACAGTTGATAGAACCCGAAGGACCAGAAACATTTTAAGGTGTAAAGAGATTGTCCAGAGCAGAGATTCTCCACTAAAACAACTCTTGAAAGTCATTGCTATGAAAACACAGAGGATTCTCAAGAAGTCATCTGACTCAGTTTCCTCATATTTTGCCATGTGAATCAAGGAGAGCTACATTTGCCTAAAGTCCAGAGGGCAGTGCTTTGGGGACAAGGACTGTTCTCTCATCTCTGTGTGCCTGGTGCCTCATTTCTGCCTCTCCTGGGCCTGGCACCAGTAGGGGCTCAATTAGGGGTTCGGGTTCGAAGGGAGAGCTGGGGCTGGAGGGAGGAAGGGGAGGGATGGGCAGAGGGAACACCAGTGTCCAAGTGCTTTGCTCTCTGGTTCCATTTACCTTTCCCTAAAGGAAGCATTTCAGCAGCCAGCCTGCCAGGAAAAGCACCAGGCAGGGAGAAGCAGCCAGGACATGCAGAAAGGCCACATCCTTGGCAGCCCTTGTGTGGCTGAAAGAGAAAGGTGAAAATAGAAACCATCACGTTGTTGCAGACTCAGCACTAAGGCGAAGCATTTGGTACCTTAACTTACTTTCTAACGAAGGAAGGGAGGCAGGGAGGAAAAGAAGACAAAAGAAAACAGTACAGAAAGAATTGGAAGGTAAAAAAAAGAAATGAAATGGGTTAAACCTTTTTAAGTTTGCCCCAGATGGACTTGTAAATGCTGCAGTGATCAATGGAAAAGCAACATAAGGAATTTTTAGACCATAGGAAATTCTTTTGTTTTAGTGTCATTTTTTTTTACAGACTGATGTTGTAGCATAGTTCTTCTAATTCAAGAAGCTCCAAATGCTATAAATTAGAATACTAGGTTATCAAAATGCGATCAAAGTGCAAGCCACTTTCAACTCCACATGAGTAGGATGAAAACAGGAAGGATTAGTGACACCATATTTTCCTCCTCCCTGCTTTTAAAATGGTATCCGTGGGAGCCCCCAGCAAATGGGAGCAGATCTACGAGTATCCAGTCAAGGAAGTTTTATCATGCTCAGGGGAATGACATAAATTTGACACCTCAATACATGCCTGATCATAAAAGAACCAGAGAGACAGTTTCGTCTGCTGATACGTGGATAGGTTTTAAGGCAGTGGGAGAGATTAGGAGGGGAGGAGAAGAGAAGGCAATTTCACTTTCTGAAATGTATTTTCTTGGTCTCATCAACCTTATGTCTCCTTGTTAGTCAGCAGAAAATGTAAGCGGAATAAAGGAAGTGAGAAAGGCAGCAGGGAGTGGGATCCCAGGGAAGAAAGTACTAGGAAAGCACTCTGCCCTGAGGTGGAGTAGGGAAACACCAGAGATTCCTCTGTACAAACAGAACTGAACAAGTACCTAACGTTAGCATCTGTGAAGTCAGTTTCCAACCACGTCGTAGCTGCCCAGTGCCCACCCCTAGTTTATAGACAGCGTTGGCACCTGCCTCACAGCCACCACCTCCCCTCCAAGTGGACGACCCCACCGAATCCTAGCTTCTCTGCATTAAGCTCTCATCCGCAAACACCTTTCCCTCTACTGCTCATCAGGCGCCTGCCCCCTAGTCATATCCCAGACGCTCCTGGATCCTGGACTTGTAAATTCTAACAACCCCAACACCAGACCACGGACTTCTTTGCAACATACACTGTGTGGGGAAAAAAAATCAACCTTTCCGATTGATGCCTCATAAATTCTTTCTGGTTCTTTAGTTGGCTCTCTCTCCCGCTTTCCACGGTGACTGGCTCTTGCAGACTCCGTTTCACTCACAGTTCTGACCTCATCCTTCTCTTAGCAAAGGACCATGCCGCTTATTTCTCCCCTCCCCCACCCCCAGAGGAAGAAAACTTCAGATAAAAACTTCCTTCCAAATCTGGAAACCTGCCTGCATATACACCCATCATTCCCCCTTCCTTCCTGATCAGTGAAGAGCTGCCCTGCTCTGTGTAAGCCTGCTTCTCCCACCTTGCTCTGGAGGCCGTGCTGTCCTCATTCTCATGGACCTCACACTCTGATGATCTCCTCTCTCATTGTCACCTTCCATTTCCTTCCCTCCTGGAGCTCATTCCATCAGTTTTAACCTGCCCCACTCCCTCAGAGACAAAACAAGCAAGCCTCTGTTAATCCTACCTAACCCTCCAGTTTATCCTCCTCGACTTAAGTGACAAACTTACTGAGGGAGTTGTCTGTTGTCATCTTCATTTCCTCAACTCCCAGTCACTCAACACCCTGCAAACTGGCCTCCACTCCCCACTGCCACGCTTCTAGGACTCTCACCAATGTCACCAATGACTTTTTCTGTCCTTACCTGGACTCCTGACAGCACAGGTGCCCTCCATTCCTTCCTTTAAGCACTGCAGTGCCTTTGGCTTCCAAGACACATCCTTTCCCAGCCTTCCTTCTACAAGTCATGCTCCAGTGCTACTCTGTACCCTGTGGTGCTCCAGCCCGACACTCAAGACTGCGTAGTGGCTGTGTGTTTATTGATGATCTTTCTCTTCAGCTAGAAAGCAGATATTCAGGGTATAGGTCTGTCTTCTCTATGGCACAGGAGACACTTAACAAATGTGTTGAACTGAAGTTTTGTAACGTTCTGTTGAATTTTAAGTTAAAATCTATTTTAAGAGGAAGACATAGGGAGTTCCCTGGCGGTCCAGTGGTTAGGACTTGGTGCCTTCACTGCCGTGGCCTGGGTTCAATCCCTGTTTGGGGAACTAAGATCCCACAAGCCGTGTGGCACAGCTGAAATAAATAAATAAATAAGAGGAAGACATAGAAGTAATTAATATTTAAGATGTGGCAGTCCTGTGGCAAAAACAAATTCAGCCATTAAAACCATGTTTCGCAAACCTACTTTGGCCAAGAGTAAAGCCCTTGAGATGGGTATGTAACAGGTGTATCTGTCAGTCACACAGGGCTCTGAAGTCGTATCTGTGTGTTCAGAATGCTCTTCTTGTGCAGATCTAGTGCTGCTTTCCTCCTTGACCCAAACAAACAGCATAGTCATATACATCCACACAGCGAAGTCTCACCGAACCCAAATTAGAGAATTCTCTCCCACTGGGAGGACAGAAGGGAGCCAGCCAGGCCACCAGAAAACAGTGGGACCACCAGAGCAATGGGCACCGAAAGCAATTACCCGGAATTTTAACCAGCCGTTTCAATTCCCAGGTTATATATTTATTTTTCTTTTACTGATATACAGAATTTATTAAGCTTTTCACATGTAATAGAGCATAGTTTCAGTTGCATCTGAAGTGCTAACAAAAGCTCCAGCAATCAAGAATGGCAGCATGTTATCAATATTTTATAACAATCAACACTTGTAGCTTTTCAGATTTGGATAAAATCATTTATCCCAAAGTAAATCTAGTCATGCTTTTAAAAAATGCTTTAGGTCACTGCAAGCTTGGCAATTAACATTTGGCTTAAACAATAATAAAACAATCACAACTTGATAAATAACAAATACAACATTGTAGGCCATAACCATACACAGCATAAGGAAAAGATAGTGAGTAGCCATTAGCATTAATAGAGTACCTTGGCCTCCATGTAGATACTTCCAGAGGCTTTGGTTCATTCAGCCCTGACACTCAGTTTTTAAAGCAGGGGACAGTATCTACAGTATCATTTTGTAATTTCTAACACACTGAAAACAAGTAAGTAGAAAATGATGAGTTGATTTTTATTAATGCATTAAATCCTCAGGAGTTATCACCAACCCCTTAATATAAAATTTTTTCAAGTTATATTAGTCATATAACTTGGTGTGCTACTTACTGTAAATGCTGCTAAATGAATTAAATGAAGACGACAATGTTTCCCCTAATGTGGTTGATTTTAGCACTTTTCAGCTACCTAGATCTAAAAACTTTCAGGCTTTTGAAATGAACATATGAGGAGAGTGTTCATATTTCAACGTATTGATAATACAATATGCTTGATTCAGAACGTTAACTTACAATGTACTCCAAAACTAAAATTTTAATCTGGTGAAAAATAAGTAGCTATAAGTGGCATAATAACCATGACGCATAATAACCATGACACTAAAATGGTTACTGTCACAGATGGTGATAAACAAGGATGTGAGGGCTCCACTCTCAAGTCGCCTAGGATTTTGAATTACTTGTACATATTGTCACTTACAAAACTATAACCAATTGAATATTTAGTCTGGTGTCTTCAAACACCCAAGATATAAGATAACTTATACCAAAACAATATCTTTTCGAAATATTTTTTGTAGCTGGTAGTTCTTCCCTTGGAGGTAAAGAACATTTTGCCAAAACTTTTAATAACCAGGATACAGAAAATTTTAAAGAGCAATCTTAGGAATCAAATATACAGAGATTCAAAGAGGAAAAAAGAAAATTGTATAGAAGACAAAGATCAAACTGGTATCCCAGATCCAGAGCAATTTTGTAAAGTAGGAAAGCAATTATGATAACCCACAGCTTCTTAGGTCATTCTAGTGAGGATCTCCAGGTACTATATGTGTTTTTATAATGATATTTCCTAAATAAAGGGCCTTAAATGCACATGAAAGGGCGTCTCCCAGGAATAGAGGTTAAGATATTTTTACGTTGTTCAACCCACAAACTATTTGGTCAAAGGAATATGTAAAGTTCAACAAAAACACATCTGGTGGAGATTCATGGCAATGAATGTTGACAAGATGTGCTTGGATCTCACTTGCAGCATCTGGCAGTGAGTAGCAGAACAAAGGTGGAATCTCACAGGCTCTCCTGTGTCTCTTCTGGAAGAGGCTCCGTGGTGGTGGAACTAGCGTTTGCAGTCGAATTCAAGAATTCTCCAAAATCACCACCAGCAGGCTTGGTTCCCCCTACTTTAGACTTTAAGTTTTCAACCCTTTCCTCAAATTATTTGAAAGTTGGGGAGTTTTTTACATCTTCCAGCTTTTTGGTGATGACTGATCCAACAGATGAAAAAGCAGCTGAAGCCTTTTGTCCAGGCTGAGATAAGGTTTCAGAGGTCTTCTTGTACGCAGACGTGGCTGTCACATCTTGCCACCCTTTGGCAATGTTCTGTTTTAGTGTCTGTAGTGAATTGATCCCAAGTTTCTACTTGATCTCTGTTAGGTGCTTTCCTTTTTCTGCTAACACTTGAGACAGAGTCTGGATTTCTTCTTCTACCTTAGCAAGTTCTCTTCTTAGCTCTTCTCGCTCCTCCTCTGATAGGGTTTCAGTGGCACCGATAGTGGCAGCAACATCTTCTCCTTCCTCGGGTACTGGGTCTGTTCTCAGTAGACCTTGCTCGCCGCGATCCGTGTCTCCCACCCACCAGCAGCGAGTCCTTGCTTGGCCTCCCTGCCCGCCACCCTCCTCCTGTCCTCCTCCCAGGTTATTTGCTGAAAAGAGACAGCCAGGGTGAAGGAATGTCCATTGTTATAATACTTAAAACTTCAGCATGCTCTAATGATTTAATATTTTCTGGATTTTCATTTCCTTTTTTAAAAAACAATAGCAATTTATTATTTATATTCTACTTTTTTTGTAATAGGGATCTGAAGACATATCAGTAAAAGCAGTTATAACAAACCCATAAAATCAGCCAAAAATTAAATATGATTTTCATTTCCTTTTAAGCATTAGAATATTTTTGCATACCAAAACTTCAGAGAAATTAATTCGATCCCAAGGGAAGATGAACAGCTAAAACTAAGAATAGTTTTATTTTTCTTTAGGATGTCTTCTTGACAGGAAGAACAAGAAATAAAACTTAGAAATGAAAAATTTAGAAATAAAATTCTTTATTAAAAAACATCAAGAGAGGGCTTCCCTGGTGGCGCAGTGGTTGAGAGTCCACCTTCCAATGCAGGGGACACGGGTTCATGCCCCGGTCCGGGAAGATCTCACATGCCGTGGAGCGGCTGGGCCCGTGAGCCATGGCCGCTGGGCCTGTGCATCCGGAGCCTGTGCTCCGCAACGGGAGAGGCCACAACAGTGAGAGGCCCGCGTACTGCAAAAAAAAAAAAAAAAAAAAAAAAAAATCAAGAGATAATAACATTCAAGCCAGACCACATTGTTCTCTCCAAATAAATAAGCAGTACCATGGGGCATTGAGATGAGCACTGGGTCATTTTTACTGATACCTGGACATTTTAGATTTCCCTGATTATTATCAGTTTAACCTGATACTCAGGCTGATTAGCTCCTTCTAGTGATGGGTTCTGGCCACTCATTCAGACTTTTCACCTCTATGGCTTTGACACTAGTGCTCACAAGATATTGTGGACTTGGTGCCTGTGTTCTTGGTTTTATTCCCCTTCAAGACCCTTAGATGGTTGAAAAATTGCTGTTTCCCCTTTAAAGTTTTGTGAGGAATGGCCTTGGAGGACATGATATTGTTTTTCTCTAATCCCATAAAGGGGAATTCAGGCTAATGCTTAAACACATCTGGCCCCGTAGCCTTCAGTAAAGCCAAAGGGGGCACAAGTGGCTACAGTCTAGTTGCTTGGAGTCCTTGTCCATCCAAGAAGGTTCCTCTTCTTTGGAGTTGGTTATTTCCATGGAAGATGTCCATGACTGCAGCACCACCTAAGGCAGCTCCCAACGTTCAGATCAATCACCTTTAGGGAACACCAACCAATCACCAAACACTTTAGGTGATTCCCAACCACCACTGGCTCTGTTCTAGGACTCAATAAGTTGCAAAATGTCCTAAAAGAAGAAGAGTTACTGATGCCTCCTAAGTCCCCATTCATGTTAAAAAGTAAGATTTATTATTTAGGTAGACATGGCCCTGAATCTCTTGGTGCTACCATCAGTATCCCAATTGGACTCTGCTGATGTCCATTTTTTATTGTGGAGTTGGAAAAATGTGAGCTTTGCTTATGATTTATTAGAACATAAACTTTTATTTAATCCTATAGAACTGTGATAAATAAATTATCGAGAATATAGAAAGTGACCTTTCTCAGACCAGCCATTTCTCGGCACTTCTGACCATTTTCAGATGTCACACCTCTAAGTATATTTTTGGAAAACAAAACAAAACATGAGGGTAAAACCAGAAACTAATGAAAAAGTTATCCTATATGGGGTGGAAGAGATAGGGATGGAATGAGTATAACTTTTAATATAGTTTTGACTTTTGATCCTTATAAATGAGTTACATAGTTAAAAAATTAAATTAAATTAAGATGATGGGGAAAAAATATTAAATGCAAACAAAAATAAATGAACCTAACTGCATATCAAATTGATAACATAACCACACACCAAGAAGAATTAATTCAAGGATTGTTTCAAACACGGTTTTCTTATTGAACATTCTCAGTGTGATATATCATATCCTAAGGGTAAAAAGAATTGCAAATGAATCTTGAATTTTAATCAGTATGTGGTTGGAAGTGGTACTGATAATCTTAAGCTATTTTGTGTATATCACAGTATAGAGAAAATGGGTAAATATTTTAATGTTGAAAAACAGTGTTCTTACATGAAAGAAAGGAGAAATATTCATTTTAGATTTAAATTGGAGATAGAAGTATAAACTTATAACTTGAAAAATACTAAATGTCTCTTAGCTCCGTCCACTGAAAGGTTTTAAAAGCAGTGATATTTTGGGACTTCCTTGGCGGTCCAGTGGTTAAGACATAGCTTTCCACTGCAGGGGGTGTGGGTTTGATCCCTGGTCGAGGAGCTAAGATCCCACATGCCTTGCGGCCAGGAAACCAAAACTTGGAACGGAAGCAGTGTTGTGGTGAATTCAAGACTTTAAAAATGGTCCACATCATAATAATCTTTAAAAATAAAATGATATTTTAGGGCTTCCCTGGTGGTGCAGTGGTTGAGAGTCCGCCTGCCGATGCAGAGGACAGGGGTTCGAGCCCCAGTCCAGGAAGATCCCACATGCCGCAGAGCGGCTGGGCCCGTGAGCCATGGCCGCTGAGCCTGCGCGTCCGGAGCCTGTACTCCGCAACGGGAGAGGCCACAACAGTGAGAGGCCCGCGTACCGCAAAAAAAAAAAAAAAAAAAGATATTTTAGTATCAAATGTGTGTGTGTGCACATTTAGCATCTAGATCTTAGGTTATAAATACCATTCCCCATTATACCAGCTCTGAGGTAGGAACAGTCTGGAATCTTGGTTTCCAGAAAGTGCGAAAGTACTCAAAGATCGATGGAGGCATGTCGAAAGGACACAGCAGCCTGCTTGAAGGAGACTTTGCTGTCCAAACTTGGTAATTTGGGGCATCTAAAGGAATGATGGCAGTGGATTGTAACCTACTGGATTTTTGTAAAGCCCATGAGTCCACAGTAATGCTAAAAAAATAAAAGGGGCAGGAGTGAGGGGTGGGACGCAAGCTCTCCTTTATAAAAGAGTACCAGCTAATCAACATAAGAAAATAACAGAATTAAGAAATCCCTGTTTTGCACTACCAATATAGTAAGTAGGATGATGTAGTGGAGCATTAAGCTCAGTGAACCAAGACATGTGTTCTTTCTTTTATTTTTTGCGGTACGCGGGCCTCTCACTGTTGTGGCCTCTCCCGTTGCAGAGCACAGGCTCCGGATGCGCAGGCTCAGCGGCCATGGCTCACGGGCCCAGCCGCTCCGTGGCATGTGGGATCTTCCCGGACCGGGGCACGAACCTGTGTCCCCTGCATCAGCAGGCAGACTCTCAACCACTGTGCCACCAGGAAAGCCCTACAATATAATTATTGATTCTGGCAAGCATCATCAATGGGTACTGAAACCATTGGTTAAAATGTATTCAGGAACAAATATTCACACAGTCTCAAAGTGTCATCCCACATATTAAAAATTACAAAGAGGAAAAGGCATCTTTACAATGGAGAGACCTGGCAGTAGACAGTACCATGTCCATGCAATCAAACTTCGCCATCTCCCATTATGGGACAGATTGACATTATGAACAAGGGGAAGTACATGATGTCACCTATGAAGTATAATTGCCAAAAATGTTTAACCTGAATCTAATCACAAGGACACTATCAGAAAAATCCAGATTGTGTGACATTCTACAAAACAACTAGCCTGCATTTTTAAAATATCGATGAAAAGACCAAAAAAGAAAAAAGACAGGGGAGCTGTTTTAATTATACAGAATAAAGAGACACTGCAAGCAAGTACAATGCTTAATTCTTGATTGGATCTTAGACCTAAAAATAAAAAGTAAAAAACACAGCTCTGGGACAATTCGTGAAAATCATATCTACTACTATATGTAAAATAGGTAACTAATAACAACCTACTGCATAGCACAGGGAACGCTACTCAGTACTATTTAATGACCTATATGGGAATAGAATCTAATAAAGAGTGGATATATGTATAACTGATTCACTTTGCTGTACAGCAGAAACTAACACTGTAAATCAACTACACTCCAATAAAAATTAGTTTAAAAAAACCAAATGTATGCTGTGTACTAGAGAATATTATATCAATGTTAGTTCAATTCTTTGGATGTAATAATGGTATTTTAGTTATGTAAGAGAATGCCTTTGCTCTTAAGAAATACATATTGAGGTATATAAGGGTGAATATTATATATTCTAAATTATTCAGCGATAATAACAACAATGAATAAAAAGTAATAAAGAGAAAAAGCAAATGTGCCAAAATATTAACAATTGGTGAAGCTAATTGAAGGGTTTACAAGTATTTATTGCACTAGTCTTTCAACTTTTCTATAGTATTCAAAGTAGAAAGAAAATTTAAGAAATTTTAAATATTGAATAGATCAAATTTATAAATTTTATGAGGTATTAAAAATCACAATATAGTGAACACCCGTGTACCTATCAAAATAACTTACTGAAGACTCTTGTTCCCCTCCCTGATGCTAACATTCGTCTTCTTTCAAGGGTAACTATTATGTTGAATTTTGTGTTTATTATTCCCTTGTTTTATTTATAGTTTTACCATAGTGCATAACTCCTAAACAATATATTGTTTAATTTTATGTACTTTAAACCTTTTTGTAAGTGCATTTGTCTGTAATTTACTTTTTATACTCAATATTACATTCCTGTGATTAATCCTGTTGTTGTATATAGCTGTAATTCACTAATTTTACTGCTTTTTAGTATTCTATTCAATGAATATAACACACATTTTAAAAAAATCATCTCTCCTGTTGATGGACATTTAGGGTGTTTCTAGTTTTTTACTATTTCAAACAGTGCTGGTACACATGTACAAGAGTTTCTCTGAGAGAAGAATTGTTGGGGCATAGGTTATGTACACTTTCAACCTTACTAAATAATGCTAATTTTTTTCCAAGGTGGTTGGTTATATTTACATTCCCACTGCGATGTATGTGTTTCAGTTGCAAATGTTTGATATGGTCATGCTTATTTTTAAGTTTTTTTAATTTTTAAATGATTTTATATCTTCAGAAAAGTCACAGAAACAGTACAAGAGATCCAAACATGACATTTAAAAATAATTCCATTCTCCAATAAAGATGTTAAAAAAAAAGAAAATTATCACAATATGCTGGCTTAAAAAAATCCATTTATAATAGCATCAAAAGGAATAAAATACTTAGGCATATATTTGATGAAAGAAGTGTAAAACTTACACTCTGAAAACTAAAAAACATTGTTGAAAGAAATTTAAAAAGACCTAAGTAAATGTAGAGGTAGTCTACATTCATGAATTGGAAGACATTAATATTTTTAAGATGGCAGTATTCCCCAAATTGATCTACAGATTCAATGCATTCCCTATCAAAAGCCCAGCTGACTCCTTTGCATAAATTAACAAGCTAATCCTAAAATTCATGTGGAAATTCAAGGGACCCAGAATACCCAAAACAATATTTAAAAAGAAGAACAAAGTTGGAAGACTCTCACTGCCCCATTTTAAAACTTAATACAAAGGTACAGCATTTAGACATTGTGGTACTGGCATAAAGATGACATATAAATTAATGGGATAGAATTGAGAGAGTCTAGAAATAAACCCTGCTATTTGTGGTCAACTGAATTTTGACCAGGGTGCCAAGACCATTCAATGGGGAAAGTAATCTTTTCAACAAATGGTGCTGGGGCAACTTGATATCCATATGTGAAAGAATGAAGTTGGACCTTTACCTCACAAGCAAAAAGTAACTTAAAACAGATCAAAGACCTAAATGTAAGACCTAAAACAATAAGATTCTTAGAAGAAAACATAGGTGTAAATCTTCATGACTTTGGATCAAGCAACGATTTCTTAGATACGATTCCAAGAGCACCACCACCACCACCAACAACAAAAATAGATAAACTGGACACCATCAAAATTAAAAACATTTGTGCTTCAAAGGACACCATCAAGAAAATGAAAAGAGAACCCACAGAATGGGAGAAATTATTTGCAAATCATATGTCTGATAAGAGACATATCTATAATATTTAAAGACCTATTATAACTCAATAATAAAAAGACAAATAGCCTAATTAAGATATGGGTAAAGGATCTGAATGGGCACATATCCGAAGAAGATATACAGATGACCAAAGAGCACATGAAAAGATGCTCAACACCATTAGGCAGTTGGAGAAATGAAAATCAAAAACACAATGAATACTACTTCATGCCCATGAGGATTGCTATAAGCAAAAAGAGAGACAATAACAAGTAATATGTAGAGAAACTGGAAGTTCATACACTGCTGGTGGGAATGTAAGTGGTTTAGCTACTTTAGAAAACAGTCTAGCAGTTCTTCAAATGGTTAAACAAAGAGTTACCATATGATCCAGCCATTCTACTCCTAGATATGAAATGAGAGAGAAGTGAAAATATAGGTCCACACAAAAAACCTGTACACAAAAGTTTACAATAGCATTATTCATAATAACCAAAAAGTGGAAACAGTTCAAATGTCTATCATGTCCATAATGAATGGATATATAAAATGTAGTAAACTATACAATGGAATATTACTCAGCAATAAAAAGAAATGAAGTATTGATGAATGCTAAAACATGGATGAAACTTGAATACGGTATTCCAAGTGAAAGAAGCCAGTCACACAAGATCAGATATTGTTATGATTCCATTTACATTAAATGTCCAGAGCAAGGAGACCTATAGAGAAAGAAAATATATTGGTAATTGCCTAGGGCTGGGGGACTGAGGGGGGAATTGAGGGATGATGGTTAAAGGGTCTGGGGTTTCACGAAAATGTTCTAAAATTGCTTGTAGTGATTGTTGTACAACTCTGTGAATTTACTAAAAGCTATTGAATTGCACATTTTATATGGGTGAAATGTATGTGAACTATATATTAATAAAGCTGTTAAAAAATAGGGAGTTCACATAAACCCTTCACCAGCTTTGCTTAAAGTTGAGAATTTATATAACCATAGTGCCATGATCAAAACAGGAAATCAATTCTGGAACAAAACTATGAACCAACTAAAGACCTCACTAGTTTTCCCTTAATGTCATTTTTCGTTCCAGGATTCAATCCAGGATCAAACATTGCATTCAGTTCTTTTGTCCTGTTAGTCTCCTGCAACCTGGGACATGTCTTCAATTTTACCTTGTTTTTCATGACTTTAACTGCTATCTCCAATTCCATGTGAACACTGCAAGGTTCCTTTTAGTCCTTCCCCATTTCTCTATTTGTAACTTCTTTCTCTGACAGGGAGAAACCTGATTCTTTTTTTTTTTTTTTTTTTAACGGTACGCGGGCCTGTTACTGTTGTGGTCTCTCCCGTTGCGGAGCACAGGCTCCGGACGCGCAGGCTCAGCGGCCATGGCTCGCGGGCCCAGCCGCTCCGCGGCATGTGGGATCTTCCCGGACAGGGGCACGAACCCGTGTCCCCTGCATTGGAAGGCGGACTCTCAACCACTGCGCCACCAGGGAAGCCCAGAAACCTGATTCTTGTTATCTATAATGTACATATTCACTTTTTTGATTTTTTTTCCTAGAAGTTACATAATTGCTAACCCACACCCCTGTGAGAAAACAGATTGCCAGCTAAAGTGTTGCCATACAATTCTTTTGGTCTTTAGCCTTATGGTTTCCAGCCAAAACTGATTTGTTTCACTGAGGTTTGCTCTTTTCATGCTCACCCCCCATCAATGTGGTTATGTTAGTTTTCATTTGTTACCATTTGGATTCCATGTTGCCTGCCTCTCCTCCCACCCAACCCCCCATGCCCCACTCCATTCTTTTTTTTTTTTAACATTTATTTATTTATTTGGCTGCGCCGGGTCTTAGTTGTGGCACTCAGGATCTTTGTTGTGGCGTGTGGGATCTAGTTCCCTGACCAGGGATCGAACCCGGGACCCCTGCATTGGGAGTACGGAGTCTTAACCGCTGGACCACCAGGGAAGTCCCCCCACTCCATTCATTTTTTTTTAAATTTATTTTTGGCTGCATTGGGTCTTCAATGCTGCGCGCAGGCTTTCTCTAGTTGTGGCAAGCCTGGGCTACTCTTCGTTGCAGTGCACAGGCTTCTCCTTGCGGTGGCTTCTCTTGTTGCGGAGCATGGGCTCTGGGCGCGCGGGCTTCAGTAGCGTGGGCTGTAAAGCACAGGCTCAGTAGTTGTAGCGCACAGGCTTAGTGGCTCCGCGGCATGTGGGATCTTCCTGGACCAGGGCTCGAACCCGTGTCCCCTGCACTGGCAGGCGGATTCTTAACCACTGCGCCACCAGGGAAGCGCCCCCACCCCCTACTCCATTCTTGATTAACTTTGTTCTATGGTTCTAAGTGTCAAAGCTATACAAAACGGTATATTCAGAGAAGCATCTTCCCCTCCTCATACCTACTCATTCCCATTCTCCCTTCTTTACACCCCTTTCCCACCCATCCCCCTACTGGTAACCAATCTCTTTAGGTTGTGGTTTATCCTTCTTGAATTTGTTTTGCAGAAATGAGGTACATAAGTATTTTCTTTCATCCACTACTTTCTTACGGTTATCTTGTTTTAAAAAATTTGTATTAATGTGGTATTATTCCATTTTATTATGGTTTTTATTTCCCTTATTACTAATGAGGCTGAACATCTTTTCAGATATTTATTGGCCATTTGGGTTTCTTCTAGGAAATGCCTGCTAAAGTTTTTTTTTTTTTTTTTTGCCCATTTTCTCTTGGATTTGTAGGAGTAATTTATGTATTCTGAATACTAATCCTTTTTAGTAATACTAGTTACAGATTTGGAAGGCTCGTCTTTTTATTTATAATATCTTTGATGAATAGACCTTCTTAAGTTTAGTTTATCTATCATTTGGCCTTTTCTGTTTAAGTAATCCTCTATGAGTTGCCACAGTTATTCTCCTTTATTGTCTTCTAAAATTTTTAGAGTTTTGTCTTTTACATTTAAGTTTTTAATCCACCTGAATTTTTTTTTCTTTTTCTTTTTTTTTTGCATATCAGGTAAGATCCAATATAATTTCTTGGTTCTCCAGTGCTGACTGTTGAAGAGCCCATCCTTTACCACTGATCTACATTGCAAGCTTTATCATAAATCTCCGTTTTATATGCATGTGGGTGTGTTTCCAGGGTTTGCTCCATGCCAAAACCACTGTCTTGTTAATACAGCTGTATAATTCTTAGTCTCTGGTAAGGCAGATCTCTCCCACCTTTTCTGCTTCAGGTCTGTCTTGACTGTTCTTGGTTCTTTGCTCTGCCATATACATTTTTAAACAATTTAAAATTTTAACTATATGTTTATGATATGCTTCTAATTTAAGTCTTCTTTAATGTCATTAATAGCTTCATCATTTTCTCCATAAAGGTCTTATACACCTTTTATAAGACTTATTCGTAGATAATATTTTCTGACGTCATTGTAAAATAGTTTTTTTAAAATACATTTCCTAACTGTTTGCTGTTGGTATATAGAAATACAACTAATTTTTATAAATTGATTTTGAATCCATCAACTTAACTAAATTCTTATTAATTTAATTGATTTATTGATGGATTATTTTATGTTTTCTACCAAGACATATTATTAGTAAATAGTGATAGTTTTGTTTCTTTCTCTCTCTCTTTTTTTCAGTAATTGGTGGTTCCATTTATTTCTAAATATAGTAAGAGCATAAGATATTTTTATTGAGTTGAAATAAAATGCTTGTAATGATGCCATTAACACCTCTTGAAAGAGGCTCTCTGAAGGAAGAGACCATATCCATTTTTGTTTTACATTTACTAAGGAGAAGCTGTGAAGGGAGAGAGGAATTAAAATGGAATATTAAATTATATTCTGTTTACATTTTAATATACACTGCGTAAGACCACCAGCTTCTATGAAAGGATAAATACTGTATCATTAGACTGGTTGTGGAGAGTTTTGTTTCTCACTTTACAGTTATAGGTAAAAAAAGTCAGGATATACAGTTATAAAATGTGAGCTAGGTAGCAGAATATCCATTTTAAAAAAGTAGGAAGGAATGCACAAAAATGTTCACAGTGGCTTATTTTGAGTTAAAGAATCCTGGATGATTTTTTCTTTTTTAATATATCTCTATACTTTCCAGTTTTCCCAAGATGAGTATCTATCACTTTCATAACCAGGAAAGAAACAAAACTTAAAACTAAAAGCAAGTCTAAAACAAAATGTAAAGGTAAGGATCATATACTAAAAATGCCCCGTTAGAAATAAAACAATCAAGTACCTCTGATATGCCTCCCCCCGCACCGAGATATACCACTGCAGAGCCAGCTGGCAGCATAGACTAATATACCATGTTATGTCTAAGAGACTGACCTCTGAGACTCATGGAACTTTGTCTTTCCATTAAGGGCATGTATGGACTTGACCTGTCAAAGGCATACAATTGGTCGGCATTTCATTTGTTTTGAAATGTGATCAACTCAATTATCCATAAGATACATTTTTCCTCTTTGTGAATTATTTATGGTCTTATCATATTAAGAGCCTCCTAACTCTCACTGCCTATTTCCTAAGGATAAACTTAGGAAATATAGACTAATTTTCAACTGGTTCTACTCTCCCTATTTTACAAATAAGGAAACAGAAACCACCAGAGATTAAGTAGGTCCTCTTTCTGTGCCTCTGCTCACCTCCTCTACACCAGAGGATTTTGTCTCTCATCATGACACTTGTCAAAAATATCCATCTTCTCCATCATAAGCTCCATGAGATTAAGATCTTTGTTTGTCCTGCCCTCCTGTGTATCCCCAGGCTGAGCACAATACCTGACATAGTACCTGATATATAATGGATGTTCGGTAAATCTCTATCGAATGTTGAATAAATTTTATAAGCAATCCACGTTCCCAAAAAATCAGACTACTTGCCAAATTAAATGTTTGATTAATTGCTTTTGGAAATATTCACAATATCATTTGACTACACGTGGGTGGAAATTGAAAACAATCTCTGAGTAAAGCCTCCTGATGAAAAAAGTTTGAAAGCAAAATTACCTTTCTGTTTACCTTTTCTGGTATGATGAATTTTTTCATACGGTAAAACATTTTTCCTATTTTCTTTTTTTTTTTTTTTTTTGCGGTACGCGGGCCTCTCACTGTTGTGGCCTCTCCCGTTGCGGAGCACAGGCTCCGGAAGCGCAGGCTCAGCAGCCATGGCTCACGGGCCCAGCCGCTCCGCGGCATGTGGGATCTTCCCGGACCGGGGCACGAACCCGTGTCCCCTGCATCGGCAGGCGGACTCTCAACCACTGCGCCACCAGGGAAGCCCTCCTTTTTTCTTTTATACCATTTAGAGCTATTAATATTACTGCATCTAGATGCTAATTGCATATAGCTGTTAATTAGTCTGGTTTTATATGAAAAGAAAAACTAGACAAACAAAACTAAGTCAACATAATTCATAAAAGTCTCTTCACTTAACTTGTTTATCTTTTTTAATTTAAATTTTTTTCCACACAGCTGGAACTGGTAGATGTGGCTGATATTGGATATTAAATAGATATCCTTGGAGGACCATATCTAACCACCAAATGTGACATATCTAACCCTAATCAGTCTTCTGGTTCCTTCTGCCTGGAGGGTCGTGGGCTTGAGTGACAAGGCTCTCCTCTCAGAGGGCTGAGTGTCTTGGGCAGGGGAGTGTTGTGCACCCTTGTTTGGGGGCAGTGGTTTTTTTCCAGCTTTATTGAGCTATAATTAACATATTGTCTAAGTTTAAGGTATACAGTGTGATGTTTTCATGCATGTATGTATTGTGAAATGTTCACCACAATAAGGTTAGTTAACACACACTTCACCTCACATAATTGCCACTTTGTCTCTTCATTTTAAAGGAGGATTTGGTGTTTTAATTATCCAACAACAGCTTCATGTGCCTAGAACTATTTTAAATGTTTGTATGTAGAAATAATTTTACTATAGACAGAGATAATGATACAGTACAAGTTTTACAGTTTCTAACATTTTGACAATATAATTATCTTGAGTAATTCAGTTCATTCTATTAATTTGGTACATAATCCAATAATCGTTGAGGGCATCCCATACTCTAGGTACTGTGCAACATTGTCACTATATAAAATGAGTACAAAACTACCTAAAAAAGCTCACGATCTAGCGATGTATCTTTGGATATCAGATTTTATTTTCCTTTTTTCTTATATGTGTTTTGTCGCTAAATTTGGGCTAAGGAAGATTTACACGATTATATCAATTTGGCCAAGAGCTCTAGTCCAAAGCTTCATTTTTTCCAAGTGGCCTATAGTAGCTGTTAGCAGATAAATAGAATTTAACTAGACATAATTAAATTCATATATAAATATAAGTTTATATTTCACATATAAATAGAATTTAATTAGACAGAGGTCTCGTACATTCAAGCTTCTACTTAACGTATCAGGTCAGTCCCTGTTGTCATTTGTATGAAGTATGGGAGGTGGGGTGTGGTATTCTAAAGAAAAGGAAACCTGATATTTCCTCTTCAAAACTGTTGTGGGGAATATGGAAGAGGAAAACTATCTGCTCTGTAAATCTCTGTATATGGTTAGCACCCAGTATATTAGTACTGAACTTAATCTCATAGACATGTGTGTAAAAAAGATAAACTCTTTTTTCTTCTTGGCAGGTGTCCTTGTAGACTTGGGTCTGGAGGAAAATGGGACAGCCTATCAGAGAGCAGAGAAATATGTTGTTCGTCTAGACAATGAGATTCAAACCAAGTTTGAAGTTTTTATGAGAAGGGTGAAACAGAACCCGTACACACTGTTTGTGCTAGTTCATGACAACTCCCATGTGGAACTAACGAGGTGATTGCTTCAGAGTGAGCAAATACAATATTTCTTCTACAGCAGTAATGGTCATGTACTAAATAATTTAAAAGGTGGTGATTTGAAAGACCATGGACCCTACCAGTTGGCATCTTCTCATGGTTAACGTATTCCCACCCTTTCCTTGCTTTCTCAACTTTTCTTACCACTTTAATGTTGATTTTATTTTAACTATACTGTGGGCGGATTTACAAATTCCTGTTAAAATCCGGTCTTAAGAGCATTGTGGGACTCAGCTGCTTCAGCGAAAGGGTGGCGACAAGGGGGTTGCGGTGAGTGAGCTCCCAGAAGGGCCATGTGCTTTCCTGCCCACCCCCTCTCCTCCTCGTGGTTCTTCTCGTTTTCTCCTTTTCCTTGTCCTCTCTTCCTTCCTTTCCTGCCATTTCTCCTCTTCCTTGCCTTTCTCTCTTCCCTCTTCCCTTTAGCAGCAGAGGAGATGCCACTTCAATGATCTGAGAGCAGATCCAAAACCTTCCTCAATCTACCTGTTTAAACAAGAGACCATCTTATCTCTTTATGGGCTTATTAATGAAATAACAGTTTGTGTAGTGTGACGGAGTCAGATCAAATCACAGTACTTATCTAGTAGGGGGTATCTTTGTTCCTATGGATTGAAAAAAGCAAGTAGTTGTTTTTTGTTGTTGTTTTTTTTTTAAGGGCAAATAGTTGTCAAATGTTACATATCATGGTTTGTCCTTACCACGTCAGGGGAGGGAAATTTCAGGCATCATCAAACATTCATAGATTTTCTTTCCTCAGGACACACTGAGGCTAGGCATCTGGAATTTTTTTGATCTGTGGTAGAAATGTCAGAATTGCAAAAACACTTGTTCAGAAGCCAGAATGTGTTTGGTACTCCGTAATCTGAAGTCCAGAGCCATATGTAGGTGTAAAGAAGACCTGGTATAACTTGTTAGATTTGCAAGGAAGGAAGGAAAGGAGAGAGGGAGGAAGGAAAGATAAAGAAAAGAAATTTTGCCCACACCTTGTTCAGTTACTGCTCATGTTCTGTGAGCAGAAATAGCTCACTGACCTTGTATACCTCATCTTTGAAAGTTTGGGGTAATAGCTCTGAGGATTACACATTGGATCTCTCTGTATTTAATCCTCATGGGCCTTGAGATTACTTTTTTGAATATACATATATATATGCATATATATATATAGATAGAGAGAGAGAGAGAGAGAGAGGGAGAGAGAGGGAGAGAGGGAGAGGGGTGGGGTGGGGATACCTCCACATTGAACGGAACTGAAAATGACTCAGAGATATGAAAATGTTGGTCATGGGGAGGAGGCCGGAGGAGTCCTCCCCACGGTCTAGCAGCTTCAAGTGAGGAAGGAGAGTGTGTTACACAGAGGGGATTCCTTGTAGCTTTGGGGCCTCTCTGGGGGTACAGACCATTGCACAGTTATAAGCATCATATTTTGATGGAGAGCTCCCTCATTCAGGTGGGCTTTCAAACTGAAGTGACCCACCTCAGCTACGGAGCTGGATATCCTTGGCTTGGATAACTGAGTTTACACTTTGAGGTATATCAGCGACAAACTGAAAAAGGAAAAAAAAAAAAATCCCTGAAATTTGTCTGAAAGGGGTAAGAAGGTGGGTCCTCTTTGCCTTCCAAATCTAATGTTGGTTGCTTCTGTTCCTGCCCCCAATTAATAGGAACCAGAAAAATAAGAGCTAAAACACCACCTCCATTTTGATATCTGATTCTGCATCTAATCAGTTAAATTAGGAGGTTTTAATGTGACTTTCAATATTTCTACAGTGTCATTTCGGGCTCTTTGTCACATGGTGAACCTGGCCATGGATTGGCTGACAGAGTCATTAACTGCAGAGAGGTTCTGGAAGCTTTCAACCTCCTTGTGCTCCAGGTCACCTCCTGCCCATACACTCTGCAGACCCAACAGTCCCGAATCAGCGCCAACAACGAGGTTCACTGGATACAGCTGGACAGCACAGTGAGTCTCTGTTCTACCCTCTGATACACAGTCATGTTCTCAGTTCCCCTGGGGAGCAGAATCTTGTAATAAAATATGGTCACGGCAAAAGAGTTCAAAAAACTAACTAACATAATGCTTTCTCTTCTAAAAGTTCCATATAATTACAATTATTATTCACTAAAAACTAGTGAATAGTGTCCTCTATAAATTTGATTCGGTGGTTCTTTTTTTGGGCTATCATGCAGATACAAAATTGTCTATCCAGTATAGTTTGTCCCCCTAAAATGTGATGTCAGCTGACACCATCCTCAATATCCTGGATTAGCTTTGTGCCTTTAAATGATTCATTCCAATCTAAAACTTGGAAATTTTATTGTCCTCTTGTTTCAGTCTTACTGATCTAGATGTATATCTATATGTTAATTAGTCTCATGCTTCCCAGCAACTGAATTTTTCCTTTTAATCAATTCTTACAGACTTCTAGTTGAAACAGAAGATGCTGGTGCTGTTACTCTAAATTACTCAGGGGACTTCCCTGGCAGTCCAGTGGTTAAGTCTCCGTGCTTCCAGCGCAGGGCACACGAGTTTGATCCCTGGTCAGGGAACTAAGATCCCACATGCTGCGCAGTGTGGCCAAAAAGGGAAAAAAAAAAAAAGACTTTAAACAGCAATTCCCTGGTGGTCCAGTGGTTAGGACTCCACAGACAAAACAACACACTCTAAATTACTCAGTAGTATCATTTAATGCGTTGAGAATAGCTCAGCACTGTACACATCCAGGTCCAGTCCCTAATACTTAAAAGATATTTTCTGTGACCTATAAACTGTAAGCTAAATATATTAGCAAATAAAAAAATGAGTTTTATTAAAAAACAATAAAGATCAGCCGGTAAGCAATAGAACCTTTGTTTAGAAATATTGAACTGTGAGATATTTTAAAATAAACATGTTTAAGTAAAAGAGGCCAGAAATGTCCTACATAAGAATAACTTTATTTTTCAACCCAATGCATTTCACTCTGTTATGAAGTAGGTAAGAAGACTTGGAGCCCTTCTCTTTGAGTATTGGTGTGTCCTTTACAATCAAGCAAGCTCAGGTCCCTGACTCACGTTGGCATCACCAGTCCCTCCCTTGTGAGAACTGTCTCAGTGTGTTGACTGTCACAAGGAGGTTGCTTTGAGCTTTCACTTTGCTGGTATCTTCTCCACCCTAGCTCTGTCCATGAATTGGGTGGGCAAGTTATGGGTGAGATAAGAGGCTGCCAGAGTTCCTTTGCCTCTGAACCAAAACCGTATGGTGTGCCTAGGGTCTACCCCAGTAGTTGTCCTGACATGGAATGGGATAGCCAGTAGAACTGATAAAAGGAAACAGTGTTTTTAATCCAACAGATAGGGCTCCAACTAAACGTTAAGTTGAATATATTGTTAGGGGGGCAAAAGGAGAACTATCCTATTCTGAACAGTTGGTTCAGTCTTTTTCTGGAAGGGATCACTCCAGTGATAGGAGGATGGGCTCATAGCTTCTGCCCTTTGTCTTCTCCTGATGTGAAATAATAGAGAAACAAGCTTAAAATAATTTTCCTTAAAAGTCATTCCTATGATTGTGGTTAATTTTTTTAAGTATAATGATGGTATTGTGGTTATATTTTTTAAAGGATTCCAATCTTAGAGGTATCTAGTGAAGTATTTGTGGATTAGAGATATGATACCCAGGATCATATTCAAAATAATTGAGGGGTGGGGAGTTATTATATTCTAATTAAAGTTTTTAAAAAATCATCCCTATGACATTGAGAGGAGCATGGAGAAAAGGTAAAAACATTGAATCTAATTTACAACAACTTTACACATTTAGGGGCGAAGCTCTAGTGATTAGCTTCCTTCAGTTATCCTGAAGCCAATGTCCTAAAGAAGGAATAATGGAGAAAAGCAAAGAAAGTAGACTCAGAAAATATTAGTGAGCATTTGTGGGCTTGTGTTAGATCTTTCCAAGAACACACAGAGAGCTGATGGTTTAAGGAGAAAGCAAAGTACGTATAAAAGCCACTATTATTCCAAAGTAGAATAAGACATAGATAGAGAAAACAGATTGGTGGTTTTCAGAGGCGGGGGCTGGAGGGTAGACAAAATGGGTGAAGGTGGTCAAAAGGTATAGACTTCCAGTTATAAAATAGATAATTCCTGGGGAAATAATGTACAGCAAAGTGACTATAGTTAATAATACTGTGGTATATTTGAAAGTTGCTAAGAGAGTAGATCTTAAAATTTCTCACCATGAGAAAACAAGAATTATGACCGTGTGTGGTGAGGGATGGATGTTAACTAAACTTATTGTGGTGATCATTTCACAACATATGCAGATGGCAAATCATTACACCTGAAACTAATATAATTTTATGTCAATTATATCTCAATTTTTTTAAAAAAGAAAAAAATCAAGTTGTACACCTTAAATATATACAATTTGTCAAAACAAAACAAAAAATGTAACAAAATAAAAACAAAGTAGAGTAAGACAATTGCAGAAAACCAAAGTGCTCTGTGGGTTGCAAGGAGGGAGAAGTCCCACCCATTTGAGAGCATCAGGAATGGCAACATAGAGGACAGAGCACTTGGGATGGGCCTTGGAGGAGAGGAAGGACAGAGCAGACAGGGGAGCAGGCACTCCTGGCAGCAGACAGCTCGGGCAGGACCACAGAGGAGTAAGCATCAGACATTTTTCAGAGAATACTTAGTGGGATGAAAAGAAACCTGGAAATATACATATGGAATCTTTGAGACCAGGCTGGAAAAGCTTACACTTATTACACAGGCATGAACGATATTTTAGCAAGGGCATAGTATTATTAGAAATAACATTGAGACACAGATGGAGAGAACAAAGGTATGGACACCAAGAGGGGAAAGTGGCGGGGGGGGTGGGTGATGAATTGGGAGATTGGGATTGACATGTATACACTAATATGTGTAAAATGGATAACTAATAAGAACCGGCTGTATAAAAAAATAAATAAAATTAAATTAAAAAAGAAAAAAAAAGAAATAGCAGAATATACATATTTCTTTTATTTTTTATATTCACAATGTTAATGTACAGCTTGATGCATTTTCACAAACTGAGTACACCCATGGGACCAGCACCCAGATGAAGAACTAGAACGCTAGCACCACTCCAGAAGCCAGGCACTCTCTCACAAGAGGGAAGCACTCTTCTGTCTTGGTTTGCCCCATTTTGAACGTTATATAAATGGAATCATGCAGTAGGCACTCTCTTATATCTGGCTTCTGTGCTCAACATTGTTTGTGAGATTCTTCTATATTTTGCATGAGTCATAAAACATTCATTCTTTTTGCTGTATATAGATTACGCTGGGTGACTCACCACAATTCATTTATTCATCCTATTCACTTATTTCAAATAGTGCTGCTTTAAGCATTTGAGTAGACATATGTATGCATTTTTGTTGGGTATGCATTTGGGAGTGAAATTGCTGAGTTCTGAGTTCAGCTTTAGTAGCTACTAAGAGGTTGCATTTTAAGGCAAGTTATCAACTATAGAGGCCAAGTCAAAGTGATTAGAAAGGGGGAGATGTGTCATCTGGCTTTTCAGGTTAGAATGAACAAGAACCTAAATCAGAATAGTGGTCCTGGAAATACAAAGGATGGAAGAAATGGTAAATCTTCTAGGATTTATTTATTGGGGAAGAGGGAAGGGTCAGAGATATCTTTGAGGCGATGCCTTTAGTTGGAAAAGAGAAGTCAAGAGGAAGGTGGACCTCTGGAGGGCAGATGAGACGGATGTGGGCTGAGTGAAGACTGGGACGAGTGCACAGTCGCAAATGCAATGTGGGAGTTGTGATGAGGGCTTTACAATGAGGATTTGGAATAGACTTCAGAAATGCTAATCACTGAAGCAGCTGGTGTAGATAAAATCATGGAAGAAAGTAATGAAGAGAACGGCTGAGAGGGCAGTGAGGCCAAGGACTGAGGGTTTGGCCTCAGGAATCCTTGGTGACCTTCCAGGGAACAGTGTCCACAGAGCAGAGCATTTGGCTGGAGGAAAAGCAGAGACCGTAGTGAAAGGACAGGGAGGGCTGCATCTGGGGGTCACTGAGAGGGTAGGACTTTGGGAGGGGAGATATTTTTCTTAAGAGAAGGGACATTATCCCCAAAGATACAAGGATTCAATAAATTGTATCACTTATGATTTGTGATACTTGGGGACGTGTGTTTCTTTAGAGGAACATCATTCTGAGTTTGATAACTTGTATTTTAAAAGTCCCATTAACTTCTACTTACAAGTCTGCACTTACAAGTTTAATGCAAACACAACAGAAAGGGGGAACTATTCACTTCTTATTTTTAGTAGCTCTAGTTCTTAAAACCATACTGGCTCCAGCTGGTGATAAGCCATCTATTTAACAAGCTGCCCTCTCATTTTGCTAAGAGAAAGAGAAGTAAAAATGAAAACAGGTGGAGGCTTCCTGTTCCGCAGGTTACAATGCTGTCAGGGAAAGGAGCAGGCTTGGAGTCCGATTTTACCTCTTCCCACAGAAACATGATTGTGGATGAGAAGAAATGTGAAAACCACATACATGTAAGATAAAGCTTTTCCCCTTACTCTGTGCCAAGTCGAGATAAAGAGGGAAACTCAGGTGACTGACTTCTTTCATCCTGAAATGACTGATGTGACACAGCTATTCGGAACGCAGCCAAGAATCCAGAAAGAAACAAGCGAACAAGTAAACTATAGTTGTCGCTCCATCTTTGCTGTAAGGCTCTGATGAAGCATATTTACTCTCAAATGAGACCCTGTTCCAATAAGCAGGATAAGCTGGTTTGGCGGGGGGGTGGGGGGTGGGCTCAAAAAATTAAAAGCTGCCAATTATAGTATTTTATTTTTATCTTATGGACCTTATAAATGACACAGTTGCTCATCTCTTTGGATGGGTTACTTAAAAGCTCAGAACCAAATTCGCATTCCACTTCTAACAGAACGGCAGAAACTTCTGGGATGCATTTTTGAGAGTACTAACTTCATCCCTGGCCCAGTCTCCTTGCTCTTACCCTTGCTTTTTCTTCCTCTAATTGCTTAATTTCGTCTTATATATTTTAAGCTGCTGTGTAACCTTTATGAGTTGGAGAGTGTTTAAAGAAAAATGTCAGTACATAATAAATAACACATAAAAGTGAGAATAAAACACACAGGCAACATGACAGCAAGAAGAAATGACTATGAAAAAGTAGTGTACAACAGAGGAAGGAAAACTATTAAAAAAAACCCACCAGATACATGAACTCAAAATGTTTATTGATTATTCTGGAGCTGCTTAGTTTAAGGACAAGCAGTTTGTCACACATGTCAGGCTCCTCTGAGGAAATCTTTGTGTCACATCCCAAAATAGTTATTCATTTTCATAGTGATGAGTGAATCATCAAGAAGGGGCATAGATTAAATACTGTGTATTCTGTTTTAGAAGGAAGAAAACTATATATTTCACCTTTAAAATGAATTTTGTTTGTAAAAGTGCAAGAGAATCACCATCATTAAATAACATCAGAAAAGTTAAAATTTCTGTAATAGAGGCGTTTTTGAGTTTTTTGATCTCCAGCGAGTGCTATAGAACTCATATGTATCAATTTACAGAGCTGCTTCGAGAAGGAAAAAAATCTGACCTTCTGACTCTACAAGCCTAAGAAATGCTCTTCCTCTAAAAAATCTGAACAAAAGATAGAGAAAACAAACCATCGATGTAGTTATAATCTGCCTTAAGAAAGCATAGCAGCATACCACTAATCACATACTAAGTTCATTTGAAGTGAAGGGAAATTTCAGTTGGTGCTTCAGAGATGATTGTAGAGTTGGTATCAGGTTATATAAGGAAACACAGTTTTTGTTCAGCTTTATTGGGGTATAACTGACAGATAAAAGATATTTAAAGTATACATTGTGATGATTTATGTATACGTTTTTAAAGGATGAGGACTCCTATCTAGTTAACTAACACATTCATCACCAAATATATGTATATATACATACACACACGTACAAATATGTAATTTCTTGAGGAACCTCCATACTATTTTTTCCATAGTGGCTGCAGCAATTTACGTTCCCACCAACAGTGCACAAGGGTTCCCTTTTCTCCACATCTACTGACACATCATCTCTCATCTTTTTGATGATAGCCATTCTAACAGGTGTGAGGTGATAGCCCCTTGTGGTTTTGATCTGCATTTCCCTGATAATTAGTGCTCTTGAGCACATTTTCATGTACCTGTTGGCCATCTGTAGGTCTTCTTTAGAAAAATGTCTATTCAGATCCTCTGCCCAGTTTTTAATTGGATTTGGTGGCGGGGGGGCGGGTTGCTATTGAGTTGTATGAGCTCTTTACAGATTTTGGATATTAGCCCTTTATCAGATAAATGATTTGCAAATATCTTCTCCCATTCAGTAGGTTGCCTTTTCATTTTGTTTCCTTTGCTGTGCAGAAGCTTTTTAGCTTGATGTAGTCCTAATTGCTTATTCACAATTTTTTTAACCTTCTAGGCAATAGCCTATTACAGGTCCCTTCTCCCCCGACCCCCAGAAAATAAGACACATTGTATCCTGCCGTCACTGGGTTTTGCTCTGTTTTGAACCAGGAGGACATGAGCTGCAAGGAGAAGCTGTACTTCGGCATGAACGAGTACAGTAAATCTCTTCAGTGGGGAATCACGAGCCCACTTCTGAGATGTGATGAGACTTTTGAAAAGATGGTGAACACACTCTTGGAGAGGTAAATAAGGACTTTCAACCTTTTCTTTAGCTGTACTTGCATGTCTGAAATAGCCAAACGTCTTTTGTGTCAGTGTCACAGGGAATTTTGGTGGAGCCCAGGCTGTGCAAATGACATGTGAAGGCAGAATAAAAATAGCCTTTCCTAAGATGACCTTTCACTCAGATGGGTTTTCTATGATCATCCAAGACCAACAAAGGAAACCAGTGACTCAGAGTGGGAGGTAGAACCACTTTCTGTGTTCTGAATTGTCTCCCAGGCAGGCTTCATTGCTGCACCCAGAGATGACTTGGGCACAGAGGAATTTGCTTATTAAAGACCATTCCTCTGAGGTCTGGCCTTCCCCACACTTTTACGTTTTCCTCTCTTTTCTCCTCTGTCCACCACAGGCAAGTACCCTCAGTAAAAACAAAACTTTACTCTGAGAGATTTGGAGTGTAGACTGAAGAAAATTAAAGAACAAACAGATCATTTAAGTGAGTTCAGTTCTAAGTGGCCCTCCTCCATCCCCGACCTTGGGGTTAAGATTCATGACTCTCTGTCTCCTTTTTCTTCCCCAGTTCCAGGTCAGACTCTGGAAGAGCAAAGGGTTTTTCTGGGTTTTTTTCCTCCCTGATCTTGAATCATAGACTCAAAAATTAGGCAGAGGCATTAGAATTTAACGTAATAGGGAATTCCCTGACAGTCCAATTGTTAGGATTTGGAGCAATCACTGCTGTGGCCTGGGTTCAATCCCTGGTCAGGGAACCAAGATCCTGCAAGCTGTGAGGTGTGGCCAAAAAAAAAAAAAAAAAAAGAGAATTTAGCCTACTAGAGGTCCCTCCCTGCCCTCCACTACAGTATTCTGTTTGATCATCCAGTGATGGGGGCAGTTGGGCACTATTTGATGAGGCACATTCTAATTTTTAGTAGCTCTAGTTCTTAAAACTGGCTCTAATTGATCACAAACCATCTATTTAACAAGCTGCCCTATAACTTTGCTAAGAAAAAAGAAAGAGAAATAAAGATGAGGACAGGGGGTTACATCCTACCCAGCAAGTTATAATGCAGTGTCAGGAAAAGAAGCAGGCTTGAGTAGGATTTTATATTTTTGCAGCTGTTGGATTTGAGAAGACTTAACTGACACTGAGATGTTAATCCTTTCACAGCACATGTGATCTTAGATTTCCAGAATCATCCCATGAGTCTCCCCTTTGTTTCCCACCCTTCTGTTCCGTCTGCCCTCTTGGAACCTATCTTTTCTTCCAGTAACATCACTCGAAGTTTTATAAGTCGTATTTTAATGGATGATCCCATCAACTCCTATACAACTTTCGTAATACTTACAAAACTACAGTTACGGGCTTCCCTGGTGGCGCAGTGGTTGAGAGTCCGCCTGCCAATGCAGGGGACATGGGTTCGTGCCCCGGTCCGGGAAGATCCCACAGGCCGCGGAGCGGCTGGGCCCGTGAGCCATGGCCGCTGAGCCTGCGCATCTGGAGCCTGTGCTCCGCAACGGGAGAGGCCACACCAGTGAGAGGCCGGCGTACCGCAAAAAACCAATAACCAAAAACCAAAAAACTACGGTTACAGTTTAATACAAACAAAACAAACTAGGGAAACTATTCACTTCTAAATTCATAGCTCTTTCAGTGTGAAATTTAAATGCCTGTATGTCAGAGTTACTCTTTGATCTAACTCTGGCTTTCCTACATGGCCCAGCAAAAAGCATTAAGCCTTAAACTTGGATCATCTGTGCCCACTTCCTCTCGCCAAGTCACCCCGGGCTAATAATAGCTATGATTTATTGAACACTTGAAGGGATTGGCCCAGGACTGATTGAACTGAAGGATTTCTTTACTTTTCCCCAATCTACTAAATTCTTACCACGTAAGAAGACATTGTCAGAGACCTGAATAAAATCCACACTCTGTCTCTGACCAGTTGGATGATCTCGGGAAAGGAGCTGAATTTCTCCCAACCCTTAACTCAGCCTCCTTCTATGAGAAGGTGGAGTGGTCAGAACCCAGGGAATCTGTGGTCCTTTCCAGCTCTAAGTACTTCAGAACCACACTAGTCATTTGATGACCCTAACTGGTATTTGCCCCTGGGTTTTTCTGTGTAAGGCTGGTGACGACTGTTTCACTTTAAATAGAATTATAAAGTGGAGCAAAGGTGAAATCCCCCACTGGCCTACCCAGCTGCTGGGCGGCTGCATGTGCTACCAGCTGGCATCCAGAAGGGAAGTTCAGACCCGCCATTGTTTTGCAGGCTCCACGAGAGGCTTGGCCAAGCTCGGGTCCAGGGCCTTGCTTTGCCCATGCCTACTTTCTTGATATCTGCAAGCACCTCTTCATGCCTGCAAGTGGGTCCTCTTTGCCCATTTGTATTCATTCTGTCAGCAGGCTTGGCTTTCTGAGGAATAGCGCATTAATGAGAGGTTTATTTTCTGCCTGCTCTGTAATCGTAAAAACTGCCAGTTTGGCAGTCCAGTGAAGGGTGGAGGGAGGGGAATGTTGAGGTGAGTCAAGGACACCCCCTACTATTTGCTGGGCACCCTCCACCAAGCAGGGGCTCAGGTGGATAGGAGGCCACACCACTAGGGGGTGCTATTTCTCCAGCCAGCTCCAAGTTTTCTCCATCTTTATGGGAAGATATTGTTATTGCTACAAAGGAGCTGACCCCAAATTAGCAATAATAATTACTCTTTTTACTCCTGATACTCCACAGACATTACATTAGTGTCTCAATTTCCTTAACTGTAATCTTAAGTATAAGAGAAATAAGCTAACAAGCATTCTAACCCCAAGCCACCAGCAAGAGGTTAGGATCTAGGGATGATCCATTATGGCTCTGTTGAAAATATGAACAGACCAGTGCTTCTAAAAGTGCAATGTGATTGTATAAAATAGATAACTAATAAGAACCTGTTGTATAGCACAGGGAACTCTACTTCGCCACACAGTGGAAACTAACACAAAACTATACCCCCCCACAAAAAAATGCAATGTAATACAAATCACCTGGGGACCTTGTCCAGCCTGATTCTGATTCAGTACATGTGTGGTGGGAGGATTTGGCGGTTCTAACAAGCTCCCAGGTGGTGCTGCTGTTGGGTGATGCTGCTGGTCCAGAGACCGCACGGGAAGAAGCTCAGGTCACTAGACTGTCCCTAAACCTCGTGAACTTGCTGTACCTATCCCAGCAGGATCTGTGAGCTCACCTTTTCCTTCTAGTGATGGGGGCTTCGAGGTCATTCTAGAGCTCAAGCCCCACTCCTGTCACGAACCCCTTCCCGCCATGCTTAGTCTGCATTCCTACAGCACAGACCTCGCTGTCCCAGTGGGCCCCACACCCAGATGCTAGCTCCCTGTGCTCTGTTGAAGGTACCCCAGGCTGCACAGCATGGTCGTCCGCTGCTACCTCCTCATCCAGCAGTACTCGGAGGCTCTGATGGCTCTCACCACCATGGCGTCCCTCCGAGACCACAGCACGCCGGAAACACTCAGCATCGTGGATGATCTCCTCAGCTGCCCAGGAAAAAACAAAAGTGGGAGGGGACACATGCTCATTCTCAGGGTGCCCTCCGTGCAGCTGGCGATGCTGGCCAAGGAGCGGCTGCAGGAGGTGCGCGACAAGCTGGGGCTGCAGTACCGCTTCGAGATCATCCTCGGGAACCCCGCCTCTGAACTCAGTGTCGCAGCCCACTTTGTGGCGCGATTAAAGGTTAGCAACGGACAGACGTTTGTTCTGTTTTCTAGGACTCCCGTGTAGGTGGCTCAGAGGCCTGAGTTTGATAGAGTTTTGCACATGTGTCGGTGTGATCTTCGTGACCATGTTAAGGCTAAACTAAGGGACGTGTCCACTTTTCTAGTTTAATAAGATTCTGTCCGGCCCCCCTTTTAGCACATGCATGCAGTTGGTCTTCCATGCTCTCCAACTGCAGGTGCAAAAATGCGATGACCCAATTTCACCCCATGTTTATTGACCTTGTTCGAGATGCATCTAGCCCACGGCCATCTGTTTTCTCAGAAAAAAAGGTAAGTTGTTCTCTCGGACCTCCGTGGGGCACGCCTTTAAGTATCATCCGTTCACTGAATCTTTTCTGTCCGTGTAGCCTATCTGTCTGCTCAGAGTGGGTAAAGTATCCTGTTTCATCTTCAGTGCTCATAGAGAACTACTCCCCACCCTCGTGCATGTGGATTCCCCAACAGTTTGCTGTTTCTTTGTATTTGCTTTGGCCTCAAGGCGTGGTCTGGGCTGAGATTCAGCCGAGCCTCCTGCGGAGAGATTTGTGCATGGCTAAGCGCCGCCCATCCTCCACCCCCGCCCCGCCCCCCTGCACGGCCAGGGACGCACTGCTTTTCCTGAACCCCTCCTGTCAGGCATGGCGGGCGGGGGATAATTTCTTAATCAATTAACCTAAATCTCTACCTCATGCCCTGCTCAGACTTTTCTGGGGACTTTTATAATCCAATGTGTCCCAGACATTTGACAGCATTTCATAAAATCCTGCGTACACATAGATATGGTACTAAGCTAGGTACTATGTGTCTGGGGTAGACCGACATGGTTTCTGCACCTTGCACACCAAACACTGAGCTAAACTGGGTGAAGAAAAACCTAGTTTGACATAAATTGTATGAAAAGAAAGCACGTAGTCTTAGGGGATTTGCATTCCCACCTTGGGCTGCAAAATGAGAGTGTTGGACTGCATGATCTCTAAGAGCTCTAATTCGAGGATTATTATTTAGTGTTCATAAAGCATTTTGCAAATGTAAGCCTTTGTATTGTATTCTATTACCTAACAAAATGTCTTGCATTAGCTTGATAGGTAGCTGGAACAAATAAATCTGTCTAAAAATAGAAGCTCCTCTATTTAGTGGAAGTTGTAACATTTACGTTTCACATATGGATATATAGATATAATGCTCACAATATTAATTTAGAGTCATAGACCACATTACAGCAGAATTCCTGGGATAACCAACAAATGAGAGTCCTGAAATTCTTCTTACGGTATAATTCATAGAGGCATAGGTTGTGGGACAATCTGAATAATGCTAATGATGAGGAATCTGCAAAAGCAGATTATCAGCACTGCTCTGTGAAGTCTCACACACCTACTGCAGGGAGATGGTCTAACAGGATGTGAGGCTGCAGGGACTTCTCTGGGTCTCCACTGACCCTGACCAAGTGCAGCTACTTACAGAGTCTTAGGTCATTTGTTCGGACCCTTCAGGAATGCCAATCACTAAGTCGGTATAACTCAGCAGTCCTAAATAATATGCCCCTCTGGGCCATTGTTTGAAAACTGCAGTCAAGACCTGAGCTTCCTAGCCTGGCTGCTAGCACATCAGAATCACCTGCAGGGCTTCCAAAGGGCTGCTGGGAGTGTGCGCCATACACGAAGGGGGTCTCAAGTAATTACTTCTCAAAGCAGTTATATCTCAATTCTCATGAGTCGCTGCCAGGCACCAGCCACACAAAAGAGATTTCCATATGCTCAAAACCTCTCGATCACATCAATCCATCCTTTTTATATTCTCTATTTGTGTGGAAGTGAAAATTCGAAATCCCTTTGGAATGTTCACATCCTAAGAAAGACGACCACTTGCCAGGTGGTCTCTGTTTCACCTGTTTATTTCTTTTTTAAAAATTTTGTTTGTTTATTGGCTTGTATTTCTACCCCCATAGCCTGAAATTTCTATGAGGACTTTTCCTCTCAATATGAATAGCACCCAATGAAGTTTCAGGGCACAAAAGAGGCACATGTAAAAATTTGTTAAATTAATTAACCATTGTAGCATTCTTTGACTCTCATTCACTCTTCTTCTTTTTCACCTGTTTATTTCTAAATTACCAACTTTACCACTGACGAGATAGCAGTGTGCCTTTCATCTCTAACGCTGGGTAAAATCCAGTGCCTCTTTTTCCATTAGATGGTCTTATTTTTGTGCTTACCTCTAATTATCCTTTAGAAATCGTGGTTAACTTATAAGTGATAACAAGTACTTTGGAAGGATACAAGGTTTATATCTAAATAAATCAGTTCATCCAGAAGGCCTGTGAAGCTTTCATTAGGTTTCCTTGGCCTTGAACCCCATATTATCCCTGAAGTCAATGCTCGCCTAGTCTTTTGTGTTGACTTAACTGCCTCTGCAGGAAAATCATCCTGAGGGCATGACAGATCCATAGGAGAATGGCAGCCATCAATCATCAGAAGTAACAATGTGACAGAAAAGCATTTTATAGGGGGTTTAGCTAGCTCTGCTTGGTCAAGAGTAAAAGTGGAATTTGTTTAATCATCTTTTGAAACTAAATCTCCTTATAAAACATAATATCTGTTATCCCATCATTATAACCCAACCTCATTCTTGATAGAACGATGAAATATGTTCGAGGAGACCCCAGTGTCAGGGATATCATAAATCCAATGTGAAGGCTTATGAGTAAAACGATTCCTATTTGCAGAATTATTTGCTTTGAATTAGGTAATGTTCTGGTTCCCTTTGACATGAAAATATATGGAAAACTGAATTGGGGGGGAGAAACTTTCTTGTAATATCTTAAAAAATATTTTGACAGATTAATTTTCTAAGACATAGAAAGTCTCTCAAACTTGTAAACAGTTACGTAGACCCACTGAGTTCTCTGTGGCAAACATATGATAACAGATTGGGCAACAGGATTCAGGTTGGTTCTTCCAATTTTACAAGTTATATGCATTTTACTTGCAGTAATCGTGGGTATATTTAATTCCAAAGACTGGTTTTCCTAGACATCAACAAATCAGTAAACAAACTCTGTTATATCATATCATATCTTGCCTGATATATTTCTTTTTATCCCATTCTGATTTTAGCAAAGGAAGTACCAGTCTATTTTAAAATAAAATTGTATGCATTACTTAATACCTCACTTCTTAGTCCTTGTTCCCAAAAGCATTATCTGAAATGCCAGTTCATTTCTTATAACTCCTGCTAGAAAGCCGATATAAAGCACAGTTAGATCTACACACTTCATAAAAAGTAGTAGAAACCACCTTCTCTACTTAAGAGATGGTTTATTTTCTCTCTGCTCTAAAACAGACAGAAAAGTCTATAAGATCTTTTCACTTTTGAACATCTTTCAAGTTGGGATTTTCTTCCTCTTGATATATTCATGTTTTCAGATTGATGTTTCATTTATTAAAGATATTCGTGTGTGTATATGGGTTTATATATATGAGAAGTTGACTACGTGTGAGGAGTTTTGTTGAGGTTCTTTTATTAGTCATTTACGACTGAAATGGTCTTTTTCAGTCAATCAGTCCGAAGAGTCTGTCCATTATAGGAAGGAAGTGTACTTAAGAGCCTTGAGTCAACTAGTTTAACTAGGATTTCTGTAAGGTTTGCACCATCGGTGGAATATTTCATATTGTATGTTTCTTTGACCTGTGTGGCTAATGTATGATATAAACCAAGATCTCCTGTTTTATCCTACTGCGATAAAACTCTTCTAGAGTGCTTTGTGCATGTCTTTTAGTAGTAATTAAAATATATGTACACACACAAACACACTTACTGGAAGTCATTTGGAACCACAGATGTGTATAAAGCCTGGCTGTAGAAACCTTTAAGAAGGTGGGAACTTAAATGAAGGGTTTTAATTTTATTGTGTGGGTCCCTTTCTACAGACTTGGAGAGGAAATGAAGCAGAAGAGTGGACCCCTCGGACGTACCAAGATCTAGAAGGTCTGCCTTGTATTGTGATATTAACTGGCAAAGATCCCCTTGGAGAAACCTTTCCCAGGTACAATGTGAATTGTTAGTTTTTATTTTCCATTAGTGACCCACCTGAGCTGGTGGTGAAAACTTGGCTGACGGTCACCCATTTCGTTCACTTGGCAAGTGAGAAGAGCATTGTTTTATTCGGGGATATGAGAAACTTAGCCTTCCTTGAGTCTTTCTTTGGACTTTCCAGAGATAGCCCAGCAATCTGGGGAATGGGAGATAGCCACAGATGAGAAGTGTTTATGCATCGAAGCAGGGCAGCCAGAGGGGCAGGGAGGAAAAGCACTGCCCCCAGTGAGGAGCTCTGGGGATGAAGTGTCTGCTAGTCTGCTGTTCCCTCAGGGACCCAGGGCCTGTAGGTTGGAAGGCAACAGCACCAATAATCACAGCCCTCACTGAACGCTTACCGTGTGTCAGGCATCGTGTTAAATGCCTTACCCTTGTCATGCCATTCATTCCTTTCAGTAACTGGGTCAGCTGGACACGGTTACTCTATTTTATATGTGGAGAAAATGAAGTGAGTAGCCCGAGGTCCTAAGCTAGGAGGTGGCAGAGCTGAGGTGCACATCAGGCATTACCTGGCACCGAAGCTCACGATTTTGACTGCTGCGCTGCGCCCAGACACCCAGACACACATAGACATGGCACGCCTCACCAAAGACAGACTCGCCAAAGATATCCTTACTTTCGTGCAGGTCTTTGAAGTACTGTGACCTCCGGTTAATTGATTCAAGCTATTTAACTCGGACGGCCTTGGAGCAGGAGGTGGGTCTGGCGTGCTGCTACGTCTCAAAAGAGGTCATCCGGGGGCCCACTGCTGCCCTGGACCTTAGTGGCAAGGAGCAAGAGAGAGCCGCCGTCGGCGAGAACGGTGCCGAGGAGCTGCTCATGGACCTGGAGAGGCCCCAGAGCAACAGCAGTGCCGTCACTGGAACCTCAGGTCAGTACTTTCTCTTTCGAGGGATCAGAGGCAGGAGGGAGGAGGGGGGTGGGAGTATGGAAGGCAGAGGCATCTGCTGACTCCCATCAAGGCTTTCAGAGCCTTGGGTGACTCAGGCATCCTGTCCAGACCTTGGTTCTCCGGGAGAGATACTTGGAAAACAGGACTCTCGAGCAGCCACAAGATACGTTCCTGGGGAAGCATTCAATGAAGAGCTTGCTACTAAGCTAAATAATACAGAAAATAAATGTCATCAACCCCAGCTGCCACCATTTTCCCTAGTCTCTCTCACCCTAATCATCTCATAGATATTATGCATCTGCTATTTGCACAAAGGCCTTCTTTTCCTTCCAGATCCTGAAGCTGTAAGTTTTTGCTAATTGGCCTAGTATCTGGCACAAAGTATTTGTTTGAATGAATGAATGAATGAGTGACTTTTCTAAGTACTTAATGGCAAAGTGTTTGTATACTGAAGCCTACTCTGGGACCGTGGGTTGGCTGGGACGATCCAGTCTGCAGCCTGCCAGCCACTCTCTTACTGTGTTACTGTGTGGTTGATGGCAGTGCTTGGCATCAGTTTTCTTCTGATAAATAGTATTAAGCAAATACAGCACTATTTCCATTTTTTTTTCTGACTGTGAAAGTTATAATAAAGCTTTATATAGAAAACTTGGAGCATGTAATGAAGTATAGAGAAGAGGTAAAAAATGAAAACTCCACAGCAGAGGGAACCACCATTTGTGTTCCTTCTCCCCCGTGCTTCCCTTCTCTCATCTCCATGACACACACACGCAAACACACACACACACAATTTCATGGCCAAAAGCAGCACCAGTCTTTCTATTCACTGTCAGCTGCTGTCGGATAGGCTCCCTATGAGAACTGAAAGGCAGGTATCTGTGGGGTTTTCTGACTTTCTGTGGTGCCCCTCAGCCTGGAAGAGCATGGGGACTGTCCTTTGGGGTCTGCCCAGCTGCTCCCCTCAGTCAGGGGTCAGGGCTGTACCTCCCCCACCCCATCACTACAGGCTCCCCAGTTCTGCCTCTGCGACCAGGTCAGAATAAAGGGGAGAGGTTGGGAGGAGTGTAAAGGGTAATAGAGGGGAGGGGGACTATCACATCTAGAAGCTTTTGGATACCAGCATCAGTGACCGAGAGGCAAGGAAGGTAGGGGTGGCGATGGTGATGAGTGTTGGACTTCCTTCCTGTGGCTCTTTAATCAGCCCCACAAGCCCCACTATTCTGGCCTTGTTCTGATTAACTCACACAAAGGTAATGATTTGCCTTCTGCTTTTAGAGTTTTCTCCGCTTTCAGGATGCACGTGCTGCACACACACACACACACACACACACACACACACACACCCCGCCGGCCTCGGGGTGACTCTGAGGGTCCTCAGGGGGGCTCACTGCCCAAGGTGTGCAGGCCTGTGGACTCCAGGGCCGATGAACGGAGAGGAAAGCCCTCACACAAAAGTCAGATGAGCAGTGGAGTGCCGGTGTCACGAGCCTCTGGTTACTGGCTATTCATCTAGGATCTCCCAAGGTCGGGATATGACCCCCAGGCCTGGGAAGCACCGGTCTGAGCCAGAGAGGGCCTGCAATCTTGAGTGTAATGAGCTTCTGGTTTGTCCTCAAGCCAAAGAGGGGCTGATGGACTAGAGGGGAAAACACGTTTGAAGTGAATTGGCTGCAGGTGCAGGGATCTCTGGGCACAAGCAGCATCTCGCTGGGAGGAGATAAAGCTCTCCCTTCCCACAGAGCCGCTTCCCACACTGGCCTGGGCGTCCATGGAAGGGGCTGCACGCTGGGGAGGTATCCAGAGCCAGAAGTATGGGGCCCTGGGACCCCCAGAAGGAGGCGAGTGGCACTGGGGCAGGACTTGGATGTCAGCCTGTGTCGGTCAGGGTCCTGGAATGAATCAAAAGGCTTATCCAAACGAGGTAACCTGAGGAGAGTTTAATATGCCAGCAGGATGCAGCAGGAGATGGCGTGGTCGACCCCAAGGCGCCCGGACCACCACACGGCCTGAAGACGCCGGGGAGCGGGTGGGGGGATGGGCAGACATGGGCCCCGGAGGAAGCCGGGGCGTGGCGGGGGGAGTACAGATTTCCTGTGGCGTCTCCACTGGCCGACCCCACGCAGGATTGGGGGAGGGCGGGCAGGACGCTCTGTAGTCCGCGCACCGCCGGGCCCCCCGGCCTCCGGGCCGGTCCCCCTGGCAGGGGCGGCGGTGACAGAGCGGGCGCGCGGCGGGCTGTTGTCCGTCCTCTTTCAGGCTCCATCATGGAGAACGGGGTGAGCTCGTCCAGCACCGCCGACAAGTCCCAGAAGCAGCCCCTGACCCCCAGCTTCCGGAGCCCGGCCAACAGCGTGGGACTGGACGAAGGGGTCTCGGCGGGCCTGGCGGGAGTCGGAGAGACCCTGAAGCAGGAGTGTGACTCCCTGGGCCCCCAGATGGCGAGCAGCACCACCTCCAAGCCGTCGTCGTTCTCATCGGGGCCCGGGGCGCCGCGGTGGCCGGGACAGCCGGGGCCGGGCTTCCGGGGCGCGCACGCCGCGCTGCCCCCGGTCGTGATCCTGTCCAAGGCGGCCTACAGCCTCCTGGGCTCGCGGCGGGGCGGCAAGCTGCCGGCGTCCGCGGCCCTGCTGCCGCACCCCGACGTGGCCTGGGCCAGCCCCCTGCGGCCGCTGCTGCCCGGGCACGCGAGCGCCGAGGAGCAGTCCCTCTACTACCGCCGCTGGACCGCGGCGCGGCCGCACCACGCCGACCACGGCAACCAGGCCGACCCCGCCTCGGGCGCGCGGCCCTGCCATCCCCGCCGCCTGCTGCTGACCGGGCCCCCGCAGGTAGGGAAGGGGGCGGGGGGGCTTGGGGGCTCTGGAGGAAGGGCCAGAGAGGGGGTCTCCTGTTGGGGTCCGGTGGTTGGGGCACGGAGGTCCCCCCACTCCTGCAGGGAGACGCGGAAGAGCTCACGTGTGAAATCTCTTTTCTCTTTTCCACGCCTCCTCCCTAAACCTCTCTTCACCAGGTGGGGAAGACTGGCTCCTACTTGCAGTTCCTGAGGATCCTCTTCCGTATGCTTATCAGGCTCCTGGAGGTGGACGTGTACGACGAGGCAGAGATCAACACCGGTGAGTTCCGAGCCGGCAGCGTGGGTATTAACACCACAGCCGGAGCTTCCCGCGTCCTCCTGGAGGTATACATGCGCCCATGGGCAGGGTTCTCGAGAGGTTAAAGGTCGTGAGCCAGCAAAGAGTTGTAAGCAAGCTGTGGCCGCGTTGAGCTCCCTGAGGTCGGGGTGGGTCTTCCCCTCTTTCGACCCCCGATCCCCTCTGTGTCCTGTGCGACGCTGGGCAAAGAGGCATCTCGTAAAGTCCTGTCAGGTGGGTTCACTGCTCAGATGGTCAAACTGTCCAGGTTTAAAATTCTAGTGCGGTGGTCTGCTGCTTAAGGGTCCAGGGCATGTTTTATACTCTGCATAACCAGGCCTTTGTTGGTTCGTCAGAGTAGACGTTATGTTTTGCCTGCTGGCTCCGAGAGAAGGTGTGTGGGTTGCTACGACGAAAGGAAAACTTGCAGGAGCAGAACAGAACCCTGGTGCTGTAAACAACCCCTTGGCACTGGCAGTAAGATGCAGGGGCTGGTGCTTGACAGACGAGCCTGTGCCTCCTGCCCGGCTTCTTGGCCCTTCCACCCCGGCTGTCACCTGTGAAGGAGGCAGTTCTGCTCTGCAGCCTGTCCAGCAAGGCCAGAAAGGGGGCATGAGCAGGGGTCAGCCAGCATTAGCTCTGCAGCCGGGGGAGTGTGGCTTCAAACTATGGCTTCACATCTCAGAACAGAATGACCGTGTGCTGGAAGAAACAGGGAGGGGTAGGGGCAGGAGAGAGAAGTGGTAGTTCTTCCCCAGCCCCTCAAAGATGAGTCCAGAAAAGGGAAAGGCCTTGTCATCTTCCATCAGATTAGCCCTTGGTGACCTCCCCTCACTTGCTTTTCCTGAATAGTTGGATCTGTTCTGTGACCAGCCCAAGGGACTAGTTTAGTTCAGAACAAGACTAGGTAAAATCAGCCATATTTAATCATTTTACTATGGCTTTTGGCTCTATTTCCATCCTCACCAGTTCACATCCATGATTCCAGACACAGACACAATTCCATCTTCCTATCCACATCTTGTTTCTGTCCCCAGCTGAGCTGTACCAGGCCCCCAGGCCCACCACAGAGGGGATTGAAACACCCTGAGCTGCATGGAGCGGACTGGGCCCCAGGTGCAAGGGCAGAGCCAAGCAGACAGGAATGAGGGCCGTCATCCGCTGACTTTCCCCCAGGCTCCTTGGCACTGCAGGAGAGTGATGCCTTTACTTTTCGCCTCAAATCCTGCTACAGGGCTTACAGCTGTGGGAGTCAAACCTGGCCTTTGTAACGAGAAGCACTGTTAGTTTGGCTTTATTCCTTCACCCACACTTTAGTGCAGGTGAATGCAGTGGTGCTCTGGAGAGGCACAAGGATGCCTTTTTTAAAAACTAGAATAAACGTTAACTTTTAAATAAAATGCATACTTTTAAAATAAAACTTAAAAAAATAACTTTTTAATAAGTTTATTTTTATTTTTGGCTGCATTGGGTCTTTGTTGCGGTATGTGGGCTTCTCATTGCGGTGGCTTCTCTTGTGGAACACGGGCTCTAGGTGCACGGGCTTCAGTAGTTGTGGCACTCGAGCTCAGTAGTTGTGGCACCCAGGCTTAGTTGCTCCACAGGATGTGGGATCTTCCCGGACCAGGGCTTAAACCCGTGTCCCCTGCATTGGCAGGTGGATTCTTAATCACTGTGCCACCAGGGAAGCCCCTAAAAAAATAACTTTTAAATAAAATGCTCAGGGATATAAAAATAAGCAGTATTGTGTTTAAAAGCTAATAGCTGTATTTCTAGTCTTCAGGCCTTTTTTGTTGGAATTTTTTTCTTCGTTTCTTCCTTTGAACGTTGTCTTCAGCTTGATCTTATAGTTTTTAGTATTAATAACAAATATTTATTGGACACCCACCATGTGCCTGCCGCTGTCTTAGCACTTTCAATATGCCATCTGGAATCTTTACAACAATCAGGGGACCCTGAGAGGTGAAGGTGCCTGCAGGTGTGAAGTCACAAGTGGTGGGGCCTGGACTCAAACCCAGGGCCCCAGGCTGTCAACCTGGACTGCATGTCGGAACCACTTAAGGAGCTTTAAACACTACTATTAGGTGCCTGAGTGATGAAGGAGGTTCTGGGCAGTGTGGCCTGAGCACAGGGATTTTACAAGCTCTGGGTGATTCGTAATAAGCAGCAGACACTGAATCTTGCTTGGTGTGTCCCTGAAATCTCTTCAGTATCAACGTCTTAAAACCCCACAACTAAAACTCTAAGACAGAATTCAGATCATCCAAAATTAAATAAGATTTTAAGGCAATTCAGGGGGGGCTGGGGTGGGAGACCAGTTGATCTCCTAGTTGTGGAAGTGTGTGGAGTGGGTGTGCAGAGGCTAATGATGGGGACCAGTGAGGACAAGCATCTCTTCCGGCGGGGGTATGAAGGGACAGTCTGCTTCCCTCTACCCTGGACACGGGAGCTCATTTTTCAGAAAGGCCTTTGTCCACCCACCTGGGCGGACAACATACATACATACAACCTTCCATCCCTGACACTTGAGAGAGAGGGAGGGAGGCCAGTCGGTCTGGTCTGCCTGCTCTGTGCACTTTCTTTCTTCTTGGCCTAGATCACAGCGAAAGCAGTGAAGTGAGCCAGTCAGAGGGAGAGCCCTGGCCTGACATCGAGAGCTTCAGTAAAATGCCCTTTGACGTCAGTGTGCATGACCCCAAGTACAGTTTGATGAGCCTGGTATACACTGAAAAGCTGGCAGGGGTCAAACAAGGTCAGTGCAAGTGGAGGCTAAAGGTCAAGTGTTCACCTAGATGAAGGCAAGAGGCCTGGGGCAGTTTAATCTTTGAGAGTGGCTTCATTCATTCTCCTCTGCTTTTCTCTCGTTTTACACACATACATGTCACCTTTTCATTTTCATAGCTGCCTCTCAGGGCATAAGTTACAGAATCCTGGGAAAAGCCCTTCTGGGGAGTGGGGGACTTTCTTCCCAAGCATAGGGGCTTCAGGCACATCACGGGACGGTCTTTTGCCCCTTTATACACAGAAGCAATAAAGGAATCCAAAGTTGAGGAGCCCCGGAAACGAGAAGCCGTGTCCATGATGCTGACCAAGTACGCGGCCTACAACACCTTCCACCACTGCGAGCAGTGCCACCAGTACATGGACTTCACCTCTGCCTCCCAGGTGCAGCCCCTTTGCCCTTGCCTGTTACCCAATGTGGATCTTGTATGTAAGAGAGGAAAAGTCCCAGTTTCAAGCCCTAGACAGAGGATGGCTTATATATGAGATGGAGCCACTCATTTGTAAGCAAAATGCTTGAAGCTAATTGATTAAGATGATTTGGGGTTTATTAATAAAGGATTATGGGTGGGGGAGGGTGGGTGAAAGAAACTGAGTTTGTGTCTTAAGTCACTTCATCAAAATGGTTACATGTGTCATGTTTAGATTAGAAAGTAGCTGAGGTGAGCTATCTGTGATCCTGAAAAAGCTAGATATTACAGTATGTTTGGCAAAAGGGTCTTTTCCCTCCTTTGGGTTGTTGTTGAAAATGGTGCTATTATCTACAAATTTGTAGGGGGCGCCCTTTGAGCTGTGAACAAGTCTTGATTTGCAGAGACCTAGTCTCACTCTTATACCAGCGAGTGATGGTTTTGACCATAGGCATACAGAGGAGTCAGTGTTTGCTTTTTTATTTGGAGAGAACTGAGAGGTAGGAACACAGAAGGTGAGCAAATACCCCGTAGCATTTAGCTTCTTTTTTTTTTTTTTTTGCGGTACGTGGGCCTCTCACTGTTGCAGCCTCTCTCGTCGTGGAGCACAGGCTCCGGACGCGCAGGCTCAGCAGCCATGGCTCACGGGCCCAGCTGCTCCGTGGCATGTGGGATCTTCCCGGATCGGGGCACAAACCCATGTCCCCTGCATCGGCAGGCGGACTCTCAACCACTGAGCCACTAGGGAAGCCCTTGGCTTCTTATTGGCCAGAGCGTCTTTAAGCACAAAAGATGGGAAAGGCAACCAATGATGGTCATATCCAGCGCCTGTTTGGGGGGATAAGCTTTCCCCTACTTTACCTTCTTGACTTCTATATTATTTGGCTCTGAACACCTAGAACAACTCTTCCTCCCTATAGGATGTGCTGAGTGGATGCCCTCCAGACTTGCTTCTGCTCTTGAGGACCAGGTCTTCACTCTTTCCCCACAGGGTACTAGGAGGGATATACTGATCATTCTGCTCTTCTGGTACAAGTTACCTTTCATACCCCGTTTGTTTTCTTGTGTTATTGAAAACTTTTGGTGGGATAGTTTGAAATCAGCTCACATAATGCTTTATAGAATATAGAGGATTCAAGTCCCCTGATCTATAAATCATCGGTTTTTAGAACATTTATTAAAAACCCTCTATTTAAATAATTTGTGTGATTACAGTACTCACTAAGTAGTCAATTCCAATACTTGTGAAGCAGAATGAAGGAGAATTTAAGGGAAGAATTACAATATTATTTCTCTATGAATGTAATATTTAAAACTCTTGGGAAAACTACCTGGATTCTAGTGGCTGCTGAAAAGTGATGATATCTTTTCATTAAGCCAAGTATTGTCTGCACTGTAAAGACCTTTATTTAGTCATTCACCGGGATGGGTTACTGAGAGTGTGTGAACTTATCAGCAATTTAAAAAGTAGGTTTATATTTGGCTTGGATGAGTCAGAGGTCTCTCCTGGAAGCCAGAGTTCTAGGCTAAATGACTTCAGATATCTTCAGCTTCCACTGTAGCCAGGAAAGATGGGGTCACAGAGGCATTTTAATAGTTTACTTAGAAAAATGATATTCATTTGACCTGACCCACACAGAAGCGTTTACTCCCATCACTGGGCACCTTTGGGAATGTTTACGTGGCAGGACACCCCCTCGATATACTGGACCTCCGTAGGACTGAGCAGCAGTGGTTCTAAGAAGGAGAGAAATGCAGATAGTTTCCAGCAACAGGTATTTCTCCACACACGGAGAGGCTGTGTAGGGGCGAGATGCTTGGCTCTCTGGTCAGCGGCAGCCCCTAAAAGATGAGGCGTCTGCCTTTCCAGCCCTCTCGACACTGCACGCACAGCAGGTCTGGTGGCAGGCAGAAGTTCAGGTTAGTTTGCCTCTCTCAGTAACAGCCTTAACGAGTGGCCTGGAGGTTTGCAAACCGTGAGTTTACATTCCCTCCCATTCTTCTCTGCAAACGCAGATGTCCGACTCCACCCTTCACGCCTTCACGTTCTCTTCCTCTATGCTGGGAGAAGAGGTGCAGCTCTATTTCATCATTCCCAAATCCAAAGAGAGTCATTTCATCTTCAGCAAGCAGGGCAAACACCTGGAGAGCATGCGGCTGCCCCTGGTTTCAGACAAGGTGGGTGACAGCGTCTGGACACAAGGACTGACAGGCCTCAGGTATTAGATTAGGTTCTCTAAGCTTCTGATATCTAAGGGTTCTAATTTCTCTTTTTGGTCTCTGGTCCTTTCTTTCCCTTTTTCTCTTTCAGCAGAATTTGAATGTGGTCAAGAGCCCTATTTTCACTCCTTCCAGTGGTCGCCACGAGCACGGACTCCTAAACCTCTTTCACGCCATGGAGGGCATCAGCCACCTGCACCTACTGGTGGTTAAGGAATATGAGATGCCGCTGTACCGCAAGTACTGGCCCAACCACATCATGCTGGTGCTTCCTGGCATGTTCAATAATGCAGGCGTGGGTAAGGGGGCCCCCAGATGGGGGGAAGGGCTGGAAAGATAAACTAAGCTCCATTCCCCAGGCATGAACTTTCAGAGGTTCCCCTGCCCCTGGATAGTGTCTTGCCCTGCAGACCAAAGGACTTTTCATTCCTCTTTAAATGAGTTTTCATTTCTCTTGATCTGCAGTTTTGCAGAATTTTTAACTTTTGAGGACTAGTAACCAAAGAAGTCACTGGTACGTTGAGCACCCTGGGAAGGATTGGGACTCTTCCCAGTATAGGCCGCAGATGTTCCTTGCTGCAGGCTGGCAGCAGGAACATCACAGTGAGGAGGAGAGTCTGAGGAGGGGAGTTAGTAGTTCACAGTCCGGTCTGGAGGGATCTCTGAGGGGCATCACTAATCTTAAAGGCACACAGCAAGTTCTTGGGGGCTCTGTGCAGCTGGGGAATGGAAGCATCATCACTGCCTACGGCAGTTATCTTAAAAGTGCCTGGAAGAAGTCTTTCCTGCTTTTCCCCAAGCAGTTTAAGAGCAATTGGCTGATTTCTCAGAGGCGGCACCTGGTTGTTGAGTGTATTGACAGAGCCAGGGAGGAACTGGAGAGAGCGGTCTAGAGCTCCTTCATTTCCCTCCTGAAGGCAGGAAACCTCCACATGGACCCAGTGTTCTAGAGCTCTAGTGTCTGGTAACTCCCTGCATCTAACTCACTTCCCACTGGCTTCTGTGGGTATCTCAGTGCAGAGTCTCAGAGGGCTGAGGATCAAGAGCTTTAGAGGAAGAACATCCAGCCCAGAGCTGGAGTGAACACAGAAGAGACCCGAGTAGTGCCCTGGATCCACACAGGCCTTCTCTCCAGGTCTCTCTCTCCCTTTCTTCTTAGGTTTCTTCCTTTCTTGTTCTCCATTCCATTCCTTTTCATGTCCTTAAACTTTAGCCTTAATATGGGATTAAAATATTTTCCCAAACTGGTTTGTTTTGAATGCAATTTCCCATGTTTATCACAATATCAGATGACTTAGGACTTTCATATATTTCTGGTCCTTTATCCTCCCCCAAACAATATATCTCCAAACTATCTAAAATCTTTTTCTATATGCATATGACCCTCAAACTATACCTTTCTGTGCCTAACTGACCTTTAGGAGAAAAAGTTCCCTCATCCCAGATCTGACTGAATTTGTTTAGTACCAGTTTTGCCATTTTTGTAATAATCTGGGCAGAGAAACCAACATACATGCAAATAAAATAAACACAATTTTTTTTTACTGTGGTAAAAAAACCACAAAATTTATCTTAGCCATTTTTAAGTGTATGGTTCAGTAGTGTTCAGTATATTCACATTGTTATGCAACCAATCTCCAGAACTCTCTTCATCTTGCAAAGCTGAAACTCAGTACCATTCAAGGCTAACTCCCCGTTTTTGTTATCCATTCACCCACTGAGGGACCCTTAGTCTGCTCCTCACCTTTTGATTGTTGTGAATAATGCTACTATGAACATGAACACAAATCTCTTCAAAACCCTGCTTTCAATTCTTTTGGGTATAAACCCCAAAGTAGTATTGCTTAATCACGTGGTAATGCCGTTTTTTTTTTTTTTGGAATTGGCATGTTGTTTTTCATAATGTCTGTACCATTTTACATTCCTACCAACAATGCAAAATGGTTCCAGTTTTAACACCTTTGCCAACACTTGCTTTTTCTGGGAATTTTTGATGTTGTTGTTCGTAGGCATCCTAATGGGTGAGATGGTATCTTATTGTGATTTGATTTGCATTTTCCTAATGATTAGTGATGTTGATCATCTTTTCATTTGCTTGTTGGCTATTGGTATATCTTCTTTGGAGAATCTATTTTTTAGTAAAGTTTTTATTGTTGTTGACTTGTAGGAGTTCTGTATATATTCTAGATATTAACCCGTTATCAGATAAGGTTTGTAAATATTTTCTCCCATTCCATAGGTTGCCTTTTCACTGTTGATTGCATTCTTTGTGCAGAAGTCTTAAATTTTTATGTAGTCCAGCTTTTTTCTCGTTGCTTATGCTTTTGGTATCATATCCAAGAAATCACTGCCAAAACCAACATCCTCAAGCTTTCCCCCATGTTTTCTTCTAAGAGTTTTATAGTTTTAGTTCTTTGATCCATTTTGATTTTTTTATATAATATAAGCGTCCAACTTCATTCTTTTGCATGTGGATATCCAGTTTTCCCAACACTGTTTGTTGAAGAAAGTATCCTTTATCCATTGAATGGTCTTGGCATTCTTGTCAAAAATAATTTGACCATATATACAAGTGTATGTTTCTGGGCTCTATATTCTTATTCCATTGGTCTATGTGCCACTACTACACTGTTTTGATTACTGTAGTTTTGCAATCAGTCAAGTGTGAGACCTCCAACTTTGTTCTTTTCTCAAGATTGTTTTGGCCATTCAGAGCCCCTTGAGATTCCATGTGAATTTAAAGTTGGATTTTTCTATTTCTGGGAAAAAAAAAACCCTGATATTTTGACAGGGATTGTATTAAATATGTGGATTGCTTTGTGTGATATTGACGTCTTAATATTACATTTTGCAGTCCATGAACATGGGATGTCTTCCCATTTATTTGTCTTTATTTCAGCAGTGTTTTGTACTTTTTAGTGTACAAGTCTTTTGCCTCCTTGGCTTAACATTTATTCCCAAGTATTGTACTTCTTTTTTTTTCGTTTTGTTTTTTTTTTGCGGTACGCGGGCCTCTCACTGTTGTGGCCTCTCCCGTTGTGGAGCATAGGCCCTGGACGCACAGGCTCAGTGGCCATGGCTCACGGGCCCAGCCGTTCTGCAGCATGTGGGATCTTCCCGGACCGGGGCACGAACCTGTGTCCCCTGCATCGGCAGGCAGACTCTCAACCACTGCGCCACCAGGGAAGCCCTGTATTTTCTTTTGATGCTATTGAAAATGGAACTTTTCTTAATTTCCCTTTTAGATTGTTTGTTGTTAGTATATAGAAACACAACTGATTTGTGTGTATTGTTTTTGTGTTTGCAACTTCGCTGAATTCATTTATTCTAAGTATGCATGTTACCTTTAGGGTTTTCTACATATAGGATCATGTCTGCAAAGAGATAATTTTACTTTCCAACTTGGGTGACTTTCATTTTCTTGTGTAATTGCTCTGGCTAGGATTTCCAGTACTATGTTAAATAGAAGTGATAAAGGTGGGCATCCTTGTCCTATTCTTGATCTTAAAGGAAAAGTTTTCAGTCTTTGAGCGTTGAGTATGTTAGCTGTGGGCTTTTCATATATGGTCCTTATGTTGAGAGTGCAAACTGTTATACACAGTGCTATTGAAAGGTAGATTTTCCTAAATCCTAGTATTACCCTTGACCTATTCAAACTGTTTTCCTGGCTCCTTCATAGACTTAATGGGTTTTTTTAGCCTCTTGATTTCATTATCATCTACATTGTGTTTCATTTTAGGGTGGCCCACTCATAAAACCTGGCTAATTCCTGATGATCATCATCTTAATAATCGTTAACACTCACTGAGTACTTACCAAGTGCTAGGCACTGTCCTGAGCACCAAACAGCAATCCTATGAAGTAGACATTATCATCGCCTTCTTACAGGTGGGGAAGCCTAGGCACAGGGGAGTTAACTTGTTCACTGTCACACAGCTAGAAAGCAGTGGAATCAGAATTCAAACTGAAGCAGCTTGGCTCCAGTCTTGTCTCTTACTTACTGTACCACATGCCTCTTACAAAAAAGCAGACCTAGGGAAAGGATACCAGTTTCCAGAGTCTTCTTCAAAGACACTGCTGCCAGTTTCCTAAAGGTACCTAAAGCAGGGGACACATTAGTGTAAGTGGCATACCCACTACTGCAGCCCTGGTGGCTCCCTAGTGCAGGACATGCAAGTGGCGGCTGCTGAGAATCTAATCATGGCTCTAAGAAACCAGTAGTAAGTATCTCCTCTATGTGGTATCATTTGTCCTATCAGGGAAGCTGGATTCTTGTAGTACTCCTTGAAGTGTAGTTCATGAATCACCTGCAAAGACATCTCTGGTTTCTGGCCCCTCATCAGACTTACTAGAGTGAACCTCTGGTGGTGGGTTCTAGGAATCTGCATTTTAAACAGACTTCCTGGGTGATTCTTATCTACACTGATGATTGAGAGCCACTGCTCTGAACATTTGGTTGACCCCCATCCATGTGCATGGTCACCACGTGAACACGCATGCTTACGGAGAGCATGTGAGCCGTGTGCAGGGCCTCAGCCAAGCCTGAGCGAAGGATGTACAAGCCTTGGTTGTGTTGCCTTTCAGGTGCTGCCAGGTTTCTTATTAAGGAGCTGTCATATCACAACCTGGAGCTGGAGAGGAACCGCCTGGAAGAGCTGGGAGTTAAACGCCAGTGTGTCTGGCCTTTCATCGTTGTAATGGATGACTCGTGTGTCCTATGGAACATTCACAGTGTTCAGGAGCAGAGCAGGTAGTGGTGCTTCCTACGCAGTTCTAGGAGTGTGACACAGTGTCATTGAGAAGACACTCTCCTTGGCTGTCATTGCACAGGGAAGTAAATAAGAGAGGTACAGCTTTCCAGAGCAAAACAATCATCTGTGAGACTACTCTCACTAGCACATTTTGTGGTGGCTTAGGAATTTTTAAATTTAGACACTCAGCCTGCCATTAAATTCCTGGACCATTTGTGCATCACAGCTCAGGTTTGCTATAAAAGTCTGTTGAAAGACACTATGGTTTATTTAGAAAGACCACTGGCTTCTGAATCAGGAGACCTGCTTTTTAGCCCCAGCTCTGCTTCCTAACTGTCTGGATGAAAAGGGAAAGTTACTTCACCTCTGTCTCAATTCTATCACATAAAAAATTACGGCTGGGCCCAAATCAGTGGTTCTCCTCCTGGGGCAGAGGTGACAGGAATCCATGGGGACCATGAAATGCTAAGCCTGGAGAAGTCCTATGCAGTAAATGGCCCCGAATGTTCACAGCCCCAGTGAAACACTGTGCCAGATGGTCTCTAGACCCTTCCAGCTCAGGCATTACGGTTTTGTGCCCTTGTTTCCCCTGTGGATTTGAAGCCCGTGAAGTTTTCAAATATTCCTTTATTATTCCGTAATTACCAGAACTGGGAAGTATACTTGTGTGCTTCTAATCTCTGGCTACCTCTCTTTGGTGACTCCCTGTTCATTACTCACTTTGAAATGGGCTGGATTTCACTCTCTGCCTTTAAGTGATCAGCCCGGCCCCCAGAAGGCAGCTTCCCTAGGTTAGCAGTGACAGGCAGCATGAAAACCGGGCTTGACATCCTTCTCCATTCCAGACTAATATAAAGTCAATCAGCTAATTGTATCCTTCAGGTATTAATACTGTACAGTGCGGTTAGCTCTTCATAAGTGACCCTCTCTTCAGTAATAGTGGTATCTTATGTAAACTAACTCTACATTTCATAGCCAGCCCATGGAAACAGGAGTTTCCAGTAAGAATGTGTCCTTGAAGAGTGTCTTGCAGCATATTGAAGCAACACCGAAAATCATCCACTACGCAATCCTGGGCATACAGAAATGGAGCAGCAAGCTGACTTCTCAGAGCCTGAAGGCCCCGTTCTCTAGATGCCACGTGCACGACTTCATTCTCCTCAACATAGACTTGACTCAGAATGTGCAGTATGACTTCAACAGGTAAGTCAGGCCTTCTGGATGTATGTGATCCCGGCATTTACTGATTGTTTCTGCCCAGGTCTAGCCTCAGCCATGTTTTTATTCCTGTCTCTGTCTTTGAGAAACTGAGACTCTCTTTATATGGACAGAGAAAGGGGGATCATAAGCCCCAAAGTGCCCCTTCATCAGCCTTCAAACTGACCCAGACCCTTAATGATAGGTGCTGCAACATGAAATGCTTAGAGAACATATTTTGGCCATCTTATTATTCAGTAAAAACTGAAACAGGGCCAAAACTTTTTATCAACAGAAATCGGTGTGTGGACCCGTAAACCTATTCAAGATTAACCTTTCATTTACCCTCAGAACTCAGAAGGTAATCTCTTCCCCAGATGTTAGCAAGACCCTGAGATCTGGCTCCTGTAGGGAAAAGCCAGCTAGCCCTGGCCTTGCCTCCTGAACAAATTATGCCCACATCTTGGACAATCTGAAATGGCCAAGGAAGAATGTCAGAGGCCATAGAGTCCCTCTTATGTCAACCCCCAACCCTGTAGCTATTAGAATGTTCTGTAGCTATTTCACTTCTGTGTTTTAAATCTGGCAGATGCTTTATCCTGTTTGCAGCCAGGATTTTAAAACCGGGAGCAGCTCTGCAGTCCGGTCCCACAAGAGTATACAGAATGTGCGCTCGTATTTCAGTTCAGGAATGCAAGGCGCTGTGGAATGTCTGGGAACAGTCACCTCACTTCCTCCTTCCTTAGTGGCTGTTAATGCCCAAATCAAAAGGTTCACAGGCCAGTGTCAAGAGAGCCAGCTCCTTGAGGGGGAAAGGTTGATTTTGTTTGAGGCTGTCTCCCAATACCTGCCACACATTTCTCTGTGTTTAACTGTCATAGTTGAGATGTGACAGGTAGTCAAGGAAACCTATCGTTGTGATTATAATTTAGGTATTTCTGTGAAGACGTTGACTTTAACCTGAGAACGAACAGTAGTGGCCTGCTCATCTGCCGCTTTAATAACTTCAGTCTCATGAAGAAACATGTTCAGGTTGGAGGGCAAAGGGACTTTATCATTAAACCAAAGATCATGGTAAGTTTGCAAGCTTGAGTCTACTTTTGAAAATAAGATGATCTTTCATTAATATCTTTGTTATCAGGTACTGGCATTAAGCACTTGCCACTTGACTGGAAAGTAACACAAGGGAGTCTGTTCTTAATGTCAAATCTGCACTCTTGTTTCCCTTACTGAAGACTCATCTAGAGCCAAACATAAGTTTTGAAAATTCAACAAAACTACCTTTCTTTAGATTTAAGGTTTAACTCCATCAAAGCTTTAGTTTCTAAACGTCTTCTATATTCTTAAACTGGCAAAGTTAACATTTTTACATTCTTTATGTAACACATGAAAGAAGTGTACATCAAGCTGCTCGCACGGTCCTTTGCCAGTTGTCTTTTTTTTAAAGTAAGGCAGATCAGAACCTGTTAAGGGTTAATTCCATGGGCCTACCCTTTTCTGTTTAAGAGATTTACTGGAGTCATTTTTAGCACGTGGACTCCCCAGTGGAGCTTAGAAATCTCTTTGCTTTTTTGGGGGGGGATTTTCTCCCATCCACATCCAGCAGCGCTATAAAAGGCTTCCTGTTGGTTCTTACAGTGTACATGCTAAATGCGCCAACTTTCAAAGACGCCTACTTTTGCATTTGCTCCTGCCCTTACTGTGTATAAATTATGTTAAATCCAACTGTGCTATTTCCAAGAGAAAAAAATTTCAGAACCCAAGAAGGACAGACTTACATTTGAGCCTGGTCTCTGTCTCTGTGCTACTGTTACTTGTGGATTGTTCGGATGCAATGCAGTGCTTTCCTTGCCGGTTTCACATAGTGACAGACCCATTTCCCATGATCTTGGCTCTGATTTCAGGTGTCAGAGAGCTTAGCACCCATCTTGCCCCTTCAGTATGTCTGTGCTCCCGACAGCGAACACACACTACTGGCAGCCCCTGCACAGTTTCTCCTGGAGAAGTTCCTTCAGCACGCCTCATACAAACTCTTCCCCAAAGCTATCCATAACTTCAAGAGTCCCGTGTTGGCCATCGACTGCTACCTTAACATTGGACCAGAGGTAAAGGGGAAGGGGCTGATACTCTTTTTAGATAGAGGGGCTTGATTTGCTTCTATTAATTTCTCTCATAACTGTCCTTTATTATGAGAAATAAATAAGCTTTAAATACGTTAAAACTTGACACACAAAATAAAGGGAGTACAAAGCTTAACTAACCAGCCCATTGAAGTTTCAGTAAAAAAAACTGGGAATTCCCTGCGGTCTACTGGTTAGCACTCTGCACTTCCACTGCAGGGGATACGGGTTCAATCCCTGGTCGGGGAGCTAGGATCCCGCGTGCTGGGTCGGGGGTGGGTGCGGAAGGTGTCTCCTTTACCTGACCCTGAGATGGACAGCTAAAAAGGAAGGCGCTACTTCATTCAGCTGAAGATGCAGAGGTTTTGCTTGCTTTTGAAATGCTTGTGCTATTTCTGCTTGATGATTCCAGGTGGCCATATGCTACGTCAGCTCCAGACCCCACTCCAGCAATGTCAACTGTGAAGGGGTGTGTTTCAGTGGACTCCTCTTGTACCTCTGTGACTCTTTTGTAGGTGCTGATCTTCTTAAGAAATTTAAGTTTCTAAAAGGTAAATCAAATTTAGCATCTTGCTTGTGAATGCTATTAGTTCCCACTGGACAAAATACAGTGGGAAAGATATAAAAGAGCACTTCAACAATCATTTTGCCAGTAAATTAAGTATCTTACTTTTAAACCAGGCCACTGATTTTTTAAATGGGGGAGTGTTAAGACTAAATGCAGATAAATATAGCCAGGTTTGTGACCATATTAAATATGTTTGCCACTAGTAATTTTAGAAAGGAATGATGCAATACAAGAAATGATGCTTCTCATATAATCTAATTTTAATAAAAATCAGGTTGGGCTTCCCCGGTGGCACAGTGGTTGAGAGTCCGCCTGCCGATGCAGGGGACACGGGTTCGTGCCCCGGTTCGGGAAGATCCCACATGCCGCGGAGCGGCTGGGCCCGTGAGCCATGGCCGCTGAGCCTGCGCGTCCGGAGCCTGTGCTCCGCAACGGGAGAGGCCACAACAGTGAGAGGCCCGCGTACCACAAAAAAAAAAAAAAAAAAATCAGGTTAATGAGGTATGATTCTGGTATAGAAGCTGAAGTCGTTTCAATGAGTATGCACCATACAAAGAGTTAAACTTGCCTAAGAACGAACTGCAGATTAAGCATCACAATCCTGACAAGATGACCTCTGAGGTCGGTGGGAAAAAAGTAAGGTTCATCATGCTGTGTACAGCATGCTACCATTTTTATGAGAACAGGAGAAACTGTATTTACTTCTGTGTGTGTAAAACACATATGGAGCTGTGCGCGTGTGTTGGGGGTGGGAGGGAGCGTCCCAGGGGACGCTTGGCAATATCTGGAGACATTTTACGTTGTCACAGGGCGGGGTGCTGCTGGCACAGAGTGGGTAGAAGCCAAGGACACTGCTAAACAGCCTACAAGAGCAAGACAGCTCCCACAGTAGGACTGTCTGGCCCACAGTGCCGAGGTTGAGAACACCTGCTCTACAGGGACACATGAAACGTTAGGACGTGGGTTTTAACACTGGTTACTACAGGGGAAGGGGGGGTGTGGTTAGGAGGGCTTTTACTTTACACTCTTTTAAACTTTTGAATTTGTAATAACTACTTTATTCAAAATAAACAGTACAATGAACAAATCTGATAGGTTACTTTGTATGTTGGTTCTCTCACGTGTTAGTTTAGGGGATATAATCAGAGGGAGGTGGTAAGATTCTTCATCATTTCAATCCCTGAGCCTAAGACACACTTCTGCTCTCTTCCTGAAGGTGCTACTCTGTGTGTCATCTGCCAAGACCGAAGTTCCTTACGCCAGACGATTGTGCGCTTAGAGCTAGAGGACGAGTGGCAGTTCCGCCTCCGAGACGAGTTTCAAACTGCTAACAGCGCCGATGACAAGCCCCTCTACTTTCTTACCGGACGTCACGTATGAGCTTTGGAAGAGACCAAAACCAGCAAAGGGATGCCTAGGTGGGGTGGGGTAGTAACGATTAAGGATGCTTTTTTCCTTTAAAGTACAATCACTGTGGAGCCAAGTGCAACATATTTGTCTCTTCTCCAAAGAACCCCCCAAATCTGACCTAGATCCCTGGGGGGCATCACTCTCCTTCAGTTCCAATTTCAGGACTTAAATTCAGGTTAACTCCACCCTAGGTAGTTATGCAATTACTTAAGACGTGGTCTGCCTACGGGGGGCTGAGGAGGATTATGCTTTGGAGAGGCCACAGGGAGTCTGCATTGTTTTTTTACTATGCTGTGGCGGGGGGGGGGGGGGGGGGGGGGGGGGGGAACTGACTCTCAGCATTAGCTAGCCTGAATGTGTTACGTGAGACTCACACCGTTGGTGTGGAATTAATTGAAGATTAACGTTTGAGGCCTGAACCCTCAGTTTCTCTTCAGATCTGTACTTTGGTACAGTATTACTCAGGGGTCTGAAATGATAGAATGTAGAAGATATTTGTATTTAAAAAAAAAAGAAGTAGCTTTGTCTTTCTCTGTGCAGTGTTAGTTTAAGATTTATAATCTTGTATGTATTGAAACTTTTGGCAAAATTTCCACAGGAGTTAAAAGTTTACTATTTAAACTGAACAAACAAATTAGTAAATGCAGAGCAGGCATTGTGTGTATTCATGCAGCTTCTCCTGGCTTAAGTTCTTTTGCTTTATCCATTCTTTGTTTTCAGTCTCTTAAGCACGCCTGTGAGAATATGAACAGTGTTTAATCTTACACAAGGAGAGCCTGATTCAGTAGTTGAGCCAATTCAGAAGCTTTCAGCAGTCACCCCACACCCACCCTGTTTGGTTGGAATTTAGCAGTTGGCACCAGCAAAGCTAAATGTCAGGCAGGCTTAGCTTCTGTGTGAAGTGGAACTAGTTTCTTTCCTCTCAAAGACTAAAGCAAAGTTTCCTTTAAAAGATACACTGAATGAATATTAGCTGCCTTATACTGACACCACCACAGAAATTGCTGAAATGGGAAACAGAGCCGTAGAAAGAGAGGCTGTTTTACTTAATCCTACCAGTGGGGTGTGCGTGTGTTAAAGAAGATGCCAGTAAGTCTCTTTGACTCATTAAAATCAACAGGGGGTCTCTGTTCAGTATCAAAAGTAGGAGGCATAAGTTTCTACAGATTTTTTACCACATATTTTAATCAAAAACAGATTTTTAGAAAATGTTCTAGAACAAACTAGGTCTTTTGGAAGCTTACTCTTAAATTACTCCACTTCTCATCATTAAACAATCTCTTGACATTTTTCTCATTAGCCCGTATGTACCACTTTATTCCCACTTTAAATGGCCATTTTTAACTTGAATCGATGTCATATTTATGGCCTGAAGCCTGCATTTACTTAGAGCAAACAGTGTTAACTGACCAGCTTTATTAGTTTGTGATAACAAGGAGTTTACAGCTAGTGAAAAGATGGCATGTACTAATCTGAAAATGGTTTCAGATCTCTTGGTTTTAATGTAGCTACTTATGATGCTTTAAATGTCTCTTGAAATGAACAATTCCTTTAAACTCCATTTTTAACTGACCTTGAAAGAGGACCTGCCTTATAGATGCTTTAAAAATACTCAATTTTAGTACAGCAGAATTTTTGGCAAAGAGGTACGTTCTGAGGCAGGCTGATTTAGATATCAATGCATTTCCGTTGTTCCTGTTTTGTTGAAAGGGCCTAACGCAGACGATATCAAGAAACCAACTATTTGTGCAATATTCCAAAAATATTTATAGGGCAAATAAATAAAATACTTGAAATAATCCTAAAACAGTTGTACCTGGAGCAGATGGCCTTTCAGGGTTTCTTCAGGCTTTATGGCTTCATAGTCTAAGGAAAGGAAAATTTTTTGTAGTTACTTGACCTGAGGGGACCCCACATTAGTTAGGGCTGCACTCTGAAAAATCAAATGCTTATGATCTCTTAAATACTGTTTAACTCTGGGGAAGAGAAATGCCAGAATAAAGCCAAAAGCCCATCACCCCAGTGATGGAGAATTCAAATTGACCTGCTTATTCTTTTCAATGCCTATCTTACTAAGGTTTGGATCTTTTAAAATCACCTTATCAGTATAATTCTTTAGAGAATGTTAGGTCGTTCTCCTGCAAGGATAAAATTGCACAAGCACAGGACACCATGACTGGTTAATACGTACCTTGGTGTGTTCCACTTCGAGCCTTGCCATCCCTTAAGAATATTGTGGTGTGAATGTGTTCACTAGGCCTGCATAATAACTGACCTATAGACCTGTTGAACCTTGCCACATATTGACAGTTCACACAGGTTAATACTGAATGTAAACTAAAATTACAATGAGAATTGTTGTATTCAATTTTTTTGGCTGTAATTTATGCAAATGCTTTTTGTGATTTTTAGGAAAAGAGGCACCTGTGTTACTTTATTACTGTAAAATTTTCTTAACCAAAATTTGGTGAATTTCACGTCAGTCTACCTCACATTTTGTTTGTGATTCTAAATTGTCTTAAGTTGTGTCTACAGTATGTTCTTGTCCTTTAATTTGGTGAATGTATTAAAATTCTCTCCCACCCCCCCAAAGAGAAAGTTTGTTTTCTTTACATGTTCTGGTATGTTCAAAAATGGAATAAGCTGACTACGGCAATGTCCAAGAAAGGCTAGAAGTCCACGTGTCATAGGTTGGATGACTCTAAGACATTCTTCTGGCATAACAGTCCAAAAAAGTAAATATTTGTTCACTGAAAATCTGTAGCTTATCCAAAGAAGATACACACGTATAAGGTATCTACATACCATGCCCATTTGCAGATGCCACAATTATGAATAACAGCTCTAGAAATGATTATTAAAGAGACGTTAGAAATATTCATGGTACATCCCCAATCTTTTATTTTACAGATGGCAACTATACTCACTTTCGTGTCCTGAGAAGCAGACTTTGGGTTGGTAGAACTGTGCAGTATAACCCTAAAGGTGTTATTTCACCAACTTTTGAGAGTTAACTTGTTATTCCAGGGGAAAAGAAATGCCTTTCAGTTCTATTATTAGCAAGAGTGCTAAAATAATAGACTGATATAGAACCATAAAAGCATTCTTCAGGGCCAGAGGCCCCTGGCTGTTACCTCAGGAGGGGCAATAACTATTTTAAGTATGATGACAGATTCAGGATAAAGGCTCCAAAGCAGCTGCCTTAGAAAGACTAACAGCTGTGAAACTCTGCTGTACCTTTGTATTCAACTACGTAGAGCTGAACAACATCAGGGAACAAACATTCGTCAGGCTTGTCTTCAGTCATGGCAACTGGCCCATAAGCTTCCTCTGAGTCTAAGAGAATACTGATAAAACAATCAAATACTGGCTTCCCTGAAAAAAACAAAAACCCAAAAAAGAAACAAAAAAATTGTCACTAATGATGACTTCAGGAAGAACTTCTGACGCCAAGGAAACAGCCATTCAAACTACAAATTCCTTATGTCTTAACTGTCAAGTAGTAAGCTAAGGAAAGCATCTACGGTTGACCCTTCAACAACACAGGCTTGAACGGCATGGGTCTACTTATACACAAATTTTTTCCAAAAAAACACGTACTATGATACTACACAATCCATGGTTGGCTAAGTCTACAGATGCAAACCGCTGATATGAAGAGCCGACTGTAAAGTTATACCTGATTTTCAACTGTGTGGGGTAACCCCCATGTTGTTCAAGGGTCAACTGTGCTTCAGTGATTATGACGGCAGGTGGAATAATAAGAAATAAAAAAAAGTTTTCTAACCACTTCTTTGTTGTTATAAGACCGAATCTTCCCTTTATCTGCCAGAAGGCCCAAGAGCCATGAGAACAGGTAGAAGGTATATGTATGCCTGCAGTCGCTATCCCAGAAATCAATTCAACCATCTTAACTGCCGATGAACTACAGCTAGGCAGGAATGTGGCCGTGTTCCTACCCAGATGCCCTAGCTGGGCAGCCATGCAAAGTAAGCAACAATTAAAATATCACTGCGTGTGGGGCTTCCCTGGTGGTGCAGTGGTTGAGAATCTGCCTGCTAATTAAGGGGATGGGTTCGAGCCCTGGTCTGGGAAGATCCCACATGCCGCGGAGCAACTGGGCCCGTGAGCCACAACTACTGAGCCTGTGCGTCTGGAGCCTGTGCTCCGCAAAAAGAGAAGCCGCGATAGTGAGAGGCCCGCGCACCGCGATGAAGAGTGGCCCCCGCTTGCCACAACTAGAGAAAGCCCTCGCACAGAAACGAAGACCCAATGCAGCCAAAAATAAAATAATTAATTAATTTTAAAAAAAGTTTAAAATATCACTGCATGTCTACCGTACTTACTGTTCTTACAATACATGCTTTTAGTAGATATACCAAATGCACTCTTGCATGTTACGAACTGGTAAAATACTGATTTTTACAATGCTTACAAAATGAAATAAAACCATTGTATGTCCATGCAGACAAGGGCATAACCCCTAAGAGCTCATGGTTCCTGTCTACACTGGTGGTTCCTATAATGTCCATACACTAGACATTTTTATAATGGACCAACAACTATTCAAGGGTAGCTGAGAAAAAATTTACAGGCGCCTTTATATAATCAGCAATTACAGAATCAACCTGTTTCGATGTCTGTGGCCATTAGTGTTTACTCACTGTGTCCACCAGTGCCTCCACCACTCCACAGAGACCGTTCTTCTATCATCACTCTTCAGCCTTCAACTGTGGTGTGACAGTGTCGACCGTTCTTTGAGTCTTGGTTTCTACCACTCTCTTATGGTTCTTCCCTTGCACGTGCATTCTCAGGTGTTCCTCAATACTCTCTCCTACCCTCTCAGTTCATAAACCTCAGGGTGGCGATCTCTTCTAAACCTTCAAATAACTAAAATAACTAAATAAATTCGCTTAGTTCAACCTTTTTCCAAGCTCTAGATCTGCATGTTCAGTTATATACAAAATAGATATATCTCCACTTGGAGATTCTGCAACCACCTTAAAATTGTGAGCAAAACTGAGCACATCCTTCCCCATCTAATCTTGCCAACCTAATTCTCCAGGATGCCCTTCTCAGTCAATTACCCAAATGAAAATTACTCTGGATTCTCCTGTCATGATCCTTCTCTGGTCAGTTATCAACTCTATCAGTTCTTCAGTTTTATCTCCTCAGAGTTCATCTGTCTCCTCATCTTCACCCACACATCATAGGTTTAGTTCAGTTTTCAGCATCTTTCACAAAGACTGCTACTGTAAGCCCTTAATTATCGTCTAAGTTCTAGATTCCTCACTTGTAAACTCTACCTCATGGGGTTGTCATGATAATTAAATAAAATAATGCATCACTAAACACAAGGTATGACACATGGCAAACATTCAAGTGTTAAATATTATTAATAATTCTGTTCTTAGAGAAATAGCTAGATTGTAAAACTTATTTGAGGGGCTGTGTCTTTAATACAAACATGAAAAACCGTTTTCCTAGTAATGGTAACCTTTAAACCAACCAATAAATATAGCCTCTCTACTTCCAAGTCCCCTTGAAACCACCAAGTTTGGCTCCCCAAAGAAGCATACTATTGCTTATATGGAAATTGCGTCTGTATTATGAGATTAACAGTTACTAGGACATCTACACTACACCTGAAAATTTCATCCTGTTTTTAAAAAATTACAGTCCCTGTCAGGCAAACGTTGAGACCAGGGATAACTAGAAGAGTCTCAAGCCCAAAGAGAAAAGCAGTGCTGAGAGTTGGACCATCATGATGAATCAGAGGGAAAAATTTACACTGCCTTACCACTCCACCCTATAAAGACTACAGAGCCTTACACCACTCTATTAATTTTAAAAGCACACATCTAAGGGTGATAAAATATATACCTGTCTGTTAATCATAGTTTAAAAGCCCTAATTTTTAGCTGGTTTTAATTTCGGCTCATAAAATTAATCTATGTTAAATCACAGTGGTGCTTCATTCTTGGGCCATGGCTCTTTATTTCTTTGAAAGAGCAGAAAATTCTGATGTTAGGATCTTGTCTTTTGGAGATGTTACTGACATACTTATCCTATGGCAAACTGGTGAAAACTACCTTTTAAGAAGCCAGTGTTTTAATCTTATTTCAAGGTATCAAAACTAACAAACTTCCTGAAAAAGCACAATAATAATACACCATTATCACATTTATCACTTAGAAAAAGCTATCAAGTATTTTATTATTTTATTCTACATTATATACAGGTCATAAAAGGCCACAGCAGTTTTTCAACATATAAACCCTTTAAAAGTAGAGGGCACTATGAAGGATAGACAAGTATCAAAATGAAGTCCAATAATGAGGGCATATACCCAGTGTAGTATTTCTGAGGAGTAACGAAGCAGATACCAAGTCCTCCATATTTAGCTTGCAACTATTCCACAGGTTTTCATAAATCTCTTTGGGACTGTTAATAGCCGAAGTGTGCCAGTTGCCATTTATTTTAAAAAGTGAAACCAGAATGAAAGAATAAATAAACTAGAGGGTACCATTCTAATTCTAGTCACTTACAGCTCTCCAAGAAGGAAAGCCTCAATTCTTTTCCACCTTCCACTTTTTGCTGCTGTTAAGAAGCGGAAAGAGAGAAATGGAAGAAAAAGTTCGGCTTTGCTTTTTTGTGAGGATTCTTTTAAATTATATACCAGACCCTTTAAGAATTAGCTTTGAGTTCCTAAACAGGTAACATCACACCCTCCTTGAGTAATAATGCAAAAACATTGGTTTCCACTCTGTGAAAATACAATCTTTAAAACTATAACTGGTATCAGCAGATCAATATAAAAAAATACAGTACCAAGCTACACTGGTATATTTCCATAATTAAGAACTTCAAAATATACTTATCACTGAGACCATAGTCCTTGCATTAGTTTCAGTCCACTATGAACAATTATCTGCTGCATGTAAACATGTCTAAATAACTATAGATAAAATACATCAATCATAAATTTCTGTAAAAGATAATAAAATATCTTCTTTAAAAAACAAAACAACAATAAGCAATTACTGCATTTTTTCCAATTTTATGAAAATGGAACAACCTTAGAGTTGTTGCCAGTCCTGAGTTCATTGTAATAAAAATGGCCCTAGTTCCTGGTTAAAGTCAGCAACCAATCCATTCTCTTCAGTAGATGTCTTCTGGACTGCAGGCATGAATTTATTTTAGGTGCTATTTTGTCCATTAATAAAATTATATACCAGAAACTGACCAGTGCCACAGTACTGTGTTGCAAACAGTTTTCCATCAGGAGTAGGATCTGAGAAAGCAATTTCTTCTTTACTCAAGTATGAGCCATATATAAAGTTACTCCTATTAAAAAAGGGGGGGGGAGTAAAAGGGTAAAAAAAAAAAAAGTATATTATTTTTAATCATTAAAATTGGAAAAACCTGTCAAAATTTGAATAAAGACTTTTTAGGTAATGCTGTATATTCTAGAAACTTAAAAATAATTGTCTTATAAAAAGCAATCATAGTTTTAAAAACATTTACCCAACATCTTTTCACGATAAAAATACTTCAACAACTCTAAATAGAAGGAACTTCCTCAACCTGATAAAGAGCATCAAAAGGCATCAAAGTTAATGGAAAAAAAAGACTGAAAACTGTTCCTCAGAGATCAGGAACAGGGTAATAAGGCTACGTCTGCTCACACCTCTTCTATTAAAACAGGAAAATTAGACAAGCAAAAGAAATAAGAAGCAACCACATTGGAAAGGAAGAAGTAAAATTATCTCTTTTTACAGATGACATGATCTTTTATATACAAAAATCCTCTGGAATTCACAAAATAACTATTAGATCTAATAAAGAATGAGTTCAGCAAGTTTGTAGGACATAAGATCGATATTAAACAATTAATTGTATTTCTATACACTTGCAATGAACAATTCAAAATGAAATTTAGAAAACAAGTCCATTTGCAATAACACTGAAAGAGTAAATACTTAGGATTAAATTTAGAGACATGCAAGACCTAAAAAATGATAACTATAGAGCGTTGTGGAAAGAGATTAAAGGCTACTTAAGTAAACAGAAAGACATCCCATGTTTATGAATCAGAAGACTTAATATTGCTAAAACGGCATTACTCTCCAAATTGATCTATACTGGGCTTCTCTGCAAAAATTAACAAGCTGGTCCTAAAATTCATATGAAAATGCAAGAGACACTGAATAGTGAAAAGAATCTTAAAAAAGAACAAATTTATAGAACTCACATTTCCTTATTTCAAAACTTACAACAAATCTACAGTATTCCAGACAGTGGGTTGCCGGCATAAGAGACCAATGGAAAAGAACTGAGTCCAGACACAAACCCTCACATTTATGATCAATCATTTTTGACAAAGGTGGCAAGACCATTCAATGGGAAAGAAAAGTCTCTTTAATAAATGGTGCTGCAACAATTGGATATCCACATTGAAAAGAATGAAGTTGGATTCTACCTCACATCATACACAAAAATTTACTTAAAATGGATCAAAGACCTAAATATAAGAACTAAAATTATAAATTCTTGAAAGAAAATACAGGCCTAAATCTTTGTGGCCTTGGATGAGGATACTGTTTCTTAGATATGTGACAAGGAAAAAAGATATATAATTTGGAGTTCAAAATTAAAAACTTCTGTGCTTCAAAGAATACTAAGAAGATGAAAGGACAATCATAAAATGGTAGAAAATATTTGCATATCATATATCTGATAAGGGACTCATCTCCAGAATATATAAACAACTATTACAACTCAAGAAGAGAAAGACAAATGAACCAATTTAAAAATGGACATAGGATTGATTGAATAGGCATTTCTCTGAAGATATATATAAATGGCCAACAAACATCATTACCTATTAGGGAAATGTAAATCAAAAACCACAATGAAATACCACTTCATACCCACTAGGATGGCTAAAAAGACAGATAAGAACAAGTGTTGGTGAGAATGAGGAGAAATTAGAACCCTTGTAACAGTGCTCGTGGAGTTGTAAAACAGTGCAGCCACTTTGCAAAGTAGTTCAGCAGATCCTCAAAATGTTATATGGTTACCATATGGCCCAATTCTCCTACGTATGTACCAAAAGAAATATACATACGCAAGTATTTCTCTATTTACCAAGAGAAATAAAAATACACAGCCTTCCCTGGTGGCACAATGGTTAAGGATCCGCCTGCCAATGCAGGGGATGTGGGTTCAATCCCTGGTCAGGGAACTAAGATCCCACACGCTGTGGGGCAACAAAGCCCACACGCCACAACTACTGAGCTCGTGCTCCTCAATGAGAGAGGCTGCATGCCACACACTCTGGAGCCTGCGCCACAACTAGAGAAGAGAAAACCCACACGCCACAACTAGAGAGAAGCCCATGCCACAACGAAGAGCCCACATGCCACAACATGCGCCACAACGAAAAATCCCACATGCTGCAATGAAGATCCCACATGCCACAACAAAGACCCGATGCAGCTAAATAAATAAATAAACATTAAAAAAAAATACAGTTCAGAATAGGCAAATCTATTGAGACAAAAGTAGATTATTGGTTGCCAGAAGCTGGAAGAGAAGGAAATGGGAAAATTGGGTATCAGGTTTTGGGGAGACTGAAGGAAATGTCTTAGAATTAGACAGTGGTGATGGTTACACAGCCTTCTAAATATACTAAAACCCAGTGAAGTGTCACTTTAAAAAGATGACCAAGAAGGCCACCTACTGAATGGGAGAGGATATTTGCAAACGATATAACCAGTAAAGAGTTAATACCCAAAATATACAGAGAACTCATACAACTCAACATCAAAAAAAAAAAACCTGATTAAAACATGGGCAGAGAATCTGCAAAGGCATTTTCCCAAGGAAGACAAAAAGAGGGCCAACAGGCACATGGGAAGATGTCCAACATCACTAATCATCAGGGAAATGCAAATCAAAACCACAATGAGGTATTATCACCTCACACCTGTCAAAATAGCTATTATCAAAATGACAACAAATATCAAGTCTTGGTGAGGATGTGGAGAAAAAGGAACCCTCATGCACAGTTGGTAGAAATGTAAACCGGTGCAGCCACTATGGAAAACAGTATGAAGAGTCCTCAAAAAAATTAAAAATAGAACTACCATATATGACCCATATATGACCATATAAATTCCACTCCTGAGTACTTACCCAAAGGAAAAAAATACACATTAGAAAAAATATATGCACCTCTGTGTTCATTGTAGCATTATTTACAATAGACAAGATATGAAAGCAACCTAAATGTCCATCAATAGATAAGTGGATAAAGAAGATGCTGTGTGTATACACACAACCAGAGACATACACACAGACACAAACACACACACAACGGAATATTACTCAGCCACAAAAAAGAATGAAATCTTGCCATTTACAACATGGACAGACCTAGAGGGTGAAATAAGTTAAAGAAAGAAAAATGCTGTATGATTTCACTTACACATGGAATCTAAGATGCAAAACAAATAAACGTAACAAAACAGAAACACAATTATAGATACACAGAACAAATAGGTGGTTGCCAGAGGGAAGGGGAGGGTGGCAGGAGGGGAGGGAGAAATAGGTGCAGGAGATTAAGAGGCACAAACTTCCAGTTGTAAAATAAATAAGTCAATGGTATGAAACGCACAGTATGGAGAATATAGTCAATAACTACGTAATATCTTTGTATGGTGACATATCTGTATCTAGACTTATTGTGGTGACCATTTTGAAATGTATAAAAATACAGAAACAATGTTGTATAACAGGAACTAACATAGTGTTGTAGGTCAATTATACTTCAAATAAACAAACAAACTCAAAAAGAGATCAGATTATGGTTACGAGAGGTGGGGATTTGGGGAGAGGGGGTATTCAATGAAGGCAGTCAAAAGGTATAAACTTCCCATTATAAGATAAATAAGTACTAGGGATGTCATGTATAATATGATAAACATAATTAGCACTGCTGTGTGTTATATATGAAAGTTGTTAAGAGAGTAAATTCTAAGAGCTCTCATCACAAGGAAAAAAATTTTTCTATTTCTTTAATTTTGTATCTATATGAGATGATGGATGTTCACTGCACTTATTGTGATAATCATGTCATGGTGTATGTAAGTCAAATCATTTGTTGTATACCTTAAACATACAGTGTTGTATGTCAATCATAATTCAATGAAACTGGAAGAAAAAATGGTTAACTAAAAACAAGATAAATTTTGTGCTATGTAATTATATCTCAATAAAGCTGTTATTTTTAAATGTTTTAAAATTTGCCAGGATATAGACTATTAGTAGAATTTTCATATTGTAATCGTAACAAGGTGAGATGGGTACATAAAGGAACAATAAATGAAAAAAGTTAGAAACCTCTATGGTTTTAACAGGAAGCTTAGAGTGGCAATCTCAGTATCACACAGAACAAACACAATGACTACAATGTTTTATGTTTTTATAAACTAGAACCATCTTATGGTTTTGACAAGACCTAAGTTTTACAAGATTTAAAGGAGGGACAATACCCTCATTTAGGACAATTATTTAATCAGCTGCATTTTCCAGGTTTAGTTCTGAAAGAGCTAAAAATAGACCTGCCTCTTGTGAAGAGAAGGGTAGGTAGATCTAAGCCCTTCTGGATCACTACTCATTGATAAAACAAAAATAAGGGAGAGAGACCTGAAACACAGTAAGGCTCTAAGAGACTTAAGAGTCTTAGGCTCTCACTTATAACAATAATGGATTATTTTGAAAGCTATACCTATAAGTAGTAGTAGATAGGTATTCTATGAATAAACAGACACAAGAGACCAACCTAAAAAACCTCATTTGCATGATTAATTTAAACCTCTTTCATTAATCCTTTAGCAAAGATGCTTTAAAGAGCAAAAAACATGTAATTTTCTGAATCTTCTCTATACCTTTGATTAAAAATCAAGCAATAAAAGCAAGAAGAAAAACTATTAAGAGATTTAGATTATTTACAAATACTATTCTTAAATTAAGACAAATTTTCCCAAAAGCTAAACTCCCAAGAAATTTCCCATACTTCTTTGGTTATCTTTAAGATTCTCTAATATTGAACGCAATTTGAAATAAGTGGGTTACTTTGGCCTGATATCATAGATGCAAATTTAAAAAGTTAAAATGGTTTAATAATACTTAACCCATAGTGCTTTCTTCCCCCTCAGGTTAACTTCACATAAAAAGCACTCACAGGGCTTCCCTGGTGGCACACTGGTTGAGAGTCCGCCTGCCGATGCAGCGGACACGGGTTGGTGTCCCGGTCCGGGAAGATCCCACATGCCGCGGAGCGGCTGGGGCCGTGAGCGTGGCC